>NC_056745.1:816664738-816979738 GCF_019279795.1 Protopterus annectens
CTAAGGTCATCATAGCACAGTACCACATGTATCATACTAATGGTCCTGTGGAATAAAGCAGAGATATGACCAATAAATGTGGACAGTCTGACACACTCTGGTCAGTCCAGGGGTATGCACAGAACCCCTTAGTGCAAGACATGTGGACCCAGCCTGACAATGTGGATGTTAACAGCCATGTAAATGGGTATATCGCGAAAATACTGAAATACATATGCCCACACAGTTTATGCATTCACACACTCCTGTCTGTCCTGGCACATAATAACCGGTGGTGCAGAGGTCACATGCCCACATACTACCCACTAGTTACTGACATACGTCTGTACAGCATCCCACTGCTTTGTCGGACATACACAACAGTTATCGTTCCCCAGCAGCCATACATCTGACAAATATCTGGACATAACATCACAATGGGTAAATACACTGAGCTGCTAGGCATGTCACAAAGCACTGTGCAAACTACAGGTGGACTGCCACAACACTGGCCTACATTTCTTATGGGGGAATGCACATGTACCTGCAAATATAGCAGGCTCTATAGTCATGTCACAGCAAAGAGCACAGACACCTGTGTGAAAGTGCATACCCACAACCAATGTGAACACAGCCACAGTCACATATGGTAAGCATGCTTAATATCACAATCTATGGACTATCTGATCAACACCATCCTTATATATGCCACTCACTCACTAACCCTACATATACTGGGCCACTACACAGTGTAGTCCGATGCCTGACTGTGGTATGGGACATATGTGTATTTGACCCTACAAACATGTAAGCTGATAGGGTACCATACACTGGAGCAGCATGTAACGTCAGATAGAACAGGACTAAGAACAATGACATCTACCACAGTCTGTACACAGGCCAAGGTACATATTCACGATTCACACACTGCCGACAGTCACCGTATGTACACAGATCTCACTACTGTACATACTACAACAGAATGTCCATATTTTGTCATCAAATATAACCTTTACTATACATAACATGTCTAGCTGTCTGATATCTCACTGGCTTATCAGGTATGATGTCAACAAATAATGGTGTACTGAACATATGCACCTCTTACTTCATGACATATGTACAAATGTTGATGGTGTTGTGGTTGGAGGCACAAACACAGGGCCAATATTGACATGTTGCTGCAATAACCTCATACATTTACTGGTGTAACAGGGTTTGTTGTGACATATCTCCTATGAGGGATATGAAGTCAGTAACTCTCATGTCTGTCACTATGTACTGAGTGCAATCCTCAGGCTATGCTTCTGCAGTTCTAAAGATAGGTAATGTTTGAGTAACACACCACACATAAGACTCCAAACACTGTCAGGCTGCAGATAGCCCTACAGGTGGGAGTTTCCACAACCACTAGCACTGTCATGACAGGTATTAAATTATGTAGACCAGCCATATCCACACAAACCCTGTTAAACCAACATTACTTCAAATGCAGAAGAGCAGCACTTACATTCTGTAGTCATGTCTGGCAAATCCCCCTCCTGTCTGTTGGCCTGTTTCCATAGTGTATGTTGTTTGAGGTAAATCCCAATACCATCCGTGATGCTGTTTGCCAAACACCAAATTTAGGTCCTGCTCACAGTGAATGAAATGGGCCAACACCTACATGAGGTTCCTAGTTATAGGAGTGTGTTTCCATGCAATTGGCTATGGGAATGTTACCACAGCTGTTCTACATGCAGTCAGCTAGTGGGGGACTGCAATTCATGCACAGGCCATCAGCTGATCATGAGCATCACTTACACAAGCTGCTATCTAAGCAAAGCAGGTGTACTTCTCCACATCCACCAGAGAGGGAGTGAGAGCAACAGACAGAGACAAAGTAAGACAGGGAATGGGTAGGAGAGTAAAAGCTAAGCATGTTTGTGTCACACAATTACCAGTATGGGGTTTTAAACCCCTGCCTGACTATGTATTGCTATTACATTTCTGTACTGCATGCACCACAGAGCTTACATGCTGGAGAGCTGTCCAAAGGTATATTTGATGGTGAGTGACATCAGCAACAGTTATAAAGGAAGGATAAGTTAAATATAGTATATGTGCCTGTCCACAAGAACAAGTGTCAATGATGACACAGCCACACTCTCTCACGGACTCACAGACATTATCACAATAGGCAGGGTCAGGATTAGAATTTCTAACTAACTAGTTTGCCACACTACAGTAATACACAGGTATCACATGCACCACAGAGGTTATCAGGGTGATATATGGGCAAAGGGTATGTCAAGGTGTCTGACATCAGGAGGCATGTTTCATTAGGCCAATGGGACATGTAGTTAGTGTGGATGGCATCCAAATCATTATACTCCACACACACACACACACACACACACACACACACACACACACACACACACACACACACACACACACACAGACACACAGGTTTGCCAGTACTGGCATGCATGGTTGCATTGCTTCACAGGTGTGTAGTGGTTGACTGTGCAAGGCTTGGTAAAGAGTATACCTTGGCATCAGGCCACATGACAATGGTCTGCAGTGTAGCTCAGGGGTGTAGTCTCTGGATTGGCCCACACAGGTGGGTATTGTATTCACCATCCACTCATCTGGGTTACTATTGTGGGTGGCTAATGCTGTGCAATGCTTGCCATGTATGAGTTCTATAGTCCATAAGATGAATGGTGTCTGGGATATGCACACGTCCCACATGCATGCTCTGTGACATGTGGAAGTGTACCTGGGGTGTCTGGGGCATGTTGTGTAGACAGATTGTTATCATCTGATGTGCCATTCCTGACCTCATGTGGTGAGAACTGGCAATGCAAACCAAGTTGACCCTGCACCTACATTGACAGCATGATAAAGGTATTCATTGGTGTCAGCGGCATCTGTCCATACAGGGCATGTGAATAAGTCTTGGTATTTCCTTTGTGGGTTACATTTGCTGACTCTACAGCTGATGCAGGTGTCCATTGGGGAACGTAGCAAAGGACCACTGTATGCAATGATTTGCCTATTGTAGGGATGGGACAGGATGCCATGTCCTCCGTAGTCCACTGCAATCACACCATGGTTACTATCTGTTGGCAATATGCAGGGAACTAGCAACATAGTGATCGTTGCCTAGCCAAGTGTGTTTCTCTATGAGACATGGGTGGAGAATGTTCTCTGGGTAATACGAGGGTTGCCTATATTGTTCCTCAATCCATGATGTCACATGTAGGGGTAGGGGTATGGATTGTCTACACCAGTCTCTCTGCTGTTTCACATTAGTTGTCATTGTAAAATGGATATTGTGACATATAATAGGCCCACCGTATAAGAAATTTGCAAAACCCACTCCACAATGAGTCCTGTTATTACACACTCACAGCTACCTCCATACAGGATACTGACAAATCCACACACACAGAGTATCACAGTTGCCAAACCTGGGATTAGAACTCCTACCTAACTAGTACCTCACACTACAGCATTACGCAGTTATATCACACTCCATGGAGCTTACTGGGCTACTCCTTCCCCAAAGGTGTATTTCAAAGTGAATGACATCAGCAGCCTTGCCAAGGTAGGGCAATGGAAAGTGTAGTTCATAGGTGCATAGGTTGGTACTAGGCTATCGGCCCTAGGGCCTATACAAACCTAAAGAAAACACAAGAGGCCAGCATGTGCAGCTATAAACTATTTAATGAAAAATAGCTATAACCCAGGCAAGAAATGCCACTAAATACATGCAATCCTATTCAAATCGGTTTCAGCTTTACAGCCTTCCTCAGTAAAAAAGCATTTCATAGCCACAAAGAACTCCTGAATATTTATACATACCATCAACCAATAGGAAAAATGGTATAGTCCAACCTTAAGGCTGGTGTTTCAGTCCTATTACTATATGGTAAATTTGCATAAATCTCATCATCAAAGTAATGGATATCACCATTTAACTTGTACATAAAACATAAAACAAAGATATAAATATATATGACATACATAAGTAGTAACAAAAAATAATAAAAAATACAAAATAAATCTGTGAATATTGCACTGTACTGAGAATATGTTGTGACAAACCATAAAGTCCCCAGTAACATAAAAATACATATAATATTATTAAGAAGTAATACACAAAAACAGGAATACAATACATAAAATTAATCTGCAAAATAAACTGATATAATCCTTTATAGATCACAAATCTGCTGTGAGTAACACAAAATCCTGATTAGTATAATAAACGTGATAAATATGTATCCTAATCTTGATGTACTATATATCTTCTAAGTGATATGTATGAATACAAGAACTATTCCCGACTTCCACTAGTTGAACACACAATTATTCTACTAACTTGGAATATAATCCCATTTGACAATAAACACCTATACTGGCAATAATATGTTATAAACTAAGAGGATTACGTGATAAATATATGGACAATGTAGCCTGTAATAATATAAAAGTGCATAGCATAAGCTATCAATATCTTAGGATTCATAGTTCATAAACCAATATGATCCCCACTCTATAGGCTAGTTCCAGTATTTACAATCAATCTAAATTATAAATGGTCATTAAGGCCAGGGGGGAAGAGAGCCCCAAGGTGAATAATCCGGTATTTCTCTTTGTGGTTCAAAATACTATGCCACCCCTGTTGGTTACTCCTGTCTCCAGTGATGGTTAGTAGATCTGAAAAGAGACTAACAACAGAATGGAACCAGGCATTGCAACAGGGATCTATGATGTTTGTCAAAATTTTGGCCTCCTATTATGAAAGAATAATTGATATTAGTTTATCGGAAGTTAAATCCATCTGTGAGGAATGTAAAAAATATCAGTCACATTCCACATATGAAAGTTCAGTGATCAGGCTGTCTAAAGAATTAACTGTTTATGAAAAACTAACCAAAGATAGGAAAATTAAAAAATTCAACAGGGATATCACGGATTATAAAAGGGGACGTCCCTTTGATACCCATAGATCTGTCAGATTTATGGATACGAGTCAAGGATTAGCAAGGGGCAGAACCAGAAAAAGACCCAGGTCCATCCTCAAACATATTGACAAATTGTTGACCAGTACTTCAGGGGAGCAATACTCCTACACTGATAGTGAAAGTGTCCAGTTCCAAGAATCATCAATGCGAAAAAGGTCCAACTCTGCACACCCTTTAAAAGGGGAAAAAGGCGGTGAGGTGGCCATAAACATAAACATGGGAAGCAGAACAGATTCGATAGAGGGATTGATAGAAACTCTACTGAGACAATAGAACCCAAATACAAAAATGTGCTAAATATGTCTGATGTTATTTTGACTGATGAACAAGAGGAGTTACTGAATAAAGGTTTGGGATTTATACCAAGTTTCTTTTGTGATGAATATAACATTGTGTCTGATGTTATGGATTTTTGTCGTAATCTTAATCTTAAAATATTTTTTTCAGATCAAACATCACAAATATCTCAAAGTTCTAATGATTTTAAATTTCATAAATCTCAATTCCAACCCCCAATGAACAAACATGTGTCCATTTTTCAACAATCAGTATTAAGGTATTTACACTTTCCACATTTTGAATCTTGTATCATGGGTCAAAATATTACCACATCTGAAAAAATGGCTTTAGCAGAACTAAGAAATAATCACAATATAGCCATACTACCGGCTGACAAAGGAGGGGCGGTTGTGATTTTGAACATGAGCTATTATCTCAAGGAAGGCTTGGAACAATTATTGGATGCTAAATGTTATATGCATATGCCTATAGATCCCACTACCAATTTCAAAAAATAAATTGACATATTTTTGAGTTTGGCTGAGGAAGAAGGCATTATTACTCAAAACACGGTTAAACACTTAACTGTGATAGACCCTCAAAAACAAATTCTGTACCTGCTTCCCAAAATTCATAAGTCTATTTGTAAACCACCTGGCAGACCAGTTGTGTCAGGTATAGGTTCTCTTACGGAACCGCTTTCTATGTTTTTGACACAACATCTTAAACCATTATTGAAAGTGGTCAGGGCCAGAATACAGGACACCACTCAATTTTTACAAATCATACAAGATACTCAACTTAAACCACATTGGCTTATGTGTACGTTGGATGTAAAATCATTATATACCAGCATACCCCATTGGGCAGGGTTACAGGCTCTACAATATTGGTTAGAATGTACTAACCTGTATTCACCAGGTCTCAATAAATTCATCATTTGCATGGCTGAACATGTGCTCAATAAAAATGTTTTCTACTTCCAAGGAGAATGCTATTGGCAACTTCAAGTTACCGCTGTGGGGGAATCTTTTGCCCCCATATACGCCAATCTATTTATGGCATACTTTAAAGAATGTTTGATATATAATCCACTCCATAACATATATATGGTGGAAATCGATATATGGCATAGATACCTAGATGATTGTTGGATGGTTTACCGTGCTGATCCTACATATTTGAAGGAATTTGTGGAATATCTCAATGGTAATATTTGGGGTATACAATTTACCATAACATATAACTCCAACACCATTGACTTCTTGAATGTAACAGTCTATAGGAATAATGATCATACATTGAGTACTAAAACCTATAGGAAATACCCACAATACAACACTCTACTTCATGCATCCAGTATGCATCCACGCCACACCATCTGCAATATACCTAAATCCCAATTTCTTAGGATTAAACGTATCAGTTCTTCCAAGAAGGGTTTTGAGGAAGCCAAATTGGATCTCCAAAACAGATTTTTGAAAAGGGGATATCGCCAATTAGATATTATGTCAGCCAGCATATGGTCAGATAAGCAGGACAGAAATACCTTTCTTGAATATAAGAAATGTCAATCGACAGAACAGGAATCTTCATTCAGGTTTGTTACCACTTATGGTAGAAACCACAATGTTATTAGAAGCATTCTTGGTGCCAATTGGAACATACTACTAGCTAATGATCATCTTCGAAATTTTCTGGGCCCAGAATGCCAGTTTTCTTACAAACGAGGCAAAACCCTAGGAGCCTTGTTCTCACATTATCAACATAAAGAAAGTGGGGGCGCTATCTACAAACAGATGACTATCTCTGGATACCACCTTTTGGGCACTTTTCCATGTGGCTATTGTGCATCTTGTAATCAAGTAAGTAAATTAAAACAATTTACTCGTGCCAATACAAGTAGAGTATAACTGTAGAGTTTTTGGCAATTGCAGTAGCAGTCGGGTCATATATTTGGCAACATGCCAATGCTCAGCATTTTATGTTGAGCAAACATCACGCTCACTTAGACTTAGAATGGGGGAACACAGAAGTGATATCAGGAACAAGAAAGAGACCAATGCTCTGTATCGACACACTCTTAAACATCATAATGCCAAATTTATGTTCATGATTATAGATAAAATCACTGGAGACAGGAGTAACCAACAGGTGGGGGCATAGTATTTTGAACCACAAAGAGAAATACTGGATTATTTACCTTGGGGCTCTCTTTCCCCCTGGCCTTAATGACCATTTATAATTTAGATTGATTGTAAATACTGGAATTAGCCTATAGAGTGGGGATCATATTGGTTTATGAACTATGAATCCTAAGATATTGATAGCTTATGCTATGCACTTTTATATTATTACAGGCTACATTGTCCAGATATATATCACATATTCCTCTTAGTTTATAACATATTATTGCCAGTATAGGTGTTTATTGTCAAATGGGATTATATTCCAAGTTAGTAGAATAATTGTGTGTTCAACTAGTGGAAGTCAGGAATAGTTCTTGTATTCATACATATCACTTAGTAGATATATAGTACATCAAGATTAGGATACATATTTATCACGTTTATTATACTAATCAGGATTTTGTGTTACTCACAGCAGATTTGTGATCTATAAAGGATTATATCAGTTTATTTTGCAGATTAATTTTATATATTGTATTCCTGTTTTTGTGTATTACTTCTTAATAATATTATATTATATGTATTTTTATGTTACTGGGGACTTTATGGTTTGTCACAACATATTCTCAGTACAGTGCAATATTCACAGATTTATTTTGTATTTTTTATTATTTTTTGTTACTACTTATGTATGTCATATATATTTATATCTTTGTTTTATGTTTTATGTACAAGTTACATGGTGATATCCATTACTTTAATGATGAGATTTATGCATATTTACCATATAGTAATAGGACTGAAACACTAGCCTTAGGGTTGGACTATACCATTTTTCCTATTGGTTGATGGTATGTATAAATATTCAGGAGTTCGTTGTGGCTATGAAATGCTTTTTCACTGAGGAAGGCTGTAAAGCCAAAACCAGTTTGAATAGGATTACATGTATTTAGTGGCATTTCATGCCTGGATTATAGTTATTTTTCATTAAATAGTTTATAGCTGCATGTGCTGGCCTCTTGTGTTTTCTTTAATATTGGTTTGGCCGGGCATACCGTACTGGCAAGGCATGGGGTTTACCTATACAAACCTAACCATGACAATTCCCTGGCTATTTCCTCCCACACTATTTATTTCCCTTGACCACTGTCTAGCAAGGCAACTGATGTGATCCCTGGGGTGAATTTCCTATCTCTCATCCAATCGTCAACGTTCCTTTTGTAGAGGGCCACAGAGGCACTCTGCTTGGCATGTATAGGCAGTCTATTCCAGAGTCTGGGGTGTCTCTGGGTCAGGAACCCATCCCTCCAGCATGTTTTGTTCATTGTGATGACAAGGTTTGGATCCCTGGAGTGTGTGGCTCTGAGAGATTGGGATTTCTTTAAGTGTAGCATGTCCAACAGCTCTTGGTTTGACATGGTATTGTATGTTAAGCAGAGATCTCCGCTGAGTAGACGATATGTGACAGAGTATAGCTGGATGATTTTCAAACGGTCAGCATAAGGCATCTGGTTTAGGCCTGTGATTCTTTTAGTGAGGTATTTCTGCAGTGTTTCTAGTTGTTGCAGATGACTTGAGAGGTACATACCAAATGGGGCATTATATTCTATACTGGGTCTACTGAGAGATGACTACAGTGGGACACTGGCCTCCTTTTTTCTGGATGAAAAGCCTTTGTTGATGAGGTGTGCTACATAGGTGGATTTCCTGACTGTTGTGGTGATGTTGTTATCAAAGGTGAGACCACTGTCCACCTGTGTCCCTGAGTCTCTTATCACAATATCAGTGTTTAATGTACTTCCACCTATGTGGTACTTTATGGGTACATGTCCCTTCCCAAAGGGGATAACTATACATTTACTGTCATTTAGCTTGAGGCCATGGTTCTGGCACAAACCATCTCTTTCTATAACGCCCTTTTGTAGACTATCCACATAATTTGGGGATTCAGTATTGGCTCCCAGTTTGCAGTTATCTGTGACCTTTGTTAGCCAGAGTCCCTTACTGTTGGCCTGTACTTGAGAGCAGTAGATGCCAAACAAGTGCGGTCCCAGGACTGAATCCTGAGGTACTCCAACTATCACTTGTCTGGGGCTGGATTTGGAGTTGCCTACTTTTACAGTGTGGGTTCTGTCAGTACAGCAGTTGGCAACCCATCAGGTGACTTAGGGATTAATGGGCAGCTTAATACATTTATCTATGATTCCAGACTGGGGGATGGTGTCAGAGGCCTTGGTGAGGTCCGGATAGGCTGTGTGAACCGCCTTACCCTCATCCACAGTTCTGGAGACTGAATCAAAGCTGTCAATCAGGTTCAGGCAACATGATCGGCCCTTATCAAACCCAACCTGGGTGGGGTCCAGTGTTCTCAGTTTGCCAATGTCTTTGTTTATAAGTTCCACACTAATACATTCCATGGCCTTGCAGACTAGGCACGTCAGACTGCTGGGGCAGTAGTTCCCAGGATCCAAGGTGGATTCCCCCGTGTGGACTGGGATAACTGTACCTGTGTGCCACTCAGTGGGCACGAAGTGTGGCTATGATTAGATATGGCACATAGGTGAGGTGCCAGTTCATTTTGTAGTTCATGTAGTACACAACCTAGGATGTTGTCTGTTCCCATGGATGCTTTCTTAGCTCTGGAGAGTGTAGTTCTTACCTGTGTGGCTATTATTACCAGAATTTTGCAATCCTTCTGTATTGAGATGGACCCTTTAGTGGGTGGGAGGGGGTGTAGTTGGCACTTAATCGATCTGCTAGGATATTGGCAATGACCTTGGGATCAGTATATTTAATGCCATCCTGTTGTAGCTCAGAGCAGATCTGAGCATTGCCATTTAGATTCCTGACATAGCTATGGCACGGCTTGCAGTTGTCTTTGGAATCTTTGGATATATTATGTTCGTAACTAGCTTTGGAGGATTTTATGAGGGATCTCAGCATTCTTACTGAGGTTGGTAAGGGAGTATTTTGCATCCTGGGAACTTCCACTTTTCTGCAACAGTTTCTTCCTTTGTTTGTAAAGTTTGGTTATAGCAGGGGACTGCCACATTGGTTTCCTTTTCTTGATGGGGAGTGTCTTGGTTCTATTTGGGATGGCACAATTCATGCATGAGTGGATGTGCTCGTACAGTACCTTAGTGTAGGATTCAGCAGTCGACCTTTCAGTTTTTGTCTGCATGGGTGTCATGACGTATGTTACATCTGACATGTGTAGCATGACGTTGGCTTTGGAGAAGTGTTTTACAGAGGTTTCCTTACTGGGGTGTTTGGGTGGGATGTGGATGATTAGCTTATGGGCAGACCTGACCACCGATGGGGTGACAATAGGTGTGGAGCATTGATTTCCCATGTTGGCAATGACCAGGTCTAGGATATTGGAGCCCCTGGTGGGACTATGGGTTACTTGATCAAGGGCATTGGGAATTATGACTTCCAAGAATTGTTGGGCACACATGTTGGTACACAAGTAGTTTTCCCATTTAATGGCAGGGTAGTTGAAATCACTTAGTATTAGAGTATTTGGTTGTATCATAATATTTTCCAGTATGTTTAGAAAGGTGTAATGGGAATTTTGAGGTATGGTGGGGGATCTGTAGCAAGCTGTATAATTTGTATTGCAGTCATACCTACTGTTAGTTGCACCGGGAGAATTACAGATGCATTGTTGTGGGCAAGTAGCCTGTTGGTGTGAATATCCTTGGTGGATATGGACATCACTCCACCTTTAGTGTTTTGGTGGCCAACAGGTGTGGTAAGAGCTGTTCCTGGTATTGCAGGGGTGCTTTCTGGAGCCTTGGATCAGATCTCTGTTACTGCAAAGATATCGATGTTCTCCATTTTTAGGAGTGCCTAGTGACTGTGAATGGGCACAAAAGCATTGATCCCTACACACACACACACACAATCAAACACACAGTTTCATAGTTGCCCTGCCTGGGATTAGAACTCCTACCTAGCTAGTACATCATACTACAGCATTATGCAGTTATAGCACACGCCATGGAGCTTACAAGGCTATTTTATCCCCAAAGGTGTATTTCAAAGTGAATGACATCAGCAGCCATGCTAATGTAGGGCAATGGAAATTGTAGTGACTGTGAATGGCCTCAAAAGCATTGATCCCTACACAGACACACACAAACAAAGCTTTACAGTTGCTATGTTTGAGATTAGAACTCCTATCTAACTAGTACATCACACTACAGCATTATGCAGTTACAGGATGCACCACAGAGCTTACTGGGCTACTCTTTCTCCAAAGGTGTATCTCAAAGTGAATGACATCAGCAGCCCTAACAAAGTAGGACAATGGAAATTGTAGTGACTGTGAATGGCTTCAAAAGCATTGATCCCTACACAGACAAACAAGCACACACACACACAAAGTTTTTCAGTTGCCATGTCTGGGATTGGAGCGCTTATCTAATTAGTACATCATTACTCAGTTATAGGATGCACCACAGAGCTTACTGGACTAGTCCTTCCTCAAAGGTGTATTTCAAGGTGAATGCCAAAGTAGGGCAATGGGGAGTGTAGTGACTGTGACTGGCCACAAAAGCATTGATCCCTACACACACACACACACACACACACACACACACACACACACACACACACACACACACACAAAATCTCATAGTTACCATGTTTGAGATCAGAACTCCTACCTAACCAGAACATCACACTCCAGCATTACGCAGTTATAGTACATGCCATGGAGCTTATAGGGATAGTCCTTCACCAAAGGTGTCTTTCAAGGTGAATTACATTAGCAGGCTTGCCAAAGTAGGGCAATGGGGAGTGCAGTGTGTGTGCATGGGCCATAAACCATTCATCTGGAAGCAGACACAACACTCAGGCATACACAAGTTTAAAATTAACAGGTACATGTATACAACTGCTAGATTAATAATGACTTGTACAGTCATGTTATACAATTATCACAAGCACCACAGACACTATAGTGCTGATGGATACCAGAGGCAAAGGTCTACAGTGATTGACATTTGCACAGCATGTGGATTTAGCCAATTGGATGTGTGCTGTGTGGGACAGGCCTCATGATGAGAGGCTCTTTGTGACTGTCTGTCACTCTCTTCCACACATCTATGTATGTGTAAGCTTGGCCTATTATAGTGTGTTGTTTTTGGATATATGCGTGTATTCCTATCCAATGTGTGTGCAAAGCATGACTGGTATGCAATGTGGAGTGTGTGCGCAAACATCTGTGACTGTCAGATATGTATAGTCCACTGTTGCTTCCATTCATGGGCTTGTGGGAGCATGCCCAGTATGACCTTTCATTAGTTTGTTGTCAGACATGGGCTTCGTTTCTCTAAGTCTGGGAGCATGCCCAGTGTGACCTTCTGTATTGAATGTGTGAATCCATTCCAGGTAGGTTGCACTCCAGTGCAGGCTTTTGTGTTCTACACCTACAGCTAGCAGCTTGTTTCTGCAAGATATCTGTAGATCGTTTGACAATACGGGCTCAAAATGGACAACTGATAGTGGGTTACTGTAGGTAATTGTGTCTGTGCTGCTTCTGCTACGTGGTTTTGGTGATAGCAAAGATATTCTGGCATATGTACTGTTTTACACTGTGATGTTTTATGTCATTAACTACTGTCAGGTATACATATTTGCTTGCAGTAATTTCCTGGGAAACACAGGGTGGAATGAAGCTATGTCCAGTATTGTGGTCTGCAGCCTACATATTCTTGCACAATCATGCCATTCTGGAGGGGAAGCTGCAGACTCTTGCTGATGGGTCTATGTAAATGGTTCAGCACCCTGGTACAGTGGTGGCTAAGGATCCCATGCTTGTACATCCATTGACATGACAGTATGGCCATATCCTGCTGTGGCCATACCTTACAGCTGTACAGATTCACACAGGTTACCCAGAGGCAGGGGTCATATTTCTGGTTATTACCCCTTCACATTGTGGTTTACAAGCAGGTTTGTAGCCACCCATTCCTGTGTTTGCAAGCAGGGATAGCATGTGCACACAACTGAGTTTCAGACTTCACACACTCCATGGCGTCCATGCTCCTACCCCACCTCTGTTATTCTAACCTCGTCCAAACATTATGCAAACATTATCTGATAAGTTCCCTATAGTTATCACTTCATCCCAGCAGTATTTAGGTGTTGGTCCACAGTTCATGCATTAGGACATGGTGGGGATGTTACTGGGATTTGTCAACATGGCCTTGCATTTGTGTTCTGTGGACTGTGTTATGTTGTTATTTGGGAGTCCATCAGATAACATACATTGGCAGTACGGGTGAGACACAGGCCTTTGACAAAGGACTGTAGGGCATTTGGTAGTGATGCAGGCCATCTGTAGCAGGCTGTTGCATTGTGTCACTCCTACAGTCCCAGGCTGCAAGTCACTATATTCCCCTGGGGTGACAGGGTAGGTGTGCAAAGTGTTAATGTCAATAGTTTCTGTCATTATTGATCCAGTGGTGTGGATACTGGCAGGGTGCTGCTTACAGCTAGGGACACACCTGCATGGGACACCTCTTCAGCATGCTGCATTCTGTGGCTATTTCCATATGGAGTTGGGGATCATATTGTACTCATTCCCAACAGCAGGGATAAGACCTGTGAGGTACCTATGGCTGATGGTTGGGTGAGCTGGGTGCATGTGTGCTATGGAAGCTACTTGCAGCTGAATCACAGATATACGTGGGGCATTCCACTTATGCTAGCTTGTGCAGGGACATCAACAGTTTCTCAGTACTTTATACCTGTGACCTTTGTGGTCTGCCAGTGTTTGGCCAGATGACATCGGTATTCCATACTACAAACCCACCTAATGTGCTGCTAACCTGTATGTATAATTCCAAAGGTATGTCCATTTGACAGTTAACATTTTATACACTGTCTGTCTAGGGTACTTCCACCTGTGTAATGTTTGTGTGTCTGGGCCCACATTCATGCCATGTCCGTCTTTCAGATGGTGACAGATATTACATCCAAGCAATTACTATGGCTTACTGCTGGAATGTGTCTTGCTGGGATGCATTGTGTTTGGCACTGCAGTTGTGAGATCTCGGCCCTGCCATTGGCAGTACTGGCCAATGGCCACCAGGACAAAACCCACCATGTCTACGTGCTGACCACTCTCTCACACAATATACAACACACACCAACTTAACACACACATCCATGCATATTGTACACTTGCTACAATCTATCCTGCTACTTTGGCCAGCTCAGGTAATCTGTGCTCCACTGTTATTATACCAACAGAAACATGTTACTACATTTCTACATAGGATTATGGGGGGGGGGGGCACACCTGACAACTGTACACATTTTCTATCACTGTACTGGTATGTCTGATACTCCATTTCATTCTGTATTCTGACCTATCATGCAGACTAGAGGCATATCAGCGTACTACAGTTCTTAGGATTTATTGACCTTCATTTCAGTTTCAGACTTCTTACCCTTCAGAACTAACATCCCACTACCTGACCTGTTGTAGTCTGTCTGTGTAGGTCTGGAGGGGGGCATTGCCTTTCTTTGTGTTTGTCTATGCCTGTCCTGCTGGCTGAAACTGTTGTTGGGTATGTAAGGCTCCCTGACTGGCGTGTGTGTGTCCTATTGACACACATTTGACCCACCATATTTCCTGCAGTGGGTTTTGTCACCTTGTCTAGTACTGGCTACTATGGTGACACCAGTATTTGTTACAGATTCCATGCTGCCAATATAGGTGTCTACTATCTGCTGGCATCTCATTCAGCTTCCTGATTCCCTTGCATGCTGACATAGTAACAAAACATACTTCTCCATCCAGCAATTGATAGTGACTGTGATTTACCTTGTAGCTGTGCCCGTATTGAGGTTGGTGCTGGAGGGCTGACTATGTTGGATGCACATACTACACTCCCTATACATGGTTAAGCACAGGTACTGTCATGTTTGGCATCCCTTTTACTGTATGTGTGAGTCAGAGAGAGGTGTCATTTCCCGCGTTCCTACTGTGTCAGTGTATGTGCTGTGTTTTGCCTCTTTTCCAAGGATTGGGGATACTGAGAATGCCTCTTTTTGCCTACTGGGGCAGGCTCAGGTTGTTCCTCCTTTGAGTCACTCTGTGCCTGTACAGGATTTGGAAATAGTGGGGGGCTGTGTGGCCCAGATCCGTGCTGTTTCTGCTGCAGCTGTTTCCACAGGATTATATTGTATAGCATGGCACATACAATGACAATTTGGGTAGATGTAGCTGGTAAGTACTGCAAAGCTCCACCAGATATGTCCAGGCACCGGAACCATGACTTGAGAATCCAAATCACATGCTCTATTATGATTCTGGTCTGTGCGTGTGCCTCATTATGGAGTTCTTGTTCGGATGTGTGTGCATTTCTGATGGGTGTCATCAGCCACGGCTCCAGTGCATAACCAGCATCCCCCATTAGGTGTCCATAAGGGATGTCCACATTGGCAAATCTCTGGTAAAGCTGCGTCATATGCCAGACATGGGAGTTGTGATAGCTTCCAGGGCAGCCAGCACACAAATTTATTATAATGCCCTGGACATCGCACATGACCTGGCAGTTGATGGAGGGGAAGCCCTTGCAGTTGATGTAGACCCTACACTGCTCACTGGATGATGCTTTGATGTGTATGTGCATGCAGTCTATAGCACCCACTACCTCAGGGTATTCTGCTATTTCGTGGAAGAGACCCATATTTCTGGTCAGTGCCTCACGGATGTTGTGGAAATATATGTGCTCACTGGCATGTGCTGACATGGCATCCGGGAACTGGTGAAGTACCCTGGATGATGATGCCTGTGAGATCCCCACGATATCCCCAGTTGGCCTTTGGAAGGTACCTGTGGCTAGTATTCTTAGGCCTACACATACCTTGGTATCCACTGGGATGGGTTCACCTCTGTTGGTTCTGTGTGTGAGGCGTGGCCGGCACAGCTCAACAATTTGCTGTAGGAGGTCCTTGTCCACCCCATAGTGATCCACTGTCTCCAACTCATGTAGCCCCTTGGTCTGTACACTCTTCTCTTTTTCCTTACTGTGGGTTAGTCAGCAACATTCTCATCCTCACCACCCTCATCCTCTTCCACATGTTGATGTATGCAAGCTAATGCAGCCCCTATCATTTTGTTGCTTTTGTTAGGTAAAATTTTCCCCTTTTGATGTAAAGTTTATGGGGAAAACCAGAGGGAAAAGTGTTTGCATAGTTTATAGTAGTGTGCTAGGCTGGGCTGGGCTGATGCCTGTGTAATTGGCTGATTCTTATACATTTCACCTGCCAGCTATGCTAGTTCTCCTTGAATACCTTCCTACTGCTGTTTTCCCTTACCATTGCCTTCCTGTTTAAGCCCCAAGGTGTGCTGTGCAAACACAGTGCTCAGATGTGCACAGAGCTGCTATTTCCTGGTTTACTTTTTTTTAGTTTAAAACATGGTGTGCAGCGTGCACACCCGTTTAGGCAATGTAAAGATTGCTTGGCTGCTTTGGACACACCCCCTTGCTTAGCTCTGCTAAGCTAAGGGCAAACCCGAGCCACAGGGCTCCAATAAGCTTACAGTATGCCTGACACACCCCTCTATGATGTCAGCTAGCTCTTAGGCTTGCACCATGGTCTTCCTGCACCTACACAGTTGGGTGCAGGCTAGCCATGAGGGGAAATCTGAGATTCAGTATCATTCCTCTCATTTGCATAGGTTTGCCTGCTAATGCCTAGTTACAAGTCTGACACTGAGCCTTCCCCCTTAGCAACCACTATTCACTGGCCTTGTTGACTTCTGCCTGTGATTGACTTTAATGGCAAAATTGTAATTTTGCAGGGAAAGCTTTTTTCAGGGTTTTTCTGTTATTTTCCAGTCGATCCAATCTGTGTGCCGCTGCCCAATGCTTAAATGGCCGGAATAGGCCATAAAAAAAAAAAAGGTATTTTTTTTTTATTTTTGCAACTGTTTTCCATGCCAATGGCCATATATTTGGCCATTGGCATGCTTTACACATTATATACACCTTTTATTTGGAGCTGTCATGGATCCGTTTTGTAGTTTGCAGAAATGTACTCGGTTACTCACCAGTACATTTCTGCAGATTACAGTAGTGTTGCATGGATAGCTGCCAGCTTCCTGGATTGCAGATTCACCTCATTTGCATGGTTTTCACCTGCAAATGGGGTAATTTGCATACAAGAGCTGTGCCCAGGCAGAAATAGTGCAGGAGCGCTCGTGCACGTCCCAAGAGCTTGTTCCTAGATCTCTCAGTGGCCATATTGTCTCCAGCAGCTCCTGCACTATTCCTGGACACTGTGTAGAGTTTGCTGAATCCTGGGGCTGTTTGAATTGACAGAAATGGTGGAAAATGTATTTTAACCCTTCAGTTGGGAGGGTTGCAGGATGTTTATCTGGAGGAGATGGTAAACCAGAGTAAGCCAGAGGTGGAGCAGCAGTGTCCTGGAGTGAGATTATAGAAAAAAATAAAAGAAGAAAATGTTCCAGTAGTGTAATATTTTCATTAGTTATGAGTATAGTAGTTATGGAAATAGATACATTGACAAATAATGGAGGACATAAAATGATGAAGGAGGTATAAATACCAATAATGCATACTTCTACTGATGATACTGTAATAGTTGCTAAAAATAAATGTAAATGAAAAATTAAGTTTTATATTTAAAAAAAAATGGTTTAAGTATAAATAAAGATAAAAGTAAATTTGGTTATGAAGGTATAATATGAGGTGTATAATATAATGAAAAGTGTATAGATATATTGGGGATACTATTTGGTAGAAGTGAATATAAATATGAGCAACTGGACAGAGTTATTAAAGGAATTAAAGATATGATTTTTTTTTGGAAAATATATAGATTTTTATATTGAAAGAAAACATATTTGATAAACACCATAATATCGGGCAAATAGCTTATGTGGAAAATATTTACATGATACCGGGGAAGTATGAAAAAGAAATGATGATGATAATATTTTCCTTTTTATGGGTTCAAGACTGAACCCTGTAAAGAGAGGAATATTTTATATGAAAGAAGAACAGGGGGGACTGGGATTGATAAACCCAATGGTATTTGCATGCATCTTTAAATGTGTATAAAGTTTTAAAAACAGTTACGAAAGATGCTAAAAATTTGGTAGAGACAGTAATATATGGTAAATACAAGGAACTTTGGGAAGAAATGGGAATGAGGAAAAGAAGTAAAAATGTTATGAATGAATAAATTAACAAAATTCATAATAAAATTCATTTATGTAAGCTAAAGAATATAATAGAAAAAAACAGAAAAGAATTTGTAAGTTAATATTATGATTTTTTTTTTATTTTGTTGATCAATGAAAAGTTAGAAATAAGTAAGAGAAAAGCAATATGATGAGCTATACAAAGTGTAAAAAAAATGAAAGAATGTAATGATTTTTGTGTAGACTGTCTATAAGTAAATTACCAGTAAAAGCAAATATAGCATACAAAAGTAAACAAGATAGAATATGTAATAAGTGTAAAGAATTTAAAAGTGCAGAACATGTTTTTTTTTAAATGTGAAAGAATTAAAGGGTTGTGGAAGAAGTACGTAAACATGATTTGGTTAAAAATTATTTAAAATTTGAGATATTAAACATGGGCATGATAAAATATGGTTATTATGGAACAACATCTCAAGAAAAGGTAAAGAAAATGGGCAGAGTTTAATTTTATGTAACATGGAAATGTGGAACTAGAGACTTAATAAGATCAAATACAATGGAAAAGACATTACCAAAAACAGTGGAGAAAATATGGTTTTGGTTGTGGGTTAAAGGGTGGGGGAAATACTTAAGGAATTGATGTACTGAGTGATATTATTGATGTAAATAATGTAAATACATAATTGATATGAAATTTATGAATATTTGCAAATAAAAAAAAACTACTCTTTTCAGTATGTACTGTGTGATGTTTTATATCCACCTGATCTACCACCAGCTCAGGCAAATGTAAATATGCAAATTATATGAAATTTATGAATTTTTACAAATAAAAAAATACTCTTTTCAATAGGTACTGCATGATGTTCTATATCCACCTCAGCTACCACCAGCTGAGGCAGATAAGACCCTCTTTTTTAACATATCAGCTGAAAAGGATTGTACAATCAGCAGTGCAGCATCCCTCTTCTGGTATACTGCAATGCAAGTAGTCTGTCTTCCTGGTGTGGGAATAGAACCCACAGTCTTCTAAACCAAAGGGGAGTGTGCTACCTGTTGTTCCACATGCCTCTCAGATTGTGCATTATGCAGATAGATAATCTGAGATCATTTTGCAGTTTTGACTGCATTGGGTAAAATCGTTGAAATTATACAGTAACTCCATTTTATCTCCATTTACAGTGTGCTCCAATCTATTCAGGAGGAAAAAAAAAACATATCACATCAATGACAGCAACACAGAAACAAAACAACGGCAGTGGCTAAATGTGTGCCAAAAAGACAGATGCAGTTTAAGACCACTAGTATTAAGGCAGATAAAGCAAACAACTCTAATACTACAACACATCATAGCTAAAAACTTTAAGTACAGATCTCCTTTCCATTAGCAAGGAATGCATGGACCAGATTCTTAAACAATTTTGGGTCAGGGAAAGAGAGGCTTTTTTTCCACATGATGTGTCTCTCTAAAAGAATGAACACACTAATAATATATGAATAAGAACCAAGTGCAAGCATTCACTTGTCAGTGATACCATATGCAACCTTTACAAGCATAGTGGTGGCACACTTTGTGCAAGCATTCACTTGTTAGTGATACCATATGCAACCTTTACAAGCATAGTGGTGGCGCACTTTGTGCAAGCATTCACTTGTCAGTGATACCATATGCAACCTTTACAAGCATAGTGGTGGCACACTTTAGTCTTTAAAAGTGGGAGTACAATTATAGAGGTGAATGCAGAAATTACTATAGTACAGCCAGCCAGCAATCTGCTATTATCTCTTGTTAATGTAGCCATGTATGCAAATGGGCAGAAGTGCAAGTGCATTACAGCAGCAGCAGCATAGGATAGTGCCATGTGACAGCTGCAGCAGTGAGCTTGGTACCATGATAAGCTATATCTTAAGTAGGAGCTGACTGACAGATACCACCTAAACATAACACCAGAGCAGACTGTATCTTAAATGTGCACACTATAATTAAGAGGGAATCCCTACCTCCTGAAACTAAAGTATGGCTATTTATTTATTTATTTCCAGTTTGATAACCGGGGAAGTCCACCGGGCCCGAAAGCCCGTTTTCAGTGGAGGCCCGGGGAGAAAAGCTCCATGATAATACATTACACACAAAAACACAACAGAAAAGCTCTAAACTAATACATTACACACAAAAACACTCTCTGTTCTAATAGCATAATACTTTAACAATCTCCAAACAAAAATGAGGTGCATTGGGCACTATACATAAGAAAATGATATATTAATGCAACTGTAATGTTAGTAAAGTAGGAAAGAAAAAGGAAATTATAGAGTTTGAATGCAAGAGCAGGGAAGCATGGGAGAAGCGAAGAAGAAGCAAATAAATTAAAGGAGAGGTGTCCAGAAGAGGATAGAAAAAGAACAGATAAACTAATGTTCATTTTGTGATTGAGTCCAGGAGAACACCTTGAGAAAAGGGCAAAAGATTTAAAGGTGAGAGTAAGCATACAAGTGGGCAGTGGGATGAGAGCACTTGGAGGAAAATAAAGGGTTTAATCAGGGAGGAAGGAGGAGATAATGAAGAAGAGAGAGGGGAGCTAGGGAGAGTGTCAGAAAAAGGGGAACCGGGGGGGGGGGTGGAACTAGGATATATTGAGATCTAGGTAGGAAGTATACAATTACATTTCCAATTTTGGAAGAGGTGAGAATGGAGAAGAGATTTAAAGTGTTCATAGTTTGTAGTGGCTCTTAGAAGGGAAGGAAGTGAGTTCCATTTTTTTGCTGTAGTATAGGAAAGTAGGAGTTGGCCAGGGGGTCGTTTGGGTTTGTATACTGAAATAAGATTTTGGTGGCTAGATCTTAGGGGCCTTGGAGGAGTGTATATGGTTAAGATATTAGATAATGCTGGGCAAGCAGTGGGTTTAAAGATTAGTTTGTGTGCAGTAGTAAGTTGGAGGAAATTGAGTTGATTAGGGAGTTCTAGCCACTGAAGATTACGGAGGCAGATGCAATGGTGTGTAGAATGAGCGGAGTTAGTAGCGAATTTGGCAATTTTGTAGTAGCAACTTTCAAGTTTTGAGGAGATAGAAGTGGAGAGATTGGATAGAAGAGGAGCACCATATAGTAGAGAAGGGAGAAGGAAGGTAGTGGCGAGAGTTTGTCTTGAAGATGGAGTAAGAAAGTTTGCATTTCTATAAAGCATACCGAGCTTCTGATGAGTTTTCTTTATGTTTAGTTGAATATTGCTGGATATACTGAGCTTTGATGTTTTCCACTGTCATATGGATGATACCATAGTGATATTGCAGACTGTACCTCCAAGTATTCTGATTGTTCTATGCAGTTAACCTGGGAACTATATACTGTTTTGACCAAAAGCAGTTTATGCAATCAAGAAAAAACAGTTTGATGTAATACATTTCTGAAGAATAGCTGATGCTATCTTTTTCATCCATGTCACTTTCAAGGGACCAGGAAAGATAGATGCCAAACATTACATAAATCACAGAGGGCTGGTAGTTTTTGAACTACCAGCCCATGCGTTGTACAGATAATCTGACAATACTGTTGTTTGTGCACTATGCTAAAAGTGTACTCAATGCACACATGTAGTAAATATTTGCCCTACTCCACTGCTGTGCTGCAGGACATGGACACCTCATTGTCACAGAAATGAAACAATGGACAGCAAATAAAGGTTTATGCAAAATGAAGATATGCCACTAGCAAATATAAATGTAATTATAATTACAGGTAATAGTGACTGTCCTCTTTGCAGTGGTTGTTTATTTATTAATTTGAAATTTGGAGACTGTATAACTGGACTGGTCAGTTGAACCTTTTCAGACATGACCGGGACTAAAGAGAAACAACATACATAATGCAATCTAAATTAAAAAAATAATAAACATGAAAATACATCATACAGTAACAAAAATCCATATCAAAATTAAACGCAAACCAAAAAGGGGTAGCACAAAACAGTAATTATTTTTTTAATAATGTCAAAAGTAAATCACCAAAGAAAACCATAATAAAGCACACTGTTAAGAGTATAGGTGGTTCCTATGAATGTGCAATGCTGCACAGTATGAGAACATCCAGTTATGGTGACCTCAAAGTCCATGGCATAGAAACCTTACTGCACAATCTCAAGCAACAGAACAAGACCATCCATGGGATGAAGAAGATGGCATTAATGAACAAGGAGAAAGTAAAGCCCATCAAATGCCTGAAGATAACAGGACCAATATGAATAGGCATAGCTGAAGCTACAGGGTTTGGCATGAGGTTTATTGTTTGACATTCCAGACATGCACTCAACAAAAAAAATAAATACATAAATAAATTAATAATAATAATAATAATAATCATAATCATAATCATAATCATAATAATAATCATAATAATAATAATATGATGATGATGCATGCGTCTGTGGTTATGTATTTATGTAATACATTGAGGGCAAAATGACTAGTACATGACCTGGTATCAGAAATTGCAGTTTTTTAAATCCTCACAGTCTCACACATAGGTTATATGTTGCATAACCTAATTATTTATAGGGTAATATGGCACACAAAAGATATGGTTTACTGCACATGCCAGACTGGAAAATCGGATATGCATCATTACCTACATTAAGGAAACTAACATGTTTCAGAGGGTTTACTATTGAATACTTGAAGCCACTGCTGTTGACCAGCATGTGGTCGAAAGGTAGTTTTCCAATGGGCAGAATGCCGACTCAAAATACATCGACTACTCTACAGTTTATGGATAGTGTTGTTCAAGTATCTGAGTTTGGCATTGTGCATCGAGATCATGGTTCAGTGAGGAACAGGAAATTAGCCCATTTCCTCACTGTAGTGTGATCTCGGAGTTGGTATATATATATATACATATATATATATATATATATATATATATATATATATATATATATATATATATATATATATAATTTGCAGGGGGTGTGGGGGAAGCAGCCCCCCTGCAAAATAGCAAAATACACCTACCACTGACTATGGAATGCCATGGTATGTTAAGGTGTATAGCATGGGTGACTGATGTCACCTCCTACTATGTTGAATACATCGAAATAAAGGTGTCAATGTATTCAGTTTCGACTTGGCAGCAATTTCGCTGTTCTGGATTCAGGATTTTGGGTTCACCATATGACTGGTTGACCTATGCAGTTTCAGAGCAGCTTCTCTTATCAAAGACATGATAATGAGCTATTACCTTGGAGAAAAGTAGCAACCCCCTCACCAAGAAAAGGCTCAGGTGTGCTGCTAGGTGTGCTCCGCTTCCTAGTAATGGCAACAGTGGAACTCACTACATCACATGCTCCAGATCTTTGGTTATGGTTATATCGCTAAAACTGAGACTGCTGAAAGAGCATCAGGATTAGAAGCAACAGACCTTAACTTTGTATCCTCGGCTGTGAGCTACAAAGGTGATAACCACACACCCCAAAGGATTCATAGCAACTAACCAGACTTACTATCATCATCTTGGGAACTATCATAAAGTTAAAGTCAGCAGTGGCAAATGTCAGCTTTAACCACCCATTCACATAAAAACATTTCTGTAGGTAAGTTTATTATACCTTCACTTCCTTGCTTCTCTGAATACACAGATATCAATCAACCTGGGAATAAAAGGAAATTCGTTACCCCAAAGAGTTCCATGTTTTCAACAAAATGATTCAGTAATATGCAACTAAGCAGGAACTTGAATAAAATATATATTTTTTAATTCTAGTGCATACAAATCCACATTAATCTAATGAAAACATCTCCACCCCAAGCTGTGCCTATGTGACATTCTTTGAAAACACAACGTCATGATCTGCAGAAATCAACATTGGTAACTAGAACTGTTGAGACATAATTGCCAATGAAATGTTCTGCAGGCCTTTCATTAATTCCTGATAGCAACATTCTACATTTTCCTGCTTGGCCTAGACAAAATTTATATGGCATCTTTTAGCATAATCATGTATGGGATCATGCACATATGAGACACAGCATGTGAATGTGCTGTTGTCTCCATGATTTGTAATTGAGCTGCACCACTGTGAGAATATGCATTGACAGAATGTGTATATCAACAAACACATGGTCTCTGTGTGCCTAACTTCCAAAGGCTGAGCTCTTGTTGCTCTGGTAAAATATCACCACTAGCAATAATCTGATTTTTCTTCCCAGTGGATATTCTGGAAGTAGAATCTTTCTTCATTTTTGAACAAGGCAACTCCATTATGTTAGACATAAAAGACGACATGGCACAGGATGTGTGCAAGTGTCCAGTGAGTCCTTTGTGTCAATGGCCATGTTCCAGTTGTTCACATCATCATCTGTGGCTGTATATGGCTGACTCTGGCTGAGGCACAGTGTCCCTTTTTTGATTTTATGTGACCATGGAATCAATATGTTTAAGTCTGGGAGTGTGGGGGTTACTTGGGGGTTAAACCTCTCAACTGTCCATATTTTCACAGAATATCTAGATTTTGGTCTCTTCCTCATACAATTTGTGGTTTCCTGGAAAATCACTGATGATCAAAATCACTAAATAATGATTTAATAACAATGGCGTTTGAGTTCTAGGCTTCATATTCTTCAGAAAATGCATGCTAAGACAAATCTTGTTATTCTAGCAACTCTCTGGGTTTGTAAAATCAATATTTAAAACCTGTCTCTATTTTGGGCCTTTGTCCCCCTTTTATTTTTATAGTTTGTCCAGATTTCTTGTGCTAAGAGGTTGAGAGGTGTGTTGGGGGCTTGACCTCCTACATAAAATACTTATTTTTCTCCTTTTTTGGTAAGTAGATGTTTTTGACTTGTTTTCATTATTTATTTTTATTTAACATTTGTTTGACTGAGTCGTCGGAGGTTCCACCACAGATCCTTTGTTTTCAAACTGGGCCTGGGAGAAATGCTCCAGCATTTTTAGAATGTGGGAGGGGAGAAAACGCGTGTGTAGGGAGGGACATTAAAACTCCACAATACCACACAGAAGGCATCCCAATCGAGAACCAACCTCAGAGAAACTGTGTACAGACAGCACCACTGACTATTATGCATGTTTTTCATATTTTGTGCAATCAGGAATGTGTTATTTCAATTTTATTTACATGATATAAGCATGATAATAGGTGCAGAGCTTCATTGTGCTACAGACAAAACCTCTGGAGCTTATACGTTGATTCCTGCATAAGGTGACTATAAAAAAATGTTCCCCACAAAAGAAGTATATCTGCTTATATAAAGTAAGTGTTACTACTTCATTCATTTGTACAGATACTTTTACCTGTTATTCAACCTGTTGGCTTTAAGGGATTTAAGTTTGTCAGTACTTTTAAATGTCTTGGCAGAGGTGTACTGACTGGGAGATTGCCAGGGTATAGCAAATATTTGGCTGCAGGATTGTCAAGCTAGATTGTAAATGCACCTCTGAACTCAAAGTCAGATCATTGCTCAATGCAGTTTTAGTGTTGTATGCATTCTTTATGTATTTATATTTTATTGATCAGGTTAGTCCCATTAAACTAATGACTTATTTTCAAAGAAAACCCAAGTTGGTATTTATAAATGACTTGAGGGCAATTTGTCCATGGCACTGTGGAACTTTCCCTACTCTTTCAATAAGTGCTGTGGCATCTTTTACATCTACCTGAGATACTTCCAACTCAGGCTGATGGGGCCTTGGTTTAATGTCTCAACACATATGTCAATTACCAAAATATTTGTGACAGTGATAGGAACAGTTGTGTATCCTTGGTCGGCTATAATTCTTTGATTGTCTTATGGGGGACATGCGCTCATTAAACCTATAGGCCTGACATTACTTAAAAAGTTTAGACACCCTCGCCAAACGAACACACACACACACACACACACACACACACACACACACACACACACACACACGCACACACACACACACACACACACACACACACACACACACACGCACAGACACAAAGGCTGGACATGGAGAAGATAATGGTTACTTGCTTATCTGGAGCAAGGATCCTCAATATCATGCACACACTCAAGTCATTGAACCACAAGTCACAATATGATTATGTCATAGTCCATGTTGGTGTAACTGACCTGAGATGTACCTCACTAGACTATATGAAAGGAGACATGATGGATCTGTCTGAATATGTGTCACATACAGGTACATGCCTTGCACTGAACAGCATTTTACCTTCACCAAGGATAATACCACAGTATGAATAGAAATGGCTGGTTTTAATATTTGGCTTAATTTCTGGTATCATTCCAGGGGAATCCAATATCTAACAGCATGGGAGGAGGTGATTAACAACATGCACCTGTTCCCCCTGGGCATTTGGATATTGGCTAAAACTTTATTCACCTCTTTAGAGGCTATTTTAGGCAATGTCTACATTACAACACCACCACCAACATAGCAAAAAAAAAAAACCTCAAAATAACACTATGCTTTTACTGCTCAATGATAGAAGCCTAAACAAGAAACTTCATAACCTACAAGTTCTCCTCTCTCTAGGGAATGCAGACATTGTACTGTTACCAAGACTTGGTTTAAAGACACTGAAAGTACTCTGACAGTTGAACGCCACAGTGACTTCCACATATTTAGACCTACAGCAACACAGACATGGGCTAAAGGTGGAGGTATCTCGATCTACATTAGCAACAAGCACACCTCCAGGATGGTTTAACAAGAATATGCCCTGGAGTTCATCCATGTTCAAGTTTACATTGACAAGGTTCCTTACCATTTCCTGGCCAGCTACATGTTGCCCTATATGACTCACAAAGCTCACAACTCTTACATAGACTCACTAGAGATGCTTACCAGCCATCCAAATACCCTATTCATGGGAGACTTTTAACTACCCCTCTATAGAATGCACTGCCTGTAACAGACACAGTGTTTCCTGGATTATATCAACACAAACACCTTTGGACTAGATAGTGTGCACTCCAACCAGAGGATCAAGCATATTGGAACCAGTACTCATCAACATGGGAGAGTGTTGAACCCCCAACCCTGTCTGACATGCCCTCAGTGGTGTATTTGGGCCACAAAGCTGTCTCCCTCAAAATAAAAATCAACCCAGAAAACCCAACTAAAACTGCAACAGGAACTATAGTAAACCAAATGGCATCCTATTAAGTGACAGTTAGTCAAAATTCAAGGATCCCTCAAACTCCAACAATACAGCTACCTATGCATAATTATTTCCTGAAACTTTATACAAGCATGTAAATGGCTACATAGAAGCTTCTGTACCTACCAGAAGTAAGCCCAGATCTAACACCAGAACCCCCCCTCAACTAGTGGAATCCTTATCTTAACAAGGAATATAAAAAAAAAAAATTCATGCCCAAAATCTGAAAGAGCGACTCTCATAGAAACAAGAGCTCTCTGGTACAGCTAAACACGAAGCTACGAGGTCTAATAAAATGCATCAAGGCCAGTTATGAGGTCAGGATAGCCTCTCAGGCTAGCAAAAATCACAAGTCCTTCTTCAGCTATGTCAGGAAACTTAAAGGTAAGACTCAGCAGAGGACAGAACTAGTGGGAAATTGCACAACCTTCACTGACCATGGTGACATAGCAAATCTACTGACTGATAAATTTAGGTCTAACCTCCACTCCAGGTAAATAGAGGGCCACAACAATCATCCTTCTTCATAAGGGTGGAACATAAACTGACCCATTGGAACTACAGACTCATCAGTCTGACAAGTCTAACATGCAAGCCATGGAACAAATTATCATGAAAATAATCAACAAGGATGTTGGCAACCTACAGACACTGGACTCATCCCAGTTTGGCTTTGCTAAGGGAAGGTTTTGCCTATTTAACCTGGTTAATGTATTTGAGTAGATCACCAAGGCTATGGATGAGGGAAAATCACTGCACACCACCTACCTTGACCTGGCCAAAGAGTTCAATACGATACTCCACTCAAGTATTGTTGATGAACTCTCAGAACTAAGCATAAATCCCTACATGACTTGCTGGATTGGTGACTGGTTCACAGCAAGGACCCAAGAAGTCAGGATCTGTAAGACCACCTGCATCAGGAGACTGTTCACCTGCAGAGTACCCCAAGGATCCATGTTGGGCCTGCTCCTCTTTGGCATCTGCTTCTTGGAAGTCAAAGATAATGTCAAAGACCTCTGGCTCACCAAGTTGACAGATGAATGTAAAGTGTGAACTATAATAGATTTTCCAGATGACACCAACATCCTGCAAGAGGGTCTTACACAAACAATGACTGGTGCCAAAGCCACAGATTAAAACTAAACTCTAAGAAATGCATTATAGTGCAATTTGGGAAATCAACCACCCATGCTTTTTACTCCAGCAATAAAACACACCTAAGAGTTAACCCAATAGTTAGGGTTCTAGGAACATATCTAGACAGTAATCTGGCATTTGACCAACATGTAGCCAGGATAGAAAGAAAATCATTCTATGTTGCCCAACTCTTAAGCAAGGGTATAGCACTAAGGTCCAAGGAAGTTATAGCACCACTTTACTCAGCCCTTATCAGATCCATAATTAAGTACAATGCCTCCTTTGTCATGTACCTAACCAGACACTTGCAACAATTAGACTGCCCTCAAACATTCCTCACCAAGAGAATCCAGGGTATGAATATCCTGTCCTACACAGATCACCTTAAGGACCTATGTCTGTAACCAGTCTCTTTCAGGTTACTGAGAGGTGTTTATGCCTAGCATATACAGCATTCTCAGATCCATCTTTAATGGATCTCTTGTACATCCACAAAGCAAATAGCACCAGAAGCACTAGATACAAGGACATCTACTTTGCCTAAGACATAAATAGAAAAATGCTGGAGAGACTTATATGTGTCTCAAAAGATCCCAGCACTATGGAATAAGTTCCCCATCAATGTGAAACAGAGTTCATCCCTGACCCTATTCAAAAGAAACCTTGATCGTTGGAGAGGAAATCTCAAATTCACTCCCAGTCTGGCCCCTAGCCTGCCCCCATTTCCCACCCACTCCTGCTACCCGTAGGTTTATACTTGACCCCTCCACCCACTTAGCCTATACCAGTCACTGTCTAGCAAAATCCTTCTCATCAACCAATCCCCTTGTTCCCCAACCCATTACACCCCTCCCACTAACAGGATACATCCACACTATCACAAGCCAATTACCATGCATACAGTCAATCTCACCATTCTCTTTCCCCTAGTACTAACCCACTGCCTTACCTCCTACCAAACCATACTCAATGCTGCCATTACAACCCCATCAAAGCATACCTCCTCTCACACATCTCCCACCCATCACTACAGTCTACACATATCCCCAAGTAGTCACCACCACATTACTCTCCCACCTTCCTCCAGTATACTCCTCTCAACCTCTAACAAATCACTTACTACAAATAAGTGCATTGCCATTCTAACCCAACTGTCTAAACTCTTACATCATATTAGCCACCAACTGATCCTAGCCGGAGACATACATCCCAACCCAGGGCCAAACCCTTGTATAAATACCCCTTCTTTTCCATGCCTCTCACCCAACTGATCTTCCTTCTCTAGAGCAAAAAATAGCCTTCTACTACTAAGCTTAAACATCCAAAGCATAAACAACAAAGCTCACCTACTACATGCTTTGATATCCACCTATTCCCCTGATCTACTATCCCTAACTGAAACATGGATAAAGCCTACAACACCCGACAGCAAATTTTTCCCACCTGGGTACAATGTATTACTCAATGACATATTATCCAAAAAAGGGGGTGGGGTAGTGCTACTTTACAAAAACAACCTAAAAATATGTACTATTGATCCTCCTATCCCTCCCCTCAATACTTCTGAACTTCTTCTAGCCAAATTCAAATTTAGTGACAAAAAATCAATCAATATTATCACTGGCTATATACCTCCTGACAACAATATTCCCTCCCTAGATGCCCTTCTACATTGGGTTAATCACAATCTACCCCAAGAAACAATCATCCTAGGTGACTTTAATATTGACTGGCACATATTCTTAACTATTACCCCACCAACCATATTCATCTCTATAGCTTCTCCTAAGTCATTCACTCTAGCACTAGGCTAGGAAACACTAAAACCAAAGAAAGTCTCCAAGATTGGATCTTGATAAACAAGACCAGTGCTCCATACTAAGCAGGTGTCCTACCAGACACCCTCAGTGACCAGCAACACACCATCTTACTAAAATACAAAACCCATACCAACTCTACCCCACTATTTCAAACTACCCAGAACAAACATAACTTCGACCCAAACAAATTCAAACTTGAACTAAAATACCAAAATTGGAACATAATAAAATAAATCCCCCTAGAAGTAGCTGTTAATCAATTCAAGACCACGTTCCAAAAAATCCTAAATGCCCATGCCCCACCTCGTACCACAAAACTCAAAATGAATATAGCCCCCTGGATCACAAAAGAGACTAAAAATAAGATAACACAAAGAAATATATCCTGGTATCACCTGAGAGCCACAAAAACTACAACAACTAGATAATAATTCCAAAAACTTAGAAATGAAACTAAAAAAATTATTCTCCTGGACAAAAATAATTATTTCCTACATTTGCAAAACAGGCATCAACACAATCCCAAAAAATTCTGGGCAGGAATCAATAAACTACTTTGCCCTGGAAAACCCTCCACCCACCACTGACCTCCACAAGCAAAATCACAGATATACCTAACTCACTCAATAAATACTCCATAGAAACCATCTCCAAAACTAGTTCAGCAACAGCCCACTACTACTACTACCAATATCTCCGAACCTGCAATCAGTCCCAAAACTACCTTCCAATTTCAACCCATCCCCACCAATTATGTCAAAAAATTACTAACTAAACTTAAACCTACTACCCTAGCAGCTGATGGCATCCCCGCAGAATACCTCCAGTTGGCTGCTAATGAGCTCACCTACCCAGTCTCTATTCTGCTTAACAGATCCATATCAGAAAGCACCATCCCATCTATTTGGAAAATCTCCTACATCATCCTTTAACATAAAGGTGGTGCATCCACTGACCTCACCAACTATTGCCCTATTGTCATCCTGTCCCCACTGGTGAAGATTTTTGAAAAATGTATACACCACCAACTTATGCCATACCTACTTAATAACTACCTGCTCTCTCCTACTCCGCATGGATTCTGACCTGCCCACAATACAACCACAACCCTTCTTTCCTTTACCTCATCAACCAAAACAGACACTTAGGTAAATTAACATCTGCCATATTCTTAGACCTGTCAAAAGCCTTCAATATGGTCAACCATCCTAGACTGCGCCACTCCCTCACTAACCTTGGCCTTAGTAATCAATCACTAGCCTAGTTCCAGAACTATCTACAAGGTAGACAGCAAGCAGTTGGGACAACAACCTATCCTCACTGCTACCTCTTACTACTGGAGTCCCACAAGGGTCCATTTTAGGTCCTCTTCTTCTCTCCATGTTCATTAATGATTTCCACAGCATCTGCTAAGATGCAACTTTTATACAATACTCTGATGACTCAACATTAGTCTGCTCAGCCAATACCCCCACAAACTCCTCTCCATCACCCCAAAAGCCTTCCAAACTACCAAAACTTGGTTTCTTAACAAAAAACATTTACTTAATCCCAAAAAGGCCAAACTGTTGCTATTTAAACCAAAAAATCCACTCCAATGTCCAACTCATTTAATATTGTGTCCAGAGATGGGACTATCATCTCTCCAGACACTCATACTAAAATGCTAGGAGTGAACATTGACAACAACCTCAAGTTCAATTTACATATAAACCAAAGTATTAAAAACATCCACAAAAACTGAGCAGTCTTTATAAAAAATAAACCATTTCTAACTAAACCTGCTAGAATAACTATAGCTCAAACCCACCTCCTCTCCCCACTATTATACACCACTCCTATCTTCACCAACCTACCCAAAACTGAAATAGCCAAGCTCAACATCTGCTACAATCAAATTGCCAAATTTGCTATCAGTGGCCCCTACCGTATCCACCATTGTCAGTCACTACATCAACTCAATTGGCTTAAATTTCCAAATCTCCTCTCATTCCACCAGCCCTCTTTCACTCATAAACTCCTGCTACTTCCTGAAAAAACACCACCACTATCTAATCTATTTAAACTACAAGGCAATCCCAGACAACTTTGCTCCAATGCAAAAAGACTAGTCAAGCTCTTCAGCTCAGTCGGACAATCCTGGTCAACAAATGTAAAATAAATAAATAAATAAGGTTACCAAAAACAATAACTCAGCAGGTGACTCCCTATTCCCCAACTACATAGGTAAAATCTGGAACTCATTACCTTCTGCCGTTACCTCTGCCATCTCAATGGTTACATTCAAAAAACTACTAAAAAAACACCTAATACTCACATGGAAATGCCCTTGCCACCATCCAGGTTGACCCCCTATTATACTCACCCTCCCACTCACTCTCTTGTTTCCGCTCACATCTATCCCTTGTAGAAGACCTATAATGTCCTCTAAGGTACTTCACCTCCAAACACCTTCCCCAACAGTCCATGAGTGAACACATACCATCCCAAACACAGCCACTACCCACAAAACAAACCCTAAAATTCTCTTTCAACCCCATCTTACTTATGTTTGTCTCATGCAATATTATCTCTGGAATCCTGTACATTCCATGCACTATCCTACTTTTAAACTTTTAAACTATGGTATTTTGATAAAATCTTGCTAATACCAATGAATATTGTACTTTGAAACTACCGTTGTCACCTCACAGTAAGTCAATTCTCAGCTAGGCGTCTTCTGTGTGGAGACATGCGTGAAATGCGTACCACCGTTGAAGGTTGTGCATCAGGGCTGGTAACTCGGCACATAAAATCAACTACCAATCATTAGCATAAAGACACAACAACATTGTACTTTGAAACTATAATCCTATGCAGTCTTGTAAAATTATGTGTTTTCCTAAGAAAATTTGCTTGGTATGTATAAATATCTTACCTGTATGTTATTATTCTGTAGAGCTTTTCTCCCCGGGCCTCCACTGGAAATGGACATGTATCCAGTCGGAACCTCCTGGTCAACAAATGTAAAATAAAATAAAATAAATTAAAAATAAATAAATATCCCTGATGAACAGAAGTCAACAGAAAGTAAATTAATCCCCAACTAACATACCCCCGAAACATAGCCCCTAGATACCTCTTTACTAATATACCCCAACCATATAGGCATCCAAGGAACTGGGGGATTAAACTTTGTTGGACTACATGGTTAGATTTGTAAAGACCCTGGAGGTCATTAGCTTAGTATAAAATTATGAACCTATCTATCTATCCACATATGTATATGTGTGTGATATGTGTGTGTGTGTGTGTGTGTGTGTGTGTGTGTGTGTGTGTGTATATATATATATATATATATATATATATATATATATATATATATATATATATATATATATGTATATGTGTGTGTGTGTGTGTGTGTGTGTGTGTGTGTATGGGTCTACTTTGCATTATCAGTTTTGCACTTTACCGAACTTTAAAACGAATGAGATGAGGACTTTGAAACCAGATATCACCAAACCTTCACTTTGCCAAACGCTATATCCATGAAACACCAACATCTACTACAAAACAAAAAATTATACATTTTCTTACATTTTTGTAGGGGGGCAAGTCCCTCTGCACCCCCACACCTCCTGCAAATTATATATACCAACTCTAAGATCAAACTACAGTGAGGAAATGGGTACATTTCCGGATCCTCACTTTCCTGTGATCTCCATTCAGAATCTGCAAGTGCTGTGACCAGTATTTCATTTCCTCTTCAGATTTATGAGTTTTGTAAACATTTCCAGTACTGCTAGGTGTGCGATATGTCATGTCTGCCATGCTATAAAATTGGAATGATGTATGAGTAGGGTCACAAGGAATGTATATTTATACATCTTATGCTGTGAATGTGAATTTCAATTTAATAAGTGTCACCGAAGTGGAATTTAGGATACATGCCTTTTCTAAGTAGTCATCTCATCGGTTTATAGTTCGGTAAAGTGTAAATTTGATAATGCAAAGTAGACCCATATATCTATATATATCTAAATATATATATATATATGTGTGTGTGTGTGTGTGTGTGTGTGTGTGTGTGTGTGTGTGTGTGCCATATTTATGACCAAAAGCCATTGATATGTCAGAACTCCTGGCCAGCTTAAGTCTTATTCAAATCAACTCTGAATCCGCTAAATCAAACCTTCAATCCAATAGGCACATGTTACAAGATCTTGTAATGACTAATAATCCTACAATGATATCTAACTTCACCATATATGCACCCTTTTTTACTGCCACTGTTCCATAACTTTTTCAGTAAATAATATAACATTAAATATAAACCCACACATATCAGCTTCAGGCTCAAAACCATTCAGAATATCACTAATCTTAAAAAACATCTTGCCACGCTTAACCGGTCTCACTTACTTGGCCATAAAAGAACCCAGTGAAGCAGCTAATAACCTTACCAATACCCAATTGCACTTGGAAAAGAAATTCGTTCCTTAGTATAAAGGATACTTCAGCCTCATAAACTTGAATGGTATCTAATGAACATCTCAAATTATGTAATGAAGCATGACACAATTGGAACTGCAACCCCTCCAAAGATTCCCAAGCCAAATATACCTCACTATGCAACCAGACCAAGCAATCTATCCACAGACACAAAAGCAACCACTGCCAAACAAATCTCACTTTTAGCCAAACCTAAAAGATTCTGGAGAGAAATCAACCTGTTGAATGGTCAAAAAATGTAGTGCAACTCCACTCCCCAAAGCCCTGTAACACCAGCACATACAAACTCTCATGCACTGACTTCATAGGTTCATAGGTTCATAGGATAATGCTAGGCTATTGGCCTGGAGGTCCTTATAAGCCTAGCCAAGAATTTTGCCCATGTTCCCACAAAGTCAGTACCTGTTTCCCCTGTCCAGCAGGACACAGGTGGGATCCCAGGAGTGTATTTTCTGTTTTGCATCCAGTCATTCACGTTCCTCTTAACGAGGGCTAGAGAAATACTCTGGTTAACATGGAGAGGGAGTCTATTCCACAGATGGGAGAGTCTCTGGGACACAAATCTATCCAGCCAACAAGTTCTATTAATGTCACAGACCAGGTTTAGGCCTTGTGTGTGAGTTGCCCAAGTGTAATGAACACCATCAACCATGCTAATTTACCTAGCCCACTGAGCCCCACCAAAACCAAGAGCTTGTCCAGGATTTGAACCCAGGACCTCTCAAACCCAACATGAGACTCATACCCCTAGACTAACAAGCCCCACTCCTTGATGAATTCACCAATCTGCCACACATCAACAACACAAACCTATCACTAGCACCACCCCCAGAGCCACCCTCTTCCCCCTTCACATTTCATTATTCCACTTCAAAAAGATTAAAACCAAAGAGAGTGAAACACAGTTGGAACAAATGCAGATAGATACTCTTCCCAAGGTTCAGATAACCTAACACCTTGGTTTATTCAACTTTTTAAGGACTTCATCTGACACCCTCTCAGTCACATATGCAACCTCTGCTTAATTAATACGATTATGTCTCAGATATGGGAAACAGCAATAATCACTCGTGTTCTAAAACTACCCAAGCCAACTATAGCATCATAATTCTGTCCTGTCTCAATACTTTCCACTGCAGGTAAAATACTAGAAAATAATATTTGCAACCAACCAAATCACTGCCTATTTATATCAATACCATCTTCTATCCAGGAAGCAACATGGATTCTGGTCTGGACGCAGCACCATAACAGCTCTCTGCTCCCTCATAGATGACATCCTATCCAATACCGACAAAGGAAACTTGTGATCCTATCCAATACCGACAAAGGAAACTTGACAGTAGCTGTCTCTTTGATCTCACAAAAGCCTTTGAGCTAATAGACCATAACTTACTATTTGACAAATTAAGTGAAATAGGCATTAGTGACAATGCAAAACGTTCGTATGTGGACTTCCTCACCAATAGATCCTTCAAGATGAAAGTAGGCACCACCACCTCTGAAACAGGTCCTCTTATGAAAGGAGTCACCAAGGGTTCCATTTTATCCCTCCTGCTCTTTTCCATATTTATAAACAAAATCCATCTGATCATCCTCAGATACCTCTAATTCTTTACGTAGATAACATGGTCATCTGCAGGTCAATAAAATCCCACTTTGTTATAAAAACTCAGTTCCAAGATGACCTTCAAATCCTCAACTAGTGGTTAATAGGCCAGAAATGTATACTCAGTCCCTCAGAAACAAAAGCAATGCTATTTGGAACCAACCAAAAATAGTCAAAGCACTCAGCTTCCTTAATATTAAAGATGTTAACAATACCAACATAGAAACTACCACAGCCTTCAAATACCTTGGCATTTGACAAGATCAATCTCTTAACTTTCAACTACACATCAAACTCTTAACCTTCAACTACTTATTCAAAACATACTCAAAAATAGCAACACAGTACTGTTCTGGGTGAACTAGCTATTGCCTCTTCTGTCCAAGCCAGCCAAAGCTGCCATAGGCAAAGGCATACTCATATCTCAACTCAAATATGGACTACCCATTATAGCTGTGGCCTCAAAGAAAAATGCCACCACCTTACAAACCATCTCCAGTAAAATCTGCCAGTTCTTTATTAGCTCCCTTGCCTAACTCTCACTAAATTTAAATGACTCCCAGTACATTTGAGAGTCAACCTCCTACGAGGCTCACTAACTCACAAAGCCCTTTCTCCTGAGACATCATCCTCTCATAAACTTTTCACCAAAACACCCACATATCATCTCAGGGTATCTCTCAATCTCAACCCATCCTACTAACTCCAGCAAGTAAACTCTATTGCACTAAGCATGCATTCTCCATCCTAGCACCTAAACTATGGGACTCCATTCCTTTCTAAGTCTGAGTCATGCAAAATTTATCTAACTTCAGACAACAGCTCAAGGAATACCTCTTCACTCAAGCAAAGTGCAGCTGAGCTCACTCAGGTCACATTACATGAACCATGCAGCTCTCTTATACACCCTTTTATCCCTCCTTTATCCTTCCTTATCTCATCTTGTCATCCCTTTTACTTAATACCTCTCATTCATCCTACTTCACTTTTCTGTTTGCATCTCTCTCACATTTCTTCTCCTTTCTACTCCTCCTCCCTCTGCATGCCTCTCACACTTCTGTCCTCCCCATGGTATCCTCTCTTGCATTATTCTCACTTGGCTCTTCTAATATCTTCTTATTTCTCTATATAATGATATCTGGTTATCCCTGTAGCACAAGCCATCTCAGTCATTATGGTTACATCTTATCCATAAAGCTTTGGTAAGCATAATTCAAAGTTTCCATCAATGTTATGATATTGTTAACTGCTTCTTGAACTAAATGTTGTAGCATATTCTTGCATCTATAAAAATGATTATTTTTTAGCATGTCCTTGTATCTGTAAATGTGTTTTATTCATTTCTTATGTGATCCTGTTCATTCAAACTGAGCCTGCAATGATGCATTGAAATCAGTGTACTATCCCAGTAAACAAGTATGTATAAATAAATAAATAAATAAAACTAGCAGGCACAAAACCAGCATGATATATCAGCAAAAAGGATACTGCTGGTGTTAGGATTTGTTAGGGCCATTCAGGAACAAGACAGTTACTTTCACTGTTTTCCATACCAACAGAGCAATGCCTACAAAACAGAACAAGCAAAAGTCTAGTAATGCATCCAGTGGAACATCATCAATAGGGAAGACCAAGTTCTCTGATTCTGAGACTGAGGTGCTACTGCATGTCTTCTGTCCCCTTTGGCCAACAGCTTTTTGACCTGCATGCAGCTGACCAAACATACTGTAAATGTGCCTGGACAGATATTGTAATTGATATTAATGCAGTTGGTGGGCAAAAATACAATTAAATCATTGCATGTTACACTGATTTGATAAGAGATGGCTGACAAAAAGTAGATCTCCTAGCAACAGAGAGTAGGGCAACAGCTGGGGTGCTGTTCAGTGTACCACATCTCATGGAGACAGAAAATTTCTGGCATCTCTCAAAGACATTGGCACCTCCACGAAAATCACACACAGTCTGGTGCTGAATGTTTGGGTAGAGCTGGATAGGCCCTGGAGACAATGAGATATGCTAGATATGTAGGCCTGTTTCTTTGTATTAATACCTGCAAGTCCTCTATATCCCTTAATCACTATAAAACTTAAATTTGTCAGCCTTATAGCATGCAGTTACATCAGTAGACATACAGATACAGACACAATCTTCTACACAAGGAATGCACATCCAGTATTACTTTTTATCATTTTGCTGTTTGTAAAATTACGAGTTGCATTTGTACTTCTTATGATGGGACATACTTACATTGGATATTTATGTGCTTTGGTGTATTCTTAGATGATTCTTTAGCCGACACCAGCACTGTAGAACTGACCCTGCCTGATGCTGAAGGATCGGCAGTCTCTGATAATGATAACAACAATGAGCTGACATAGGGAGTACAGAGTGTGTGTGGTGGACACAGGGAATGTGACCACTGTTTTCTCTACCCAAGCCATGGACACAGCCTCTATGCCTGCTGATAGCCCGGCTACACAGACATCACAGAGGGGATATGTTGATGGTGATAATATTGATCAGGGAGCTGTGCCTACCCCAAGTAGATAGATGTCTGAATCTGCCTCTAGCACTCATGGACAGAAAGATCCATAAGTGAGGGTCACTGCAGACCTGAAGACATGGTCACCACCCTTCCCCTGTGGTTTATGTCTCAGTGGCTGCCACCCAATATATATGCACATCCATCATGGGGGAACAGTTTAGTACTACCACAGTCAAAACAGACATTATGAGGGTAATCCAGAGTGTGTGTGATGACCTACAGGAGTGCATATCCCATATTTGTGTAATTTCTTGAATAGACTGAATCACACACTGGAAAGTTCAATGTATTCTTCGGCTCACTTGCAGGGACTAGGGATCATCCACTGAGTCACTCATTTGCTATGTCTGCATATCTTAGCAAACTTCATCATGGATAATTGTGATCCTGCTCCTGTAGTAGTGGCAGTTCCACAACAACATCTGTCTACTCCCAGGAGAGGCCGCCACCATTGTCATAACCATTGTCATGCTGGCACATCTTCCAGCAGACCTCACTCAATGTTATGTAGCACACCAGGATCTAGCCAGGGTCATGTTACAACCAGTGCATCTCTTGGTAGAGAGTTGCACTGGCTGTAACATGACCAGTGTATCTCTTGGTAGAGTCAACTCTCATGGGCAGGGGCATACACGGGATGATAATTCCTCTGTGATGCATGCCTTGGACCAGCCAGTAGACTCTGCAACTACTACTGAGGATGTATCCCTGCAAACCCACACTTACACCACCACAGCCATCAGCACATCACCCACCTCCACTGATACTGGCCCTTCTCAACATTAAAAGTCCTTGACACCAGAACTGACATTTCACATAAAAACACTTTTTGCTTTCATGCTTCTCACTACTCACATTCACGCACTTCCCTGTGAAACACAAGCACTCCTGTGCTCCCAACACCACCTGTGCAAATGATGATAAATGTGCCCTACCTCTTGTACATTGTTATTTGGATTGCCTGTGTCTAATGCACAGTAAGGCCAGCTTACACATTGGTAAGCACAGCCTGGTGTTGGTTTTGTATGCATCATTTTACTGCAGTAAATCTGTTTAACTCTAGAATACTATGTTGTAAAGCTATATGAAGATGCTGCCAATCTGTTAGTGCCATGTCATACAATGCCAACCTTCATCTGACATGATCATCCCTTGCTGCTAACTCCTCTGACTCCTTGTCTGACTCAGTCACCATTCTTTTTGTGTTGGGAACTGCTGAGTCTGCAAGTGCTCACACTGTTGTTCATAGGTTCATAGGATGATACTAGACTATTGGCCTGGAGGCCATTATAGGCCTAGCCAAGAATTTCAACCATGTTCCCTCAAAGTCAGCACCTGTTTCCCTGTCCAGAAGGGATACAGGTGGGATCCCAGGAGTATATTTTCTGTTTCCAATCCAGTCATCCAGGTTCCTCTTAAAGAGGGCTAGAGACGTACTCTGCTTGATATGAAGAGGGAGTCCATTACAGAGATGGGGGAGTCTTTGGGACACAAATCTATCCCACCAATAAGTTCTATTAATGTCACAAACAAGGTTAAGGCCTTGTGCGTGGGTTACATGAGTGGAGTTTGTCTTATGGATATGCTGCAACTCCATCAAGCCTGGGTCTGAAATGGCCTTGTATGCCAGACACAGGTCACATCTGAGCAGTCTGTATGAGACTGAGTAGAGGGACAGGGCTTTTAGCCTATTTGTATAGGATAGATGTTTGAGACCCTGGACTTTCCTGGTCAGGAATCTCTGTGGTCTCTCCAGCTGCTGCATGTGCTTGACAAGGTACATGCTGAAGGGCGCATTGTACTTGATAATGGGTCTGATAAGGGAGGAGTACAGGGATGTTCTGAGCTCCTTGTTTCTGGATGAAATACCCTTATTTATGAGGTGGGCCATGTAGAATGCCTTCCATACAATGGAGGCATCATGGTGGTCAAAAGTCTGGTTGCTATCAACCTGGGTGCCCAAGTCCCTCACGTCTGATTGCATGCTTAGTACATTGTTATTAATGTGATAATTAGTGGGGATGACATTTTCCCCAAAGGGGATAATGATGCATTTCTTGGCATTCAGTTTGGGGCCATGCTTCTGGCACTAGTCATTAGTTTGGGTAAGGCCCTCTGGGAGGATGTTCACATCACTAGGGGAATTTAAGACAGTGCCCAGCTTGCAGTAATCTGCAAACTTGGTCAGCCACAGACCACTGGTTTTGGCTTGCACCTCAAAAAAGTATATCCCAATCAGTAGAGGCCCCAAGACCAATCCTTGGAGTACACCACTTATTACTGGTCTACTACTAGAGGTGGCTTCCCCTATTTTGACAGAGTGGGTTCTATCAGTGAAACAGTTATCTACCCATCTGATAACATTCAGGTTGATGCCTAGCTGGGAGAGTTTGTCTATTATGCCTGAGTGGGGAATAATGTCAAAGGCTTTGGGTTGGTCAAAACAGGCAGTGTGCACCATCTTCCCCTCGCCCATGTCTTTGGTGACTGTTTCAAAGAAGTCGACCGAGTTTAACAGGCATGATCTCCCTTTGACAAAACCAAACTGTGGTGGTGGGGGGGGATCAAGCATTTGGAGGTCGCCAATGTCCTTGTTTATAAGGTCCATGATAATGCGTTCCATGGCCTTGCAGATCAGGCTAGTTAGGCTGATGTGCCTATAACTGTCTGGGACAGTGGACACTCCACCTTTGTGCAGAGGGATGACAGTGGCTGTCCTCCATTCAGCTGGGATGAAGCCGGTGCTCAGGCTTTGGTTGAATAGGGTGTCTAATGGAGTTGAGAGCTCATGCCTGAGTTCATGTAGGATACAGCCAGGGATGTTATTGGGTCCCATGGAGACTGTATTTTTTACCTTTGAGAATAGTGTTATGTTTGCCTTTGAGAATAGTGTTATGTAACATTGCACATGCAGACTCTATTTTTGTGCATGTGGCTGGGTCATAATGCAGGTCACCACCAGATTAATCCAGACAATGAAAGCATGCCTTCAGCTGCTCAAACACATGCTCAATAATATTTATAGTTTGTGATTTTGCATGGTTGTTCCCATGGTCTTTTAGATTCTGTGGATTTTTTATGGATATCATAAGCCAGTGTTCTAAGGCATATATGGAATTACCAATAAGACACCCCTGTAGAAAGTCACCCTCCCTAAAACTGTTAGAACAGGTCACAACAGTGGCATATGTGAGAGTTATAATAAATGTCTTGGTTGTCTGTACTTATGTTGTTGATGATTCTATGTGCATTATAGACCACCTGATGATGTAATGATACCTTTTGTGGTTCACTCAATTCTCAGTTCACCAGGTGAGGTCATTATTTCAGTATGTGTACAGTTTATGTCTCCTATTAAAAACCGGTGCAACTGGTCAATGACCGATAACAACAGAAAAAAGAAAAGAATTTCCACCGAAACAATGAAGCCAATAACGGTTTAATGCTCAATAATCCACAAAAGTTACACTTGGATGTCCACGAACAACTAAGTGCTTTTGCCAAGGTTAAAAAACCATAGGCATCTTCAGAGTTGTTCGTTTACAATGCATTCTCCCCTTTTGTAAAATGTCAATTTCATTAATTAACCAATCATTCAATAAAAACTGACAATCATTAAAGACACAGTAAAATATTAACTTGCACCTAACCAATATTTAAAAATACTTATCAATTGTCAAATGTAATAAACCAACATATATAAACACAAATAAAACACTTTGAAATTTGCTTTGAACTTCAATATTCGCTAATACTTGTGTTGTATATTATTCTCACTAAACAATCATGTCTGCTTATATATGAAAATATATATATATATATAAAATGTATATATATATATATATATATATATATATATATATATATATATATATATATATATATATATATATATATAAAAAATTCAAATTGTACTTTCATTACCTGTTAGTAAATAACATATAAAAATAAAACATGTAAAATTAACACACATTCTCCTATCCTGAAATAACACATAACTCATTTTTATAAACTACCCAATATTGTTCTGCTTTATTTTTAAAAAAGGCTTTATAGAAATAAATGAATTGAGCCCTGGCAGACTTGTTGCATTAGTCCATATTTGCCACATAGACTCGTGTGCCTCTAAAATGGACCCCCAGTCTCCACCCCACTTGTTGTCAGTAACAAAAAATAAAAAATTACTAAAATTAACACACTGCCTGGAGTGCAGATATAAGGCATTATGTAGGTCCTTGTTTTTAATAGCTCTTAGGTGTTCGCTAATCCTGTCCCTTAATCTACGGGTGGTCTTCCCTATGTAGAAACCAGGACAGGAAAGACAAGTGGCCATGTAGACCACTCTCTTAGAGTTGCAATTACATTTGCCTGGACAATTCACTGAGACACCAAACCCACTGATGTCCACATAAGGTCCATTGTTAATATACATACAATACCTACAATTCTCATACTTGGACATATAAGAAACTTCACTAAAATCCACTAATTGTGCCTCCAATATATTTTTAATGTTGTTACCCCTACTGTGTATTATTTTGGGCTTAACACCTATAACAGAAAACATGTTCCTGTCAAAAATGATATCCCAACCTTTATTAATTATTTCAGTAACTTCAGATGTTTTGTTACTAAATTGTACATCCATGCCTGTTGTTCAAAACTTGCTCTTTTTTTGTTGTTTTTCTATTTGTAAATAACTTTCTGAGACCAATATAGGTTTAAAATTGCTCCATCTTTTCTTTTCTACCTCCTTCTTCACATTTGTTAACAACTTAAGGGGGTACCCTCTCTCCAAAAACATTCCAATTAAAATATACATTTCCTCTTTAAATTTGTTTTCCTCACTGGTCAACCTTGAGATTCTCACCATCTGTCCTTTCACCACACTACGCTTTTGAAATAGTGGATGGTCACTGGTGAAATATAAAAGACTATTAGAATTGACTCTTTCCTATAAATGGAACTTTGCAAAATTCCACTTTCGACACTAAACCTGATATCTAAATAATTGATAATTTTCAAATCCCACTTATACGTAAACCTCAAGAATCTAGTCGTCCCATTCAAAAACTCTATAAATTCAATAACTTCCTCGGCATTCCCTTTCCATAATATCAAGATGTCATCCAAAAATCTATTATAACACAAAATGTGTTGGGCAAATTTTGAAGTTAAAACATGTCTATTTTCCCAATCAAACAAAACCAAATTCGCAAAAATGGGGGCACATTTGGCCCCCATAGCTACCCCCGAAATCTGGTGAAATATTTCATCTTCAAACACCATGAAATTATTCTTAAGGACAATGTCCATAAATTGGACTACTATTTCCACTTCTCCTATGTCCATATCTGACAAATGATGAATACTATTCCTGGACATCTCTATACCAATTGAATGGGGAATAACCGAAAACAAATTTATCACATCTATGCTTAAAAAGCTAATAGAATCGTTTATTGAATGACGAAATTTAGATGACCGTTCAAGACAGTGCCAAGAATCACGGATAATGTGTGGAACCCCCTTCACTAAACCCCCCACCTTGTTTTCAACCCAAGCCACAAGCGGCTCTGTTTTTGAGCCCCTTGCGGAACCTATTGGTCGAAATGGAGGGTTAACAACAGATTTGTTTGTTTTTGGTATCCCAAAAATCTTTGGAATTACAGGTTTGGAAACAGTTAGGAATTCTTTATCCTTCAAACTTATTCTTCCTTTCAATACCTCATCGTCCAGAATAATATCCAACCATCTATAGGCCATATTAACCTCATTTCTGGAAACATGTATGTAGGTAGACTTTTCATTCAAAACTTTTTTCATCTGCGTGCTGTAATCTATACTTTGCATTATTACCACCCCTCCCCCTTTATTTGTCATAATGCGAAGCTGCTTATCCCTAGCCAATCTACTCAAGATTTATTTTTCCTTTTCAGTCAAATTGAAATCAGTGACACACTTCTGTTTGTTCAAATTTCTAATTTCTCTCTCACAATACGTCTCAAACAACTGGACTTGGGCATTGGTTGGTGGAATGAAAACACTGGAATGTTTACATTCATTTCTTCCACTAGATTCTATGTTTTCTTCCTTGCCCTTGAAAAACATTTGAAGGTTCAATTGCCTTGAATATAATTTCAAATTCAAAAGTGTTTTGGCCACATTAAATTTGTTTGTTGGAACAAATGACATTCCCTTCTTCAGAAGGCTAAAATCTCAACTGGTGTTTTGTTTCAGAAGTGCCATTAGGGAACGTTGTGTTTTCTCTCCTATGGTTTTTTAATCTTGGCGAAAGCGCTTAGTTGTTCATGTACATCCAAGTGTAACTTTTGTGGATTATTGAGCATTAAACCGTTATTGGCTTCATTGTTTCGGCGGAAATTCTTTTCTTTTTTCTGTATGTCCCCTATTACCCCAGGAAAGTGGCTTATATCATGGAGATCCTACATGGTGTGGTATGTGGGAACTACATATCCTCTCCCGCATACTGAAACATGACATTTAGAAATTGATGTAACATTCTCAGAGCTGATATCTGAGATACCTACACTGTGTCCCCAGTAAGTCACTGAGAGATCCCTGTAGCTAATATATGTAAAGCCAAACATACCATAGTGCCCTCTAGGATAGGTACTCCACAACTCCCATGATGTTGCAGATGAGGTCCAAACATGCCCAAATGTTCATGAATGGTGTTGGTATCAATACAGTACTAGTCCACAGTATTGGTGTCATGGAGACCTTGACACATTAAGTGAAGTCAGATGACCTTTTGCCTCCAGGTGTAACACTGCCGTCATCATGCACAGCAGCAGTAATGAGAACCACCTGCAAATACACATTTACCAAAGCTGTAGCAACCCTACCATTTCCATGCCACTTACTCATTCTGAAGATGAGCATTAGGCCAGTTTACATATACAGCTTGTTCAGCCCTATTACATGGCATTTATAGGTTTCTGAATTGTTCTGCTATTTTGTTTTACCTCATTGTTATACACAGTGCTTCACTGTACAGTCATTAACATACACTGAAACTGGTGAGCCATTTACAGCAACAAAGGTTGTTTTCTTAATGACATGAAATGCTAGGTACAAATCATCATGCAAAATTATAAAAGACAGACACTATAGGGATAGAGCTTCAAGCCTGTCTTGACAGCTGAGGGCCTTTAGTTAGCGGTTTACAGTCAAAATGTCAACATTCAGTTGCACAACAGCCTCCTCCTCGAACATGGCAGGAGCAACAGTCGGAATGTCGACGTTCATGTGTATGTCCATTCAGAAGAAAGTACACGAGGCAGGGAGTTAAGGCATGGTTGGCAATGGGAGTTGTTAACATTACGATCGACAGAACATTGTCGATCTTGTTGCGTTGACCATACAATCTAATTAATATGTATGAGCCGAGGATATGCGTTGCAGAAATCACCATTTGCATTTGTGATTTTCGTTCTTTTGATAGTAAACCTTTAGTCAGTGATCTTTTACTTCAGAATTACCAGGAACTTTCTAGTTGTGTCATATGTTTGTAGAGGTACATATTAAAAGAGGAGTTGTATTCAAGAATTAGTCTGTCAAGGCAGAGTATAGAGGAATGATAATTTCTGTTGACATAGATGCGATTTTTGCTTATTTATTCTTTATTGACCTTGTGGGTAGGCATTCCCTTGGGCCCTTTTCAGCCATGACCCTGGTGCAGAAGGGACAAAAGTACAAGCAAAATATTTAAATAACAATATTTCAAAGATTACACAGGTACACTAAAGTTATTTAAACTACTTTTGCATAGGCTAAATGATGTACGACTAATTGCAGCACCAAAGCAATATGCAATTTCAATAATACTTGCACAGAAAAGTTTCTACAGGACAGACATTAGAATCAGATGAAAGAGATATAGGTTTTGAACTGAAGCAAGAGCAGGAAGTTATGAAAGAAACAGGTAAAGAAGAGGAAAAGTTAAGGATTAATGAAGGTGATGCAGACATTACCTGCTTGGAACAAAAGGTGGGAGGCCAGGATTCATAAAGAGCTACACAAAGTGTAGTAATCATGCTGGTGTCACCCAGCACCGGCAACATGACAGCATGCTAATCTGTATTCATTAAGTGGCCCTACATGATGTGCACTGCTGCAAAACAAAGGGACATGGCAGAATATGCTAATGAAAGCATAAAGAGACAAAGTGCATGCTAATTAACCAATCCAACATGGCAGAGCTATTCAGGAACCTATAAACCAATTGTGTATACTTGGTATGGGCTTTTGCCATGTACACCAAAACCTTTTAAAATACAGGTAGGATTACACTTAGAAAAATACATGTTAGGGGGTGCTGTTGCTATTATATGCTGTACATGCAACAGGCTTTAAATGATGGGGCTGCTGCTACTGCTGATGTTGCTGACAGACCTTGGGCAATAAGGAGAAGGGTGTTCTTATCATGGATTGCATGAAACAGAAATTGTTGACAAATACAGGGTGGACAGGGGAACACTGGAGGAAATATGTAACCTCTGCCGCCCCCACCTCAGGCCACATGGAAATCATGGAGAACCCATCTCAGTAGAAACAAAGGTATGTGGAGCGTTAAGTATACTAGCTACTGGTACTTTTCAGAGTCCCACAGGGGATACATTAGGAGTGTCATAGGCATCATCCTCTAGAATATTACATCAGTTTTTAAATGCAATGCTACTACAAGCAAGGAAGCATATCTGTTTCACACAAACAGCACACAAAAGAAAACAAGAATCATGCAGGAATTCTTTGCAGTAGCACACCTCCCCAAACTGTTGGGGGCCATGAATAGCACACATGTAGAAATAAAAGCCACACCCAAGGAATAGGGAAGGAGTATATAAGCAAAAGAAGTTTCCACTCTATAAACTGCCAGGTTGTCTGTAATGACCAAGAGATAATCTACAATGTCTATGTAGGTAAGCCAGGCAGTTTCTGTCACACACACATATGGCACATATGTGAGTTGTACACAAGGTTTGCTAGGAGTGACATTCCATGAGGGTAGGGTTACCATATGTCCAGGTTTCCCCAGACATGTCCTCTTTTTGGGCTCCTGTCTGGGTGGTTTTTGAAAATTCTGAATTCTCAAAAACCAGACATCCCTATTTCCTCTTTCCTCCACTTTGTTTTTGTTTTTTTTTTATTGGCTCATGTACCGGTATAAGAGCCAGTCAAAAAAATCGAAAAATGGAGCTCTGTTCCATGCGGAACTGCTTGATGTTCCACATTGAACAGAAGAGGGTCCGCTGTGCGAGTTTTTGATTGGCTCATATACCGGTATACAAGCCAATCAAAAAATCGAAAAACGGAGCTCTGTTCAATGCGGAACTGCTTGATGTTCTGCATTGAACAGAAGAGGGTAGGTCCGCTGTGCGAGTTTTTGATTGGCTCATATACCGGTATACGGGCCAATCAAAAATCACCAAACATGGAGCTACTTATCTTTAATGTGGAACTGCGATGTTCCACATTAAAGACCTTTCTTTTTGGTCTTCACCTAGTGTGAAAGACCTTTTGTCCTGACCCGGCCAGTCAAGAATCTGGTAACCCTAAGAGGATGAAAAAATATGTGCTGCACCTATTTTTTCATCCTCTTTTTCATATAAGAAAATATGGTAACCCTAAGGACATCTAGAGGAGGATGCAGGTTATGTACTGGAGCCCTGGTTCATAACACCTATGAGAAATCCACACAGCTCCACAGAGCAAGCATACAACATGGCTCACACTCAAGCTAGGAATTTCATAGAACATGTTGGTTGGCTTAAATCAAGGTCCTACTTTCTAGACACACCAGGAGGTCACTGCAGTACTTCCCCAGCACCTGTGCTGAAATTTTTACAGCATGTGCCATGTTACACAATATAATTCTCAGGAAACAACTTCAACAAGGGCAGCAAGGGGCAGCATGACCACAGGCAGGGTGGTCAGCAGCAGCAGGTATAGATGAGGATTGTGAGGAAGAATCACCATTTGCAGATGGTGCTGGCAAACAGAGGAGTGCATATTATGCTCTGACTGTGGCTAACAGGCAAAGAATAGCAAAGACGATCACTACCTAGCTCAAAGTCTAAGATCCCATGCACATACAAATAGAGAAACTGAGGCCTGTCGGATACAGCAACCTTTACTTAACCATGTAATGGCTGTGATCTGATAGCATCAGACAGGCAACCATCAGGACACAAGGTAGTAGTAATCACAAGGTAAGCGTGGAACCAATAAAGAACAAAAAAGTTATATAACTGATTACTTTCTTATGGAAATACGTATATGCCCCTAAGCAGAGCCTTTGTTTGAGGTGTACAGTTATGTCAGTAATATCTCCTCTGTAAGATGTTGGCAGCATACAGTAAATGTTAGAAGCAATAGTTTGCATCAAGCATTTCAATTGACCACTATCCATAAAACATGGAACAGGTCAATTATACCCTTATTTGCACAACTATACAAAGAAGCAAGACTGAAGAACCTAACACTTTTAATGCTGTAATTGCAATACTATCTGAAATTTGATATGGCACAACAATATAGCAGTAAGCCATTCACAAATAAGTTGGAACAAGAAATCAGCAACTTAACCACTGCAATGCATATCACTAAATCCATTCTTGTGAATAAGCAAGCATCAGTTATCCAGTGTGTGCGTAAATCACAAAGACACATGTAAAGGTCAAGGCACAGACATCATCATTTGCACATAGTGGGGGGATAGGAGACCAGGCTGACATTAAAGAAGTGGGTGTTTGCAGGTAAGAAACACATGTATCTCTTAGAGTATGAAGTGTTCAGGGCTAGTAACAACAGATGTATAACACTCTCAACGATACCGTTTAGATAGTTTGCATGTGTGTAAAGTGATATAGGCAAGTAAATTACTTTTTTCTATGCGTGTGTCTGCATGAACACAGTAAAGAATTGTGCTAGCACTACATCATGGCATACTGGAAAGGTGTGTGTCATGCATGGCAGACTACTCCATTCAGTATCATCATCCCCAAGTGCAAGAACCACCTCTTCCATGAGTTGTACTGGTACTTCCATGGCCCTGGTTAGAAGTCAGGGTACTGCCTCATCATAACTATGACCAGAACCCTAACCCCATGGCCTACCACATCTGGAGGTGGGCATTGCAGTAACTGACAGAGCAGTGGATGTAGTATTACTGCATGAGAAGGATCTTGCATGGCAACATCTGCTAACACCAAAACATGGAGCAGCTGGCCGGCAACATGGATGCACAGCCTCCACACAACAGACATTACATTACAGAAATTGATCAATCCAGTGTGTCATTTGTCCTGTCTAAGGAGTTGCCCACATGGTTCAGGGAATCTCTCATGTCAGAATCACTTTATTGAGTAGTCACACAATCTATTCCAAGGACCAGGTGAAACATGACTGTGCCTCCATTATGGCCCTACACATATGGCTGGCGGCACTTAATCACACTCCAGTTTTAAGAGAAGAGTGCCAGCAGGTCTCCTTTGAGCATCCCTACCAACCATCTTGCATGGCAACATGCCCTCACGATGACTACTGGGAGTGCCAATCGGCTCTGCAGTCAGAGTAACCACACTACCCTGATCAACTGTGTCAATCTCAACCTGTCCTACATCAGAGGTGTCTGTGTCCTGTGTATGTGTAGGCATAATGACTGTGTCTGAAATATGGGCAGAGGATGAAGGATTCAGAGCCTCAGTGTTTGCAGCCCCAGACTGTGCCTGTTCATCTCCACCATTATCATTAGAGGCTACCGATACTCCAACATCAAGTGGTAGAATTCCCTCATTGCCACTCTTAGGATCATCTATGATAAGAAATAAACACAGTAAACAGAAAAATGGAGAATAAAAAAGATCACAGATCACATATTTTACTTATAATAAAGGTATGCTAAACTTTGTTACAGATGCTAAACCTACAAAAAACATTACTGTAATATAGACATACAGTATTAACATTAAAAAAAATGTGCGCTTACCAAGTGCATGTTGGCTGGCAGCCTGGAACCCAGAAATGTATATATAAGAGGAATAGAAAGGAAAGAAGGCTGCTAAGTATCACAGTGCAAATGAAATACGAAAAAAGGAATGGTCCCCTTCACAAGTGCAAATTAAAAAGGTTCTCATAAAAAAGTTACTGAATAGTTAGCTGTCCCACCCGCCGAAACACAAAGCAAACGCTATTCTTTCTGTATGACTGTAGTCTGACTCATAGGTATCACTGTTTCTCCCTCTCTCTCTCTGTATATATATATATATATATATATATATATATATATATATATATATATATATATATATATATATATATATATATATATATATATATGTATATGTATATATCAGACATCTTAGATATATGCATATACAGATATAACAATGGCACTTGCTTCTTGTATAATGGGAAGGTCTTCTTGTGACACACTGGGTCTTTCATCCACATCTGCACCAGTGCACCAATGTCAGGAATTCTGGTGGAACCCTCTGATGAGCTGTCTTGATCTCTGTTAGTGAACAGGAATGTCTCAGTTAGAGTTAGTGATGGTTTGGCAGCAGGACTAACCCCCATAGACAGCTGCTCCAGGGCAATTGCAGTGACCCTGTGGCAGGCAGAGATTATCATGTCAGTTGTCCACTGTCTTATCTGGGAGTAGGATCTCTCATGACCTACAACTGCATTAAGGTCATTGACCATTTGCTGCCACATCCTTTCTCAGGCACATTGGTCACATCAACCTCTCCCTAACAGGAAAGCTTCATGATGATGTAAAGACTGGATAATGACCTAATTTTCTGCATCTCTGCATGGTGGCTTATGGGGTACAGATGCCTTCTTGGGTACCATGTCCCTGTTTGAGAACAAACAGAAAACAAACACTCATAATTACATATATAATGAACAGACAGGATGGCTTTGAGCTGAATTCTGTGTGATTATAGATCACCAACATACACACAAACAAGCTTTACATGTTATGTTGTCAATTATGACTACACACAAGTTAGCCTCCCCAAAAAAAACCCATTGGCCTATCCCATAGCACCCATCTGCCAACCTCCCCACAACAAAAAAAAGAAGCATATTTAAAACTCAATCATCAATACAGATCTTATAACACTTCTGCAATGGCTATAACACAGATTTAAACTTTGTAACATTGCTGCATTAACAATAACAATTATTAAATGCAGCATTAGAAAGGTAACACCAAAATGTTACAACTGCCATAACCACTGGTGTGGAGTTCAGTCCACTAGAAATACAAAAACAGACCACTTTTTTTTCTTTTCCTGCTAATACACAGATAAAAAACAGCAGACCTTACAACATGCATGGAATATAATCATAGCAAAAAGTGTGAAAACATAACTAATAAAATAAAATAATAATAATAATAACAAACTGGTCATGTAGCATTTTGTAGCATAGTCGTAGAAATGCAGACGTAGCTCTGGCAAAAGGACCAGAAAAAAGTAAATAAATCTAAAATTATTCAAATGCTTTTTAGAGACAATGTGCTTCACATTTTAATGTTAAACTAAAAGTGCTACTTAAGAAATAGTGACATATCTTGACAGTACAGCACTTTAGAAAATGGATAAATCTCTCAAAGTCTTGTCTTACTAGTAGCATCAAGCTCTGTATTTCAAAACATGCTCCCTAGTACAAATACAAGGGTTTTAGCTACACTATTAACCTTTATACCTTTATAGTGCAGAATCAGCCCTGTGAGCACTGTGATTATGCAAATGAAGTGTTAAATCATTAGCATTCATGAATATGAAAAACTGCTTTAAGTGTAGGAAATGTAAATATGATATAAGAACCTACACAATTACATGCACACATCCTAGCAATGCAAGGACCAGCTTTTAGAAGTGTTCCCACAATCAGCTTTCTCAGTCTCCCCTCTTTGATATACACCTACTAAAGGTGTGCCAGGAAGAAGAGATTTAAAATAAAATCTGCAAGTACATTGACTGATTTAGGAGAACTAGTGTAATAACATTCATATGTTGGCTTAAATGACCACTGTTACTGGCCCTTTGAAGCAAATGCTGTTCATATTAAAGAGAGTAGTATAATTATTGTTAAAGATAACATAACACAAGAAAACAAAGATAGAGTTGTTATTATGAAAGCATAGATAATGAAATAATGCAACAGACATAAAGAAATGGATACACCTGCAGTGACTGCAGTGTTTGTTTAATATTGTGTGAGTACTTGCCCATGCTAACTGTTGGCAATATTCCAATCACCCAGACACTCTCAGTCAAATGTGGAGGGACACATTTCATAACTTGTTTGTGGTACACTTTCAATGTGACTTGACCAATATCACAGTATCATTACATCTAAACTCTTTATTATCTTGTGAATATATGTCTTTGTCTGTGGTAACTCTGGGAAATAATGTAAAATGATTGCTTTTGATACCCTTGTTTGAGGGTTCAAGTCCATATAACTCCCTGTTGCAACATAACACATCTGGTTAAACATGTAAAGTATTTGATATACAATCATTTATATATATTTTTTCTCTTGTATTATTTCCACAACACTTGGCAGCACAAAAATCCCTTTCATAGCTTAAGGAAGAAGGTGGAAATTTTAGTGCCATTGGTAGCACAAACCAACCAGGTGGCATTGACCAGCCATGGGCACTCTGGATAATACTCAGGGAAGAAACTACACCTGACAGCTAACTTTTTCTGTGGTTCAAGGTTTAAGTGTAGTGAGCTTACAGAGAAAATATATCTGATGCATGGATCAAATCGACCGACATGATACTTTTACAGAGGATTGTCTGAATAAATATTTAATAGCATTTTATGATACAACTTATGTTGTTGTTTAAAAATTAACTGTTGTCACTATTGCTCATTAGTCTGTCCACTTTAACATAGTCTGCCATTAATTACAATCCCGATAATGTGTTCCACAAAGAACATGTGCACGAAGTACATGTCTGATGTTGCAAGGAGACATGAGAAAGAAGAATCATTTACTTGTATCCACTTCTTGCTCTGGGCATTGCTGCATATACCCATATATAGCATTTCATTCACTTTCTGTAATTTCTGTAACATATATTACTCTTCTAATGTCTTTTCCATTTGCTCTCCATCAGCATGCAAAAAGGGGGTCTATATTAAATTGTCAACAGCTCACAATGTTGACTCTGAAATGTTCAACACCAAAATGTCGAACTATGAAAATAGCAAACGCCCATATAACCGACTTCTTTCTTTTTCTTTTGAGTGTAGTGCGGTCTCGGAGTTAGAATATTTAGTTAGGGGGGTGGGGGGCACAGCACCCCATGTTGGGGGGGTGTGGGGGGGCAAAGCCCCCTACTTAAATATAGTTGTTTATGTGTGCCGTTGTTGTTTGGCCAACCGATTTCTTTCTGTTGGAAAGAAATTGGTTATATGGCCATTCGCTATTTTCGTAGTTTGACATTTTGGTGTCGGACATTGCAGAGTCGACATTGTGAGTTGTAGACATTTTAATATAGACTCCAAAAAGGGAACACTAAGGGAAAATATGAAAATTTTAATTTAGGCTGCCTTAGGTAGCTCAAACATACCTGGTGCCATTGTGAGCCCCCTACCCCACAACAGATAAAATACTTACTTCAGTAAATGGACATGACAGATGTCAAATTCTATGGTACAAGGTGTAACTGAAGAGAATTGAGAGAAATAAGGCACATGAAGCATTGTTTGAATCTTGTTTACAGAGCACTTTGCATTATTTACAATATTTAATTTTCCATTTTTTTTTCATTTTAAGGTACATTTGCTCACTGCACAAACATGGTTCAATATTTAAGGAAAAAAATGGAAAATTTAGTTTAGGCTACCATAGGTAGCTCAAACATGCCTGGTGTCACTGTGTGCCCCCTGCAGCAGGGCGAGTACTTACTTCAGTAAATGCACATAGCATTTGTCAAATTCTGTGGTATAAAGTGAAACTGAAATGAATCAAGAGGAATAAATCACATGAAGCATTGTTTGAATCTTGCTTAGAGATCACGTTGTAATTTATCGTAATATGTCTTTGTTTTATTTGCCTTCTTTTTAAGGTTCATTTGCTCTTCACTTGGCAGTGTACCAACACAGTTCACTACCCAAGGAAAAAAGTGACAAATTTAATTTAGGCTACCTTAGGTAGATCAAGCACGCCTGGCAATGGTGTGCTTTCTTCAGCACTCTGAACAGTACTGACAGGAGAAAGTTCGCCTGTTATAGCGCTATACCTGTGGCACTAGGTATAACGGCAGTGATTTTTTAATAAATAATACAGGCTATTAAAAAGAAACTCTTTAGAAAAGGGTAGAAGAGCACATTTCTCACAACTTTTTGAATAGGATTGTAGCAATATGTACTGTTTAAAATATATCTTTAATATTTTAGAGATAAACACAACAGAATGTATGTCCAGCTTCGAAGAAAGGACCATGTATACAGTTCATGTAAAAATAATTTGCATATGTATGACAGGCACAATGCTTTTTCTGTAATCATCATGACTCTTCACATATTCCATCTATATGTTTAGGACCCTTATGTCTTCTGAAGTATGCATGTTACATAAAGCAACTTGTATTAATCATCACATTTGACTGCATCCATGTAAACTATAATTACTTGAAGAAAGAATGACTTTTACTTAGGAATGCTTTCCAAGACATACTTACAACCACACACATATAGGTCTCTCTGAAGTGTATCTTCATTCATTCAGATATCACTTTATATCAAATTTCCATGGTGGAAAGTTAGCCTTCCTGTGCAATGTCAGTTAATACATTAGTTTGACACTTTTTGCATCCTTTGTCCATTGGGTTTGATTTCCAGCTGTTACAATAATATTTTAACAATGGGTGCACCCCAACAATAGAATATGTCAGAATTTAGCATCTTTCACCTTCCAAAGTGTAATCCTCAAAAGGCATTCCAGTAAGCAGTCCATTGTTGAATACTGGAACCTGTTATAATGGTTGGAGCATCACATATGGCACAGCTCAATGCCACATTTCACACCTTTACTGCTATGTGCTGTGAGTAGTGGCACACCTTTACTGCTATGTGCTGTGAGTAGTGGCACACCTTTACTGCTATGTGCTGTGAGTAGTGGCACACCTTTACTGCTATGTGCTGTGAGTAGTGGCACACCTTTACTGCTATGTGCTGTGAGTAGTGGCACACCTTTACTGCTATGTGCTGTGAGTAGTGGCACACTTTTACTGCTATGTGCTGTGAGTAGTGGCACACCTTTACTGCTATGTGCTGTGAGTAGTGGCTATGTGTTTGTCAAGGAGTCCATCTGCTTTCAATAATGGAAATGCAGTTGGCAAGGATGTGGATCTTTGTGCAATACTAGTAACATGCAAGATTTGAATTAGGCACCAATTCAGAAATATTTTGTTAGCTTGACTTTTGCAGACATGGCTGGTGAGGGAAAGAATGGTGTGAAATTTAGAGATAAAAAGGTGGGATGTTGAGGAGTCCAGGATATCGGTGGCATTTCCTCATAAACTATTACAGCTGTAAACTGCTTCAGGGAGATTATACTCGGTCTCAGTATGAGGCTGAGGCTTGGAATAACTTAGCCAAAGCTGTAGCCAATGCAACTGGCATTCCACAATGGGGAACAATGTTGTCACCAATATAGTGACCTTAAAAAGCACAAGCAGGAGCTCCTAAGCTGACTGGAGGCTGAACGTAGGACTGAAAACACACCTCAGTTTTCTAAGTATACTGACCCATAACCTATATATGATACCACAGCAATTATCTAGCTAACCAAAGCAGTTACTCATTATGCTTTTATATATTATGTATTTTTTTTTTTGTTCTCTACAGCTGCAGTGGAGATATCTGCAAACCATGAGGTGCACCAGGAGAGATTAACTCCTCTTAGAGAGGTACAGGGTAAGTATGAATCAAGCGAAAATGAAAGCCAAAATGTTATTTTCATTCCCCCAAGCACTAACATCTTGAACAGGCATACCTCATCCTTCAGGTCAAGCATGAATGCTTTCCCCAATAAGTGTTGCTGTTTGCATTAGGCAATTAGAATACCAGCTTTCCTGTGTGTGGATTCAGTACACAAAAGCAGCATTTGTTTATTTGATAATTATTTATAAGATCTTAACAGCAGTCTTTAACAAAGAATTACTTTATGATAATTATAATTATTAAGTTAAAATGCATAATTCCAATCTGTGATAGTGTAATAAAAAACGCTGTTTCTTATATAAGAGCAGTAACATTTGTTTATGTAATAATGCATAAATACCTTTCCCTCATGTATGGATGTTGCAGAGGTGTGCAATAGCAAACTATCATAATGGTTTATGTATTGCCAAAGCTAGTTTGTTTAAAATATACAGTACTATGACATGCCATGTATCTAATTATCTCTTTTTTTGTCTTCACTACCCTGTTCTCTATTTTTGTAAGGGGTATAATTTATTAACAGTCTGCTGTTTGCATAAGTTACTGCTAAAAATTAATCATCAACAGCACAGTGAGATACAATGACCACTGCAGCTCAGCCTGAGATGCCTCCACAGATGGCAGCACAGACACCCAGCATTTCAAGGTCACAACCTGTCAGTGTTGATTTACAACCCTGCCATACCTGCTCCAAGTAATTCAGGTAGTTCTACACCAACTACTGATGCAGTAGTACCCTCTAGGAGCAGTATTTGTGCAGGTGGTGATTTTGCCACCCAGCAGGAGCTGACTGGTGGAAGATATAATGAAGAGGGGCTTCAGGGCATACATGAGCATGGTTGAAAAGTTCTTGTTTCACATTGTAAAGATGGTGCCAGATCTGGCACTGACCCAGGGAGCTGCTGCAGGAGAAAATTATGACAGTTCTGAGGGGGGAGGACTTGATTTTCACTGTTCTCATGCTGAATGTGGCTGCACCTGCAATGTCTCCTACCTATCCCCAGACATGGTGTCCCCCAGCCTTTTGTCTCCATCACCATCACTGTTTGTCTTGTATGTCTGTGGATGATTCCTAACTTACCCTTCTTTCTGACCCTTTCATTCCTAAGCACTTTTCTCAACACCCCCCCCAAATAAAAAAGAAAAACGGATGCTAGTCCCAGAAAAAAAATATTTTCCTATACATAGCTCTTCACTTTGTCTATGTGTCATCCTGACACGGTTAAGTCCAATTGGCCATATCACATGATTCCATTGTTCTCATCAATCACTGATGCGGTGACACTGCAAAGTCAAGAAATTGTGTAGTGCATTTATGTGAAGAAGTGGATAGCTATGGTGCACTCCCATGACCCTCCTGCAAATTCCTGTATTCGTTTCCATGAGTGATACCCTCTGCTTGCCAGCACATGTTTACCACTATCCTATCTACCCCTGTTCCATATGTTTAATCTGTCAAAAAATAGATTCAAACACAGCACACACACATGGCCAGAAAAACATGAAAAAGCCTTCACTTTGTGTAATCAGCATTTTTGTGGAGTTTGGCATAGTACAAAAATGCTAAGGAACAGTGACCACTGTTAAACTTATTGAGTTTTTAATCTGATCTGCAGAGGTCTGGTTACTGGTCTGCACGTGTGCTTAAATCCAGTGTACTATGGGAATACAGAGTAAAGAGAAACTAATGGCAGTACTGTGGAATGGTTAATGTAACATTTATTAGGCTGCTGATTGTATTAAACTAGGAGTTTCTATGTGGTGTGTTAAGATAATTGCACTGTTTGTAGACTGGTGTTCTAGCATAGTGTCATGGTTTCGATTACAGCTGTATGTCACTTTATTACTTCATGACAGTTCATATCTCTTTGATTACAGCTGTATGTCAGTTTATTACTTCATGACAGTTCATATCTCTATCACATATTTACTTGCACACTTCTGTATTCCTCTACATATAACACAATTCCTTAACATAACATTGGAATAGTGTAGGGAGACATAATTTTAAAAATCAGTGCAGCCCCAATGGGAGACTTAGTAAGCCAATCTTATCCTGTTTAGGTATTCGTGTTTATTGCACTCTCCCACTTCTTATGTGTACCTGTAGCAATCAGTTTACTGTGCAGAGCATGACAGATTAATGATTATTTAATAAGCAAGAGTAAAACACCATAGAGATGTTCCTACATGTCCTATAAACATATTTTTGCTGTTCTTCTCTGCATCTGTCTCTAAATCTCTCTATTCGCCCTCCTTCTTTGATAAGTTTTCAGTGTGCATCAATAGTGTTATTTTAATACTGTGACATAGTAATTCTTTGTGGTATGATGAGATAATATTCAAAAGGGTAGAAAGATTTTTGAATGATTTCAAGGGTTCTATTCCAGCCATTAGCTAAGTGTTTTTGGTTCAGTAATTTAGACATATCTGTTGGCTACATATTATTGTGAATCGTCATTAACCTTCTTCAGTGAAAATCTCCTTTGTTCCTGCCTAAATGTCACCCTTATGATGCATCTTTTCCCTTCTGTCTCCTTATCCTTCCACCCAGCATTTGCACAATGACTGACACCAGGCATGCAACTAAGGCTAAATGGAAATGCAAAGCTTAAAGCAATATGTTAGATTTGATTACCTTCATCTGCATTACTCTGTCTCACTTTGCACCATTGTGATAAGCTATGTTTATTCAGTTTAATATCATTTTAAACAAGACAAAGCATGGGATGTACGGATTACAGTGGCGAATAGGGTAATAAAGGTGATTACATACATTCACATTTCCTGAAATCTACTGTCAATTACTAACCTCCACAAATATGAATTTCTAACTGTTGTGCTAAGATAATACTTGTGTATATATATATATCTATATATATATATATATATATATATATATATATATATATATATATATATATATATATATATATATATATATATATATATATATTGTTTTTTTTATGGCATGCTGAAAATGTTCAAATGCATATGGATGACAAGATGTTTCATAATGTTTTGACTGTAAATGTTGGTAAAATTTACTTTACACATCATTATCCTGCTACTACTGTAATCTACCTGGTACCTCTTGTGAAGGTTGTCTTGTAAAGATCTTTGCATGGAAGCCAGCATAGAGCAAGATACATTACTGTTAATTACCACTGTAAGTTCAACATTTCAACATATGATTATGTATGTGCTAACACTTAGCCATCAGCAGCACAAGTCAGCTTAGCAGTGATGTGCTCAGAGTACAAGAAAAAAAAGATGAGATCAAAGTATTTTACTTTTCTGTTGCATAACGTTTGTATGTCTGTGTTATTGTTGCCCAAACATGATCATGATTTTTATATGATGGTGACTCACTTCATTCATTCATGTAAAGTAATATGTCTACTCTGCAGTGTTTATACTTGAACTGTGTTACCATCTTAGTAAACTGTTCTCACCAGTTTCATCACGGTCATTCTGCAGTGCACTGTCCTATGTATGACTTGCATGTTTGTCTTGCCTATGCGCATACTGCAAGTATGATGCAATACAACTTAATGTCAGAGCAATGTTTGATTGACTGTTGCGCACCACTAGTTTATCAATGTGTAGGCATACCTCAACTGTCCAGCTTTTCACAGAATGCCCAGATTTTTACCTCATATTTTTTGGTCTGCTCTTCATAAAATTTGTGGTTTTCTGAAGCGTCATTGAGGATTGAATTCACTTAATAATGACATACATTTGTGTTTCAGAATTCAAAACCTTCAGAAAATTCATGTTAACACAAATCATGTGATTCTAGCAATCTTCTAAGTTTATAAGAGCAATATTTAAAATCTGTCCATATTTTTAGTCCTGTGCCACCCCCCTCCATTATTTTAGGCCTTGTCTAGATTTTTTTGTGCTAAGATATTGAGAGGCATGTATGTATGTAATCCTATTATGTGGAACATGTCAATATTTCTCACAGTAACACAATGTACAGTAAGGACAGTATCTACATTTCATTATAAAACTATGTCATTACATGTGAATTATAGTGATGCTACATTGTCCTGTGCACACATATGCATTTGTTGCATGATCTGGTATGCACAGTATCATCTCTTCAAAACATTACTTTTCACAAATATTCCAATGTGCTATATATTGTCCATCTTCTCCTGTGGTGCTTATGACTAGTAGAATGATCTCTATGTTGTATAACCTAGATAAGTAGGTTCAATACCCACCATGAAAGAGTGGTGTGTGTGTGTGTGTGTGTGTGTGTGTGTGTGTGTGTGTGTGTGTGTGTGTGTGTGTGTGTGTGTGTGTGTGTGTGTGTGTGTGTGCATGTTTTTGAGAATGTATATATCACTTTCTACTGTATCCACTTACCCTGATAATAATATAGTTAACTTTCACAGCTCTTATATCCCTATCCCTATTTTGCAGTATCATCCTCTGAAACACATTGATAATGTCAACCTGACAAAAGTGCAATTTGTCCCCTAAGAGTCATACTTCTCCTGTGGTACTTGCAACTACTATAGTGCTCCCTAGATTGTGTAACTTAGGTAGTAGGTTTGATGACCAACATGGAAGACTTGCATGCATGTGTGTGTGTGTGTGTGTGTGTGTGTGTGTGTGTGTGTGTGTGTGTGTGTGTGTGTGAAAAAGAGAGAGTGGGAATGTGTGTATCACTTGGTGGTGTATCCACTTCTCCTGAGAATAATGCATTTCACTGTTCTCACAGCTCCTTTATCCCTCTTTTTACAGTAACATCCTATATAAAACACACTGATGAGGTCATCCTGACAAGACTGCATTCTCTCCCTTGAAAATTAGACTTTTCCTGTGATGTTTGCAAATTATGCAGTGTTCTATCAGTTGTGTAACCCAGATAGGTATGAGGTTGTATACCCACCATTGAAATTTGTATGTGTGTATGCATGTGTGTATAATGCTTGTTGCTGTCTCACATTACCCTAGACAGGATCCATTTAAATGTTCACATGGCTCCCTTATATCAACTTTTATGGAAACATCCTGTAAGAAACACACTGATGAAGCCATTCTGACAATACTGCACTCTCTCCTCTTAAAAGTCAGACTTCTACTTTGATGCTTGTAAGTTGTACTGTTCTCTCTAGTTTGTGTAACCTAGATAGGTATGAGGTTTGATACCTGCCATTGGGAACTTGCATGTGTGCTTATAATGCTAGTTGCTGTCTCCATTTCCACTGGAGATGATGTATTTAAATGAGCTCACTGTTATACCAACCTTTATGGAAACATCCTGCATGAAACACAATGATGAAGTCATCCTGACAAGAGTGCACTGTCTCCCCTTAAGAGTCAGACCTCTTCTGTGCCACTTGCATGTGCTGTCTAGATTGTGTAATTTAGATAAGTAATAGGTTCAATAGCCCCCATAGAAAACTTGTACCAACATTTATGGAAACATCCTGTATGAAACAGTGTTGAAGTCATCCTGGCAAGAGTGCACTTTCTCCCCTTTAGAGTCAGACTTCTCCCCTGGTGCTTGTAAGTAATACAGTGCTCTCTAGATTTTGTAACCTAGATAGCTAAGAGGTTCAATATCCACCATAGAATAGTTGTATGTGTTTGTGTAATCCTTGTTGCTATCTCATTTCCCCTGGAGAGGATGTATTTAAATGTGCACACACCTCCTTTATTTCAACTTTTATGGAAACGTCCTGTATAAACCACAGTGATGAGGTCATCCTCACAATAGTACACTCTCTCATCTAAAGTGTCAGATTTCTTCTGTGGCACTTGTAAGTAATTTGGTGTTGTCTCAACTGAGTAACCTAGACAGGTAGGAGATTCACTCCCTGCCATAGAAAATGTGTGTATGTGTGTGTGTGTGTGTGTGTGTGTGTGTGTGTGTGTGTGTGTGTGTGTGTGTGTGTGTATTGCTTGTTGTTGTCATCTCCATTTCCCCTAAAAAAGGTATATTTAAATGTGCACACAGCTCCCTTCTTATACCAACCTTTATGAAACATCCTGTATGAAACACACTGATGAGGTCATCCTGACAAGCGTGCCCTCCCTTCTCTTAGAAAATAAGACCTCTAACATGGTGCTTGTGAATAATACAGTGTTATCTAGATAGTATAAACTAGATAGGTAAGAAGTTCCATACCCAACATGTTAAATGTGTGTGTGTGTGTGTGTGTGTGTGTGTGTGTGTGTGTGTGTGTGTGTGTGTGTGTGTGTGTGTGTGTGTGTGTGTGTGTGTACATCAAGTTGTTTACAGTTATGTGAGCATGTGTTCTTATCAACCTGCACTGTGGATATTTTTTTAATCAGAGATGACTTCACCACCCCCTAAGACCACATTTCACATCTACAGCTTCATTGCTACACAAGGGTGTACATATGGTTCATAGTTTCTTAGATTAGTACTAGGCTAACTGCCCTTGTGGGACATCTTAAGCCTAGCCAGTTATGCCATGTGAGAATCAAGCCCTGTACCTTGTGTCTGTATGTTAAACACTTTAACCATTATGCTATCATCTTTACATGCATACTTTTTGTAATGTAATGATTACACTTTTCTAAAATATTGCTTTTTTAGGCAATACTATGTCCACAAACTTATAAATTATTGCCTCAAATAACAGTGTCATGTATTGAAAGTAGCCATTTAAGGTTTTTAGAGGGAAAGTAATGTAGACATTTGTTAAGGGTGGGGTTAGAACATTTCCATTCTTCAAATGGCGGGTGTTTTCTACAGCATCAATAAAGCACATGATTACATTATATTGTCTGCCTACACCCTGGTTCAACACACTGATAAGGTCATTGTTTTGCAAATGAATTATGACTATTTAAATGTCAGAATTCTCCTGTGGTGCCTGCATGTCTTACACTGGTTTTCTATAACGTGTAACTAGAGAGGTAGGATGTTCGACTACAGCAATGTTTGACTTTCATTAAGTGTGACTGCCAATGGAGTCGCGATTGTTTTACACACATATGTGATGGAAACTTTTACATACCTTGATTGGCTATAAAAATAATGTTAACAGATACAGCTTCTTGCCAATACACTGCTGATGTCATCCCTTCATAGATGCTGTATGCGTCAATTGTAGTCTTTATTCTTTTGTGGCATTGGCTGCTGATAATGTGATGTATAGATGGTGTTATTGGATAAGTAGGTGGTGCAATTCCATCACTTCTTCAATAATGTGACAGCTATTAGTGTCATATACTATTGACCACCTCACAATCACCTTTCTGTATACTTCTGATTGTGAGACAGAATTACAGTGGCAGTCTGTGACACTATCAAATCCTAACATTCACAGGGAAAATAGTATTTTGTCCTCACAGTGATTACATACTGCTAACATACCTGCTGTATGCCACACTTGGAATGTGCATTCTCATGTGTTGCATGACTTTGGAAGTGTGCTTTGTACATTGTGCAACTACATATGTCAGATTTTGGAGTCCAGCTGTGAGTGTCATTTATCGTCATTGTGTGTATACTATTCTGCAGAGACTTGTATGAATTGGAGCTCTGCATTGTTATTGTGCACTTCCAACCCTTTTTAGCATAAACATCCAGCTAATAAACAGTGATGATGTCATTCATTTAACTGTGTACTGTCTCATTTGTACCTGAACATGTTGTGTGGCACTTGCAAGTCTGGCACTAATGTTTAACTTGCGAACTTGGATAAATAGTTCACCTCTATCCATTACTGATCAAACTACATTGTGTCCACCTTATTGTGAGTGTGCATGTTGCTGATACTGTTATCAGGCACATTTGCTTTGTACACATATAGGTGCTGATCCCTCTTACTGAAAGCTGTCACATAGCAATGCTTTTATTCAAGTAATGATGACATTTGCTTTGACATTCCTTACATAACATGTTATCCTCTGGCATGAGGGAATGAGACAACATGCTGTGTGTTGTTGATGTGCAACATCAGTTATAGGCACACATATCTCTTGCAGAAAGAACATGATGTAATGCCTTCACCTAACCACATATCTGACAATTGTACTGACATTTCTACCATGGTGCATTCATCCTGCAATATTTCATGTACTGTCTGCTGTCAAATGCTTGTGTGTTTAACATCCTCATTCAGTTCCAGTTAGCATTGTTGTGTCTTATACTGTAATGCATGAATGACATGTACCAAAGTTATGTGTACATTTACAGTGTGAGAGTCCTCAATGATCTCTTTCATCTCAGAGATTGTTTACTAGACATACATCTGATGTAAAAATTAACATAGGTGGATTGTCACAGCAGTTGTAAGGCTTCTACTGTGTCATTTGTGGTTCATCCAGATGTCATTAGTCAGTAGAACCACATCATTTTCTTACAACAGGGGAAGATTATACGAATGTACTGATGTTACATTAACACTATTGTATGTCATTATTCATATCCATTTTTATGTTGGACAATGATATATCACCACAGATTTTGATTGCATGGCACTGAAATGTTTATTCAAGGCATGTCTTGCTGTGAGTGCCCGTATGGCCCATGCATTATTTATTGGCTTTTATAGCATACCTGCACAGATAAGCTAGTGTTTAATTCTGGGACAATATGTGTCCTACATGATGGAAACAATCTCCTTGTCAAAGAAACCATCATAGTGTAATGCTTAGTGTTGTGTGCACAGTAGTATGTGCATCTCCTTTCGTGATAATTTCATAGGTGTATACTAGGCTAATGACCACTAGTGCCCTTAAAAGCCTAGCCGTTCAACCTGTATGTGACCCACAAGTTTGATTAATATTTGATTTATAGGGGTGATTTACTGACTGCCTTTGTCCATCAGAGACATAGGAGCCAGACCAGGGGCGAATTTCCAATTATCCATCCATTGGTCCAACTTGCACTTGAATAGGGATAAGAAGGAACTCTGCTTCACATTGATGGGGAGGCTGTTCCAGAGAATGGGATTTCTTTGAGAAACATAGCTATCTCTCCAACATGTCCTGTTTATTTTGCAAGCAAAAGTTAGATAATTTAATCTAGTAATTCTGGTGGTGCTTGTTTTGCAGATGTGCAAAAGAGTCATCAAAACAGGGTCCAGGGATGTCCGGCATACCAGACAAAATCACCTCTCAGAAGTCAGTATGATATGGAGTAAAGAGACACAGCATTCAGATGATCAGTGCAGGACTTTGTGTTTACTCTCTGCATTATTTTTGTAAGGAACCTTTGTGAACATTCCAGTTGCTGCATGTGTCTACATTATACTCTATGATGGGCTGATGAGGGCAAAGTATAGTGGTATGCTGACCTCTCTGGACCAAGATGCCATACCTTGCTTATAATTTGAACAACAAAGAACAATTCTCTTACTATCCTGGACACATGTTGGTCAATGGCTATATTACTATCTACATGAGTTCCCAGATTCCTGACTAGTGAATCAGCTTTTAAGTCTCTTTTTTTGATGATGTAGTTACCTGGGGTGACAGACTTCCCAAAAGGTGCTATAATGCATTTCTTGATATTGAGTTTTAAGCCATGGCTTTGGCACCAAGCGTTTATCTATATTAGACCTTCCTGCAGGGTGTTCTCATACTGGGAGGATTCAATGACTGCTCCCAGTTTGCAATCATCTGCAACCTTGGTTAGCCAGATGCCTTTGACAGTGGTTTTGACATCTGAGAAGTAGATGCCAAAAAGGAATGAGCCTAGTACAGAGTTCTGGGGGACTCCACTTATGACTAGCCTCTTTGTGGAGATGGCATCACTGATTCTAACCTTCTGTCCTATCAGTAATACAGCTAGCTATCTAGTGTGTTATAAAGGGGTTTTACCGAGATCTGTTAGTTTGCTGACAATGCTTGCATGGGGTATTGTATCAAATGCCTTAGACAGATCTAGGTAGGCAGCATGCACAGTTTTCCCCTCGTCCTTTGTCTTAGTTACCTTTTCAAAGAAGTCCACCAGATTCAGTAAGCATAGCCTTCCTATGACAAAGACAAAATGGGATGGATCCAGTGTCTGGAGGTCTCCTATATCATTGTTGATAATTTCCATGATAATTATTTCCGTGGCTTTGCAAATAAGACTAGTCAGACTAATGGGTATGTAGTTTCCTGGATCTATTGAAGGCCCTCCTTTATGAAGGGGAATGACTGTCATAGTCCTCCAGTCATATGGCACAAACATTTTTAAGACTATAATTAAATAATGACTCCAGGTGTCCTAATAAGTCATATTTTAGACTGTTCAGGAGGCATCCTGGGTTATTATCAGGACCCACTGTGGCTGTGTTCTTGACTTTAGTGAGTGCAGCTAGTACAGCTACCTAGTTATAGTTGGAGGAGTTATGTTTGAGTGTACTATTGAGGGGATGGTTGGGGGTGAGAGGGGGGTAAAGTTGAAACTGACTTTATCAGTTAGCTGATTTACAGTTTTGCCAGGCTTAGTGAATGTGGCACCATTAAGCACCAGTTCTGCACATTGCTGTGTGCTGCCCTTGAGGTTTCTGACATAGCTGTGGAAGGCCATATAGTTCTCTTTCACCTGGGAGGATATCTTAACCTCAAAGTTGGATTTGCTTGACCTAATTAGCCCCCGTAGTTGCCTATTTACTTTGATAGCAGCATTTGTATCTTTATGGGAATTACCCTTCCTGATTTTTGCCATATTTTTTTCCTTTTGTTCTATATCCTGATTAATTTGGGATGACATTAGGGTGGTTTGTTTCAGGGTCTAGTTCTGGGCTTATGTGTGATAGGTACAGCAAACTCTATACAGCCATTGACATGGTTGTGTAGAGTTTCTGTGAGCAATGGTGTGTCCTTGGGATTTGGAGGGGCACTGAATTTTGACAAACCATCACTCAATAACAGGTAATTTGCCTTGGAATAGTTCCTAACTGTTGCTGGTTTTAATGGGGTTACAGACTTGATTTTAATTTCAAAGGAGACAGTTTTATGGTCAGACCTTACCAGGGAGGATGAGGCATTGGGGGGGGGGGGTGCAGCATTCTCCCATATTTGAGAGCACGAGGTCCAGTATGTTGGAGCTTCTAGTGAGCATATTTACTATTTGGTCAAGGGTGTTTGTATTTATGAAGCTGAGAAATCTCTGTGCCTGTAGATTTGAAGTTGTGTAGGATTCCTTGTCTTTAGAGGGGAAATTAAGGTTTCCCATGAGTAGGGTGTTAGGTTGGATGGTAAGTGTCTCCAGTAGGTCCAAGTATGCACTGTGAGCTTCCTAGGACATGGAAGGTGAGCTGTAGCTGGCTAAGATATGATATTGCATTTTGTCTATTGTGATTTGCATGTGGAGGATCTCCAGCATGTCATTCTATTTGACCACCTTAGAGGTATGCTTGTTATTGATGTATGTAGAGACACCTCCAGCTTTAGCCATTGTCTGTGTAGTTACTGGTCTAAAAGTGTAGAAAGCATTAAAACCTTGCACTGTCACTGCTGCTTTAAACCATGTCTTGGTAACTGCACAGATATCTATATTCTCAAGTGTGAGGAGGGCTTGGAGGGAGTGTAGTTTTTTTGTTTAGGCTCTTGGCATTGAGCAGTAACACCACGGGTTCTGTTGAGTTAATTTTGCTTTGTTGATGAGTTTGTCAATTTGGTGTTGCCTAATCAAGGCACTATGGGGGTGGACAAAGCCTTAGCCAGTATTTGAATCCTTAGAGGAGAAAAGTGCAAACTATCCTTGGAAAAGCAACATGGTTTGTTGACCATATCTTCCCAAGTTGACAGATATTGGATCCCCGTAGAATGACATGAGAAAGACAGCCAGTTGTTGAAAGCAATCATTTTTGCTTATAATTTTGCATCATCCTCAGTGATGGTAATATACTGCTCCATGCCAGGCTATTACCAGCCTGAGACATATAGTCTGAAAGTTCCATAATTTCTCTTTTCATATATTTTAGGGAGGTACATCTCAGGTCATTTGCACCCACATGGCTATAACAGAATCATACTGGCACCTGTGGTGTAATGACTTGAGTGCATGGTGATTTGATGGTCTTGGCTCCAGATAAGCAACTAACCGTTATCTTCTCCTTGTTCAGCCTGGTTAGAGGGGCATCAGTATGTCTTACAATGGATTACACTATAGGGAGAGTCCTGGGAAGTGTTTGCCTGTCTTAGGGGTTTTGTGTTTGAGGCTCCATTAAGAGTGACAGTATGTGTGATGTTAGGTGTTTTTTCTGAGTGCCTTTGGACTTGCTGAGGCATAGCCTTGACAGTGTGTGGTCTAGGTGATCTTTGTTGTTTAGGAAGATTGCTTTCAAGTGCCTCAACATATGTTAGTCTGTGTGTTGTATGCTATGTGAGGTGGGTGCTGTGTGTGTGGTTTCAACAACCTGATGTGGACTTGTATGCAAGAGTTTAGCTTTCAGTGTCATCGTGTACCTAACTACACATCTCGCATACTGTGCCTGCTTCTTAAAGGGTTAAGTGGTTGTACGTAAACATGAGACAATTGCTACATTGTCACCCATATCCACCAAGCTTGCTACAGAGAAGTTAGAAAATTGGATATACATAATCTCAAGTCCTTTGATTTAAGGGCTACAAGGGGGTGGTGTATTGGGGTTAGAAAGCTTTTAGGGGTGTTTTGTTCAGACTAATAAAGGTGCTTTATTGGGGCAGATTAAGCTAAACAGTACTAAATTCTACTAACTTTAATGTTTACATAATACTGAATTCTACTAAATCTATAGGTATTGCCAACCTAGCCCAAATAGCTGCTCTAAGCTTGTTGGCACACAAGGTATCTGCACTATATTGTTGTGTTACACTTTATGGTTTTATGGATCATTCTTCAGAGAAAAATTGCTTTTTAGGTGTTTGCTACTGTACAGGGTACTGCTAACCCACAGAAATGCGCAAATGTTTTAACAGCACAGAAAAACCCCAGAAAACTAAATAATGAGCCATCTGGACAATAAAATGACTACGTTATGAACCATTTTGTGTATTTCCCAACACAAACAGAACAGGCAAACACCTCCTCCCACAAGATGAATAAACTCAGTCCTCATGATTAAAAAACAGTAGAAGAGACCCACAAGTGCAATGCTAATACAAACCACTTAAACAACTAATTGGAAATCCTGTACTGAAGGTAAATCAAGACAGTAACATTGAGAGGAAGAGCATTTTTTTTTACAAAAAAATCAATGAAATGCAGACATAAAAACAGGAAACATCTTCAAGGAACAAGCAAGCTAGCTACAGAGGCTAGCAAACATATAAAGGTAACATTGTAGCTCTCCCAGAAACTTTAGCTTAATGTGTTAGTGGGGGATGGGGTAGACACAGAATGGAATCAGGTAACAGATAAGCAGAATATAAAAGCATTAAAGCACAAAATGTTGTCACTATTGACCTTCTACTGCAGTTTAAGGCACCAGACTTTGCAGAAATTTACCAGTAACACTGTTTATGAAGAAAATGCAATAAATAATACGTGATTAAGGAACACATCTAGTAATAGTAGTGGTATGCCGTTCTGCCACAACTGTGAATTAAACTGCAAGACTTGGACCAAGCAGGTTTTAAAGTACAAAGAGATAGCTTTTACAAATAATTCTCCTTGTAGAAATAGACCTGCAGAATAATGAAGGTCCCAGAACAAACCAAAAAAATACAATCAGATGGAACAGAGCAGAAAAGTACAAAGTGGTATAATCACACAGGTCACAAGTGCACTCAAATATTTAAGCAGAAATAAAATAATTAAAATAATTTAATTCTCTTTCCCTTTTTCTGAAACTTAGTTCCTTGCAGTTATTCACTTCTCCAGGTCTTGGATAAAATACACTGGGTGGGAATAGCTCTTTGCTGTAAATAAGAGCTAGATAGATAGATAGCCAATCAAATGAAGGCAATATTGGAGCTCTTTCAGAAACTTTAGCTTAATGTGTTAGTGGGGGATGGGGCAGGCATGGAATGCAAGCAGGTAAATAGTAAGTAGAATATAAAAGCAGTGATGCACAAATTGAAACAGAGACAATTGTTCACTCCATATTGAACTTCTTCTTAAGGTAGCAGACTATGCATAAATTTACCTACAGCATTGTTTATGGAAATTCTGACTAAATCTGATTGTTCATATTATATCCATATCTCATGTGTTAACATACACATTCAGTTCAGTTATTTGTGACAGCATCCATTGCTATCTGATGTGATATATGCTGTCAATACAGGGGTCTGAAGAGAACCTTGTATAGTAGGCATGGGTTTGAATCTGTTAACACCTCTTTGTCAGACAAATGTGTCAAACTACAGTGGTATACACACACTCTGACAGCACTCACTTTTTCAAGCTTTTTCATAACAGGTAGGTCATCAACACACGTTTATGGTATGATGGTGTTGTAATTTCTTCAGGGATGCTCTTCCTTACGTTACTAATATGTGTATACCTGTGGCACCAATGATTGTTATGCACCTCTCTGATATCTGTCTGGACATGTGTTCTAAAAGGACATGATGCAAATGTTTCTTAAGTCATTCTTTCTCATATGCATTACCTATTCACAAGATAATTATGCTCTGTATTGCATGTCTTCCTCCAGACATGTGTTTAATACAATTGTTTCTGTCACAATATACAGCTTAATGGTAGATATATGATTCTGTAAACATTTCTTACTGTATAGAATGCAGCAAGACATTCAGGAAGTGGGACTGGTACTCTGTTGCAACACTTTTTGTTGTGTTGCTACTGCTGTTGAATTGCTGTTATGTTACTATTCTTTGTAATTGCATGGATGCATGCCCTGTATTAGCATGTCAGACGTTTGCAAATCAAGAAGAAAAAAGGCAATAAACTCGAAAAACCAAACCATTTAAACAAGACGAAACAGTAAAGAAAAAACATCATCTTAAGATATGCAATAAAATCCTCATGATTATTCAAACCAGGTGAATAGCAAGCATTCAATTTCACCTGCCACAAATACTCACACTATGCCATCTCATCCTCTGCATTAAAAATATTGTCATACTCATTAATCTCATCTAATAACACTAAGAATTTAAAATTAATTTTACATTGACCTAGTTTATAATGTTTAGCCAAAGCATTTCTTTAGTCTCCAATTGTTACTGTGTATCTGGGTTCATATATGTGTTTGTATAACTCCCTACTTGTTCAACCCACATTTGATTAAATAAACTATAAACTTAGATTTACATGTATAATAACCTTTGATTTTGATATCAATACCATTAATGTTGTTTGAATTCCAAACAACATACAAAAAAATCACATAACTTACAATCTAAACATTTAAACATACCCGGTTTACTATTTTTAGTTTTGGGCATTCTCAACTTAGCTTGGAAAAAGTTCTTGAAGCCTTTCCCACTTTTTTGGACAAAAAAATGGATTTCTGCTAACAATTCTTTCCGCTCTGAGCTCCCATCAAAAATCTTCCAATTATTCATAATTATTTTTTTGATGGCCCAGACATCTACATCTATTGTGATCATATTCACATGAAATTTTCAGATAAGAGTTTATCCATCAAACAAATGGAGTAGCAATGGGGATGGCAATGGCCTCCAGTTATGCCAATTTGTGCATGTATGGTTAGGAAAGAGTTCATATTTTTGGAAGTATGTTTTCCAACCATATAATGCTGTTCAAACGTTTTATTGATGATGTTTTTATAATTTGGGGAGGGGATACAACTTTCTTAGAAGAGTTTTTGTGTTATTTAAGCAGGATAAACTCTTACCTGAAATTTTCATTTGACTATGATGTTGAATGTATCAATTTCTTGGATGTTACAGTATTTAAAGAAAAAAGTAAACTATTCACAAGAAGTTTATAAAAAAACTGTTCAGAACAATACTTATTTACACTACACAAGCATGCACCCTAAGAGGACTAAAGCAAATATTGTTAAAGTGCAGATGATGAGGATTAGCAACCTTACTAACAAACATGATGAATCTGTCAGAGAAAGTAAGATTTTATGTGACAGATTTTTAGATAGAGGGTATCCGAATAAACTATTATCTTATGCTCTTATTGATGTATATAATCAGAGAAAGCAGGGCTTTAAGTCTGAAAGAAGGTCAGATAAGGGAGATTATAGGACCTCTATGCAAACAAGTAACAGTGTAGATGCCTGGGCCATCAAAAATATAATTATGAATAATTGGAAGATTTTTTTGATGGGAGCACAGAGCTGAAAAAAATTGCTGGTAGAAATCCATTTTTTGTCCAAAAAAGAGAGAAAAGCTTCAAGTACTTTTTCCAAGTCAAGTTGAGAATGCCCAAAACTAAAAATAGTAAATTGGGTATGTTCAAATGTTTAGATTGTAAGTTATGTGATTTTTTTTTTGTATGATAGTTCAAATTCAGTCAACAGTAATGGTACTGATATCAAAATCAAAGGTCATTATACATGTAAATCTAAATTTATAGTTTATTTAATCAAATGTATGTCTTGTCCTGCTTTCTATGTGGGTTGAACAAGTAAGGAGTTATACAAACCCATATATGAACCCAGATATGCAGTAACAATTGGACACTAAATAAATGCTTTGGCTAAACATTATTAATTAGGTAAATGTAACATTAATTTTAAATTCTTAGTGTTAGATGATATTAATGGGTATGAGAATATTTTGTATGCAGAGGATGAGGTGGGATGGTGTGAGTATTTGTGGCAGGTGAAGTCGAATGCTTGCATCACTTGGTTTGAACAATCATGAGGACTTTATTGCAAATCTTAAGAGGAAGAAGCTCAAACACTAATATTATGTTTTTTCTTTCCTGTTTCTTCTTGTATTAAATAGCTTGGTTTTTCAGGTGTATTGCCTTTATTGACTTTTTGATCTTTGGAGTTAAGGCATTTTACTTATTGTGGTTTTTATTTTTACAAATCAGCAACTGCAAAAGTGCACTCCTGACATGTCATCCGCTCATTCTTGTCATTGGTTACTTATGTATGCTGTTTGTTATTAGATTGGCATGTGTCAGTTATATAACTAAACAACACTTGCTTGTCTATTACATGCTCATAGGTGATAAACCCCTTTCATTTCTTTACAAAAACACTTCCATTTATGAGTTACCTGAAATTACAGTTGTCCGGTCCTTTTGTTCTTGTGTATACACAGTGAGATGCATAATGCAGTGGTGCTGTCAGCTTTTATATATCAGTTCCCTGTATATACTTCTTCATATGCAATAAGTGCATTTTATACATTCATCTCATAATGGATCTTCTGTCCTTGCTAACTGTTATCTGGAGTCAGCATTTAATTAACATGTGTATCAAATTTACACTCCCCTTTGTTTTACTGCAGCCTTATGTCCCTATCACATCCTTTATCAGCATGTCCGTTATTATTTATGCGTGTAACTCCAGGACTTTCATTGACATTAATTATTACTGCATCAATCATGCAAGCTTTATGATAGAAATGCTTCATATACACTTTCGTCACATTTACCTGTGGGATTGGAGGGCACTAAATATGTCTGCACTGCAATATTACCACATCATTATAACACATTTCTGTGCACCAGTTCCCCTATTTCACTTCTACATCTATTGGGATCATATTCACATGAAATTTTCAGATAAGAGTTTATCCATCAAACAAATGGAGTAGCAATGGGGATGGCAATGGCCTCCAGTTATGCCAATTTGTGCATGTATGGTTAGGAAAGAGTTCATATTTTTGGAAGTATTTTTTCCAACCATATAATGCTGTTCAAATGTTTTATTGATGATGTTTTTTATAATTTGGGGAGGGGGTACAACTTTCTTAGAAGAGTTTTTGTGTTGTTTAAGCAGGATAAACTCATCTGAAATTGTCATGTGAATATGATATTGAACGTATCAAGTTTCTTGGATGTTACAGTATTTAAAGAAAAAGGTAAATTATTCACAAGAATTTACAAAAAAACCTGTTCAGAACAATACTTATGTACAGTACACAAGCAGGCACCCTAAGAGAACTAAAGCAAATATTGTTAAGGCGCAGTTGATTAGCAACCTTACTAACAAAGATGATGATTTTGTCAGAGAAAGTAAGATTTTATGTGACAGATTTTTAGATAGAGTGTATCCCAATAAACTATTATCTGATGCTCTTATTGATGTATATAATCAGAGAAAGCAGGGCTTTAAGCCTGAGAGAAGGTCAGATAAGGGAGATTATAGGACCTCTATGCAAATAAGTAACAGTGTAGATGCCTGGGCTATCAAAAATATAATTATGAATAATTGGAAGATTTTTGATGGGAGTCCAGACCTGAAAGAAATTGCTGGTAGAAATCCATTTTTTGTCCAAAAAAGAGAGAAAATCTTCAAGAACTTTTTCCAAGCTAAGTTTAGAATGCCCCAAACTAACAATAGTAAAACGGGTATGTTCAAATGTTTAGATTGTTAGTTATGTGAATTTTTATATGTTGGTTCGAATTCAATCAACAGTAATGGTACTGATATCAAAATCAAAGGTCATTATACATGTAAATCTAACTTTGTAGTCTATTTAATCAAATGTGTGTCTTGTCCTGCTTTCTATGTGGGTCAAATAAGTAGGGAGTTATACAAATGCATATATGAACACAGATATGCAGTAACAATTGGACACTAAAGAAATGCTTTGGCTAAACATAATAAACTAGATAAATGTAAAATTAATTTTAAATTCTTAGCATTAGATGAAATTAATGAGTATGAGAATATGTTTTATGCAGAGGATGAGATGGGATGGTGTGAGTATTTGTGGCAGGTGATGCTGAATGCTTGCATTATCTTGGTTTAAACAATCATGAGGACTTTATTGCATATCTTAAGAGGAAGAAGATCAAACACTAATATTATGTTTTTTTCTTTACTGTTTCTTCTTGTATTAAATGGTTTGTTTTTTTGAGTTCATTGCCTTTTTTGATTTTTTGATCTTTTGATTTAAGGCATTTTACTTATTGCGGTTTTTATGTTTGCAAATCAGCAACTGCAAAACTGGACTCCTGACATGTCATCCGCTCAGTCTTGTCATTGGTTACTTATGCGTGCTGCTTGTTATTAGATCGGCATGTGTCAGTTATATAACTAAATAACACTTGCTTGTCTATTACATGCTCATAGGTGATAAACCCTTTTCATTTCTTTGCATAAACACATCCATTTATGAGTTACCTGAAATTACAGCTGTCCGATCCTTTTGTTCTTGTGTATACACAGTGAGATGCATAATGCAGTGGTGCTGTCAGCTTTTATATATCACTTCTTTGTATATACCTCTTCATATGCAATAAGTGCATTCAATACATTCATCCCATAATGGATCTTCTGTCCTTGCTAACTATTATCTGGAGTCAGCATTTAATTAACATGTGTATCACGTTTACACTCCCCTTTGTTTTACTGCAGCCCTATGCCCCTATCACATCCTTTATCAACACGTCCATTATTATTTATGTGTGTAACTGCAGGACTTTCATTGACATTAATTATCACTACATCAATCATGCAAGTTTTATAATAGAAATGCTTCATATACAATTTTGTCACATTTACCTGTGGGATTTGAGGACACTAAACATGCCTGCACTGCAATATTACCACATCATTATAACACATTTGTGTGCACCAGTTCCCCTATTTCACTTCCTCTTAGTCTGGATTGTTTCCCCTGTACTTGCTCTTAAGTATGTCTAGGTGCCAGTGTATGCTCACATGTGAGCTTTGCCTGTACCTAACTGGTTTTGTTAACCCTGTATGCTGGTGCTTGCAAGCCTCTTTCCATGGCACGGGCACTATTGTTGGCCACTGAAAGGTGGTTGCAGCTGTGAAGGTGTGATGAGCAGCATGCATATTCCATTAGCACCGCTTCTCTTCTCACTAACTCACATTGCATATGTATAGAGAGGCACCTACATGATTGTTATTGAATCCCAGGGTTAGTGTATTACTACAGGAAGATGAACTATAAATCAAATTTTCATATTTACAATAGAGAGAATCCCTCTGTTATGTGATGAGAAGACAAACTAGAGCTAATGTTGCTGTTCTGGCTACAGATTGAGTAGGAGGTGGATTTTTTTTTTTTTTTTTGAGTTTGCTTCTTAGGAATGTCCAAAAAACTGTTTGTTATTTTTAAGGAAAAGGTGAATGGGGGTGTGTGGAATGGGCTGTGAATGGAAATGAGGCAGTGATGTTCAATTTGAGGTGAAAGACAAATGAACCTACCCATGGCATTAATTGCTGTTTCTATTTTAGAATATTATGTTATATGCATAATGTAAGATAATAACTGGTAGAGTATATTCTAGTCTTGGAATAAATATGTTCATTGCCAGAGTTTTTCTGGCTTCATCATGAGATGAATTGAAATGTATAAGGAACATTTCAGCTGAGCAGTAACATTTGCAACCACATCATTGATAGAGTTTGTAAAAGAAAGTGTTTTATCAGGTATCAGAGCAAGGTACTTTTATGTTTAACTATGATTATTGGTTGGTTAGTCATGGTTGTGATCAACAAAGGAATAACAGTTTTAAATTTGTGTTGGAGCTGAAGAGCATTGTGGCAATTTTATTAGTATGAACAAAGTAAAGATGGATGAAGATCAGATTGGACTGAGGATGTCCAGCTCGGTACTGGATGATTTTGTCTGCATAAAGTGGTATTTCACCTGAAGGGATAGAAGTAGAAATGTAATTGATAGAGAGAGAGAGAGAGAGAGAGAGAGAGAGTATATTATAGACTAAAGAATAGACCTTTGAGGGACTCCAGCAGAGAAGGAACACGGTCAGATTGAAGTGCACTAGCTTGGATTATAAAGGTGCTATTAGTGAGGTAATTCCTAAACTACAGTACAATGTTACCCCAAATCCTAGAACACTTCATTTCTGAAAGAAAATGGAGTGGTCTTCTGCCAAAGGCTCTACATTGATCTGTGAAGACATCCCCTGTTAGTTGTCCCTTTTTCAAAAGTGAAAAGATTTTTCCTGTAACAGTATAAAATACTGTTGTTATGTCATCCCCTAAAGTTATGATATGGGTCTATGACAAGGCCATATTTGTTGAGGTGGTCATAAGCTTGGTCATAAAAGAGTTTTTCAAAAGTCTTAGTAAGTTGGCAAAGGATAAATGGTAGTCATGTGGACTAAGCAGAGAAGAACACTTTGGAATGTGTATAATGAGACAGTATCTAAATTGGACTGGTATATCCTGTGTGGTGACTGAGAGATTGAATATGTGGCAAGTGGTGTAAAAAGATGTTCAGCAGACATTTTTATGAATGCTTGGGGTATGCTGCTAGAGTTTAGGTTGTACTTAATGGTGACTTTTTCTAGAATTTCTTGACAGACGTTAGTAAAATTTATCTAAATTAGAAGAAGGGAGTCCAGCTGGAGGGAAGATGGGGGTGGGGTGATGTGCAGTTGGGAAGTATGGGGTGTTTGGACTTAAGAAAGAAGCAGAGATAACTAGAGACATTATTTGTTTTCTTAATTTTTTAAGTTACTGAGAAGGATAAATTACTTATGCCACTGTTTGTTAGATGTAATAGTAGCAAGGTAAAAATGCTGTTTATGACCCTCTAAAAGTGTTTAGGCTGAACAATTGTGGTTTGACACAAATACAGAAGTATGGATTTTTCTGTTTTGACTATAACTTGCAGGACGGGCAGAGGTTTTGGAATATGCAGTAGTCCTCCATGGACTGAAAGGATTTCCATTGTTTCCAGGCAAAGTCCCTATCTGAGAGGTATTATTAGGTCAACATCAAGCAAGGGACATTTTTGGCCTCTTAAAGGACTGTCTCTTTTTTTTTTCCAATAGCATCTTTATTAACTTGTGCATCAAGTACAGACCAGTTTATAAAAACATGTGAAAGAAATACAATGTTGGTTACTGTTAGAAAAATATGTATTTAAATATATGTGAAATGCTAGTTTAAAAGCAAGGTAGTTTATAATGCATTTTATTCTATTAATTATACAACAGAAGGGATAAATTCATGTGTAAATGCAAGTAGCTTCTGAAACTGCAGTGTGCTTTGACCCCTGACCCTGGCAGCTGCCAGCTCAGCAAGCATAATGTTTATGCTTTTCATAAGTGATTATCTGCTGGGTCAGGAAATTAAATGTGTAAATCTTCCGCTCCTTCCTGATGAGATAACTTGTCCTTGTAAATAATTAAATCTTCCTTTCCTGATGGAGTAACTTGCCCTTGTAAGATAAAAACACAGCTGGTGGGAAAGTGAAACAGTGAACAAAGAGGTGAATTTAAAGACTGAATTTGCTATTGTATTCGAACTGATATGAGACCTTTAAGAAGTAACTTTACAGAAAGACATTATGACTGACCAGCTGGATAGCAAGGCCGTATTGTATCTAAAGGAAAAGTTTTTTAAATGTACTGCATCAGCATTATTAGATGAATAGAATACTGTTAGTAAAAGTGATGTAGATGCCTTGTGACTAACCACGTCAGTAAGGTGTGCATAACTTGAATGCAAACACTATAAAATATTCTGTACTTCCTGCATCATGTCAGACAAAATTCTGTACTTGTATGGTTTTTTGCCTCCTGGTGTACACTAGTAAACTTTTGAATCTGAACCTCCTGTGTATTGAATTATTAATTTTATTTAACAGTTTGGTCCTTTCAAGACAGAATTCCCTTGGTAAGCTGCAGATCAGAGCGTATTGGTGGTCGAATACTGCACAGGAGAAGTTACTGAAATGGTCCTTCTTGAGTGAAAAGACCTCCGACTGAATTGTCGTGTGTAAAGAGGCTGACCACTTTCTGATCTGTGGCCGAAGAGCGGAATTAGAACGAATTTCAAAACCAGGAGGCTCAGGTAGGAAGAATTTGCCTTTTTTCTGTTTTAGATCAGGGACTAGGTTACAGTATATTATTGTCAAGATTTGTTTTGCAGATCAGGGACAAAGGAAGTACTGTATATTTGGTCATAGATCAGGGTAACAGAATAAGGTAGGCAGTTATTCTAGATAAACTGTAAACAGGAACTGAGAATTTGATATCACGTGATAAAAAAGGGTTATGTAGCATTTTCTTTGACATGGGTAATCAGTGCACAAAAACCTCGCGAGATCCGCCCCTAACCGAAGACGCAAAATACATGCAATTACAGCGTGCTGATAATGTTAGGTATTATACAAAATGGGTTAACAAATATGAATTTGATGGTAAACTAGATAAACTTACACTAGTTAAACTCTTTAAACAGCTTAAATCTGATGCAGGAGGTCAGGCAAAAAAGCAACGCCAACTAGGCATACCTCAAGCACACAGGTGGATTGAGGAAGCAAATCGTAGAGAACAGAAGCTTAAAAATTCAAAAACATTATTTTTAGACAAAGAGGATAATAACTTGGTAATAGCTACAGCTCCTCCTCCTCCTCCCTTGCCCTCTCCCTTACCCTTTTCAGGATATGAAGCGAGTGGAAAGGCTGGTCCGCCTCCGCGTTATCCTGAAGTTTCAGTAAGACCACAACCATTTGTTAGAGATCCTATTGAGACTAGGTCTCGAACACGTAAAACATATAGGGACACAGAATCATACCAAATAGAGAGAAATCTACAGGATGAGAGTGAGGAAGAAATATGCCAACTTATAGAAGTTCCAAATCCTCAGGCAGGACAGGAAGGGCAAGACCCAACACTCTTAGTATATAGACCATGGACACCGGAAGATATCCGGAAGGCTACTGAGGGAATCCCCCATCCGAAAGTTAATTTTACGAAATTTTTAGAAGATTTACAAGGCATGAGGTTAAGTTACCACTTGAATGGGGAAGAAGTAGAAAAAGTAGTAAGACAAATTATAGGTCCAGATTGGCACATAATTTGTGGCACCTGGAATCCTCGTAATGCAGAACTTAGGCCACTCCCACATAGTGGTGCAGAGTTAGACAACAGAGTGAAAGGTCTGACAGACCGAATCTCTGAGAAATGGAAACCCAGAGCAGACTGGACTTGCATTAATCAATGCATACAACAGGAAAATGAGACAATAGATGGATATTATGCTAGATTATTAGAATGTTTTAATAATCATAGTGGTATGTCAGTTCCTGAGAAACAAACAAATGATTCCCCGTATGAACAACAATTAAAAAATGCATTTTTGAAGGGTTGCATTGCACCTATTAATAGCTTCATTACGAAGCATATGATAGATCATCGAACAGGGAGGCTACAAGCCTTACTCGAATACGCTAGACATGCTGAGAGACATTTTAATAGTAAAAAGAAAGAAAAGGCACAAGTCTTCACTGCTGAAGACGGAGCTGAAGTATTTGTATTACAGTCAGGTAAAAAGGGCAAGAAGAATGCCCAGGGGAACAAACAGTCTGACAAACGATCAGAAGATTTTGAAGAAAGGAAAAAGAAAGGTGAATGCTTCAAGTGCGGAAAGAAAGGGCATCTAGCTAGGGACTGTAAACAAAATAAGAAAGCAACGACGGAAGATAAAGGGGATGAGGACTGACTATATGATAGTGAGGATACATCATATGAAAGTCAGGAATCACCAGTAACAGCTAGAATAGAAAAGACAAATGCCAATGTAGTAGACGGGACAGAGGAAGTACAAATTGACTTAGACGAAAATGGAAATGAAATTTTAGATTTAGCATTGTTGAGCCTGGAGCTCTACCTAGCAGATACAAAACCGGAAGTGACACTTCTGGTGGAGGGAAGGGAAGTCAAATTCCTGTGTGACTCAGGAGCGTCACGGACTTTGATACACCCCTCCAAGTTACCAGAACATTCCAAATCACCTGATTATATATTAGTAAAAGCAGCAAACGGACAGCTATACAGGGAGCCACTCTCCCATGATATAGCAATAACTGACCCTGTTTCAGGTATGACCCAGAGAAGTAAAATAGTTGTTTCTGCAAAGTGTCCAGTAAACCTATTGGGCAGAGACCTTATGCAGATATTTGGCATAGCAGTAGTTCCAACTGTACAAGGTATGGAGGCACAGAGACAAATGGATACCTTTGTAGTGCAATCGGAGGGTGAAACTTTTTACTGGTACAGCCAGGACCTAGTCACGACTGGTCCAGGTGCAGTAACCGAGGAACTGATGAATGTAGCCATCAGTAAAGCCCCCTCCCTTGACACTGATCGACAGCATTTGTTACACTGTACTCTATACTACTGTACTACACCAGGACCTGATAGAGAGTATGAGCAAGAACTGTTTAGAAATCGTGCAACTAGACTGGTTTTGCGTACTTTGTACTGGGATACAGAGGGGAACAGTGTAGTTAGCTGTTCATTACCTCAAGAATTCCTTGCATTGTATAGATCAAATTGGTTGCCACATGTCAGCTTGACAAAGAATAAAAGTGTCAAATGGGCAGATTTAGGAGAAAAAGTAACAAGATGGGAGAAACAGACTGATTTAGAACTGTCAGAACAAGGGATACAAAAACAAAAACTGAATTGGTTGACACAGACACATCCAGCTGTACACTTGCAATCTAGTGAGGACAGCTGATTAGCATTTTTACTAGAAGAAGAAGAAAAGGCCTTATGTGAAATTCCAACACCTCTTTGGTCAACAGGCAAGTCAGATGTAGGACTTATTCGAACAGCAGGACCAGTTACAATTACCCCAAAGTCAGCTTTTAGACCACAGAAGAGACAATACCCTTTGAGAAAGGATGCAGAAATAGGAATTAAGCCTATAGTAGCAGCATTACTCAAAGAAGGAATATTGGTAGAATCTCCTGATTCACCATGTAATACACCCCTATTTCCTGTTAAAAAAGCAAACGGGGAATGGCGAATGGTACAGGATTTACAAGCTGTAAATAGTGCAGTAATACCTAGAGCACCCATGGTGCCAGACCCACATACTTTGTTAAATGCTTTAGAACCACAACAGAAGTATTTCTCTGTGGTAGATATTAGCAATGCTTTCTTTTCAATACCTATACATCCTGATAGTCAATATTGGTTTGCATTTACATTTCAGGGTAAAAGGTATACATATACTCGACTACCACAGGGATATTGTGAGAGCCCAACAATATTTGCACAAGAAATGGCTAGCAACCTGGCAGGGTTTACCCCACCGGGAGGTAGTCAAATTCTACTTTATGTAGATGACATCTTGCTAGCAGCCCCCACCCAGCAACAGTGCAGGGAGGATACTGTAGCATTATTTAAATTTTTAGCAATACAAGGACACAAAGTAAACAAAAGTAAGTTACAACTTTGGAGAAAACAAGTTAGATACTTGGGATATGTAATATCCAATGAAGGTAGAATACTAGATGAGGAAAGAAAAACAGCAATTTTGCAAGCACCCAAGCCAACGACCAAGAAAGAAATGATGTCTTTCTTAGGTACAACTAATTTTTGTCAGTGCTGGATACCAAATTATGCTTTGGAATCTGCTCCACTGACTGACTTGATATATAAGACACCAATGGCAGCACAAGACATTTTACAATGGACAACAGAAGCAGAAATGGCTTACTGCAGGTTGAAGCAGTTGATAGCTTCTTCATTAGTTTTAGGACTTCCAAATTATCACAAACGGTTCTTTCAGACCATAGATTGTAAGCAAGGGTACATGACGTCAGTATTGATGCAACAACATGGGGACAAGCGACGCCCCATAGCTTACTATTCATCACAGTTAGACCCAGTGGTGCGATCTTTGCCTCACTGTGTAAAAGCGGTAGTTGCAGCCACAATGGCAGTACAGGCTTCGACCTCAGTGGTGTTATTCCACCCTCTCACATTGAGAGTGCCTCATGCAGTTGCAATAATTTTACTGCAAGAGAAAGTGGCATACCTTTCTCCTGCTAGACATCTTTCATGTATGACTATACTGCTGAGTCAACCTCCTATGACAATTGAACGATGTACGACATTGAATCCATCAACATTACTTCCAACTCCTGCAGAGGGCACACCACACAGCTGCCTGCAGGAAATTGAACAGTTAGCTTTACCTAGACAAGATCTTACAGATATGCCCTTGGATAATGCCGAGGTGACATATTACGTGGACGGCTCATGCAGAAGGGGTCCTACAGGGAAGAATCTGGTAGGGTATGCAGTAGTTACAGACACTGAAATTTTAGAAGCTCAATCCTTACCACACAACTTATCTGCGCAAGCAGCTGAACTGATAGCTTTGACGAGAGCATGTACTTTAGCAAAAAACAAGTGTGTAAACATATATACTGACAGTCAGTATGCTTTTTCTACAGTACATGTATTTGCACAACAATGGAAAAATAGAGGAATGATAACATCCAGTGGAAAACCTATTAATCATGCGCAATTTATTTTGGAGTTATTAGAATCTATTCAGTTACCTACCAAAGTAGCTATTTGTAAATGTGCAGCTCATACAAAACAGCAGGATAGGATTTTGAAAGGCAACGCACGAGCTGATGCAGCTGCAAAGCAAGCAGCCTCAGACTCAGAAACTTTACTTTTAAATGAGGAATTACAACCCTCTGAGATTTTAGATTTAGACATGTTAAAAACAATGCAGACGCTTACTACAAAAGCAGAAAAACAAAAATGGGTAAAACGAGGTGCAATTCTTGAGAATGGACTGTACATTTCCAAAGAAAGAAAACCGATATTGCCATCTAATTTATTTAGATATGCAGCTTTGTTGAGCCATGGGCAGTGCCATGTCTCAACAGGGGGGATGGTACAGTTAGTAAATCGAATATTCCAAACATATGGATACACAAACTACACAAAAAAATTTTGTGCAGCTTGTCATACTTGTAACAAGCACTATGCACAAGGGGCATTTAAAACCAAGCAAGGATGTTTTCCTATACCACCATACCCGTTCCATACTATTTGTATGGATTTCATAGAATTAAATAAATGTGAAGGGAAAAAGTTTTGTTTAGTTATTATAGACATGTTTTCTAAATGGGTAGAAGCTTTTCCAACCAAAAATCCGGATGCAGCAACAGTGGCAAAAGCCCTGATAAAAGAAGTAATCCCTAGATTTGGCATTCTGGAGAGGATTTATAGTGACAATGGCACACATTTTGTGAATCAGATGATTCACCAGCTTGGGAGATTTTTTGGTATCTCCTTGAAGAACCATTGTGCTTACCACCCACAGTCAGCAGGACTGGTGGAAAGGTACAATGGTACCCTAAAGAACAAGTTAAGGAAGCTAGTAGAAGAGACCCAAAAGAATTGGATATACTCTCTGCCTTTAGCACTGCTGAGTATGAGAACAGTTCCAAATGTAAAGGGTCTGACTCCCTTTGAAATGGTTTTTGGGAGAGCATACTATGTGCCTCAGTGGAAAGCTCTCATGCCTGCAGAGCAAGAGGCTGACAGTTTGTTAGCAGAATATATGAAGAAATTGTTAAGGAATAAATCTGTTTTGCAGTTTAACTCTTTTTCAGATAAGGAACAGACCAGGCCGGTGGAAGCTGTCTTGGCTCCTGGGACGTACGTTTGGGTGAAAGTGACGAAAAGGAATAATTGGGCGAGTCCAAAGTGGGAGGGACTGTACCAGGTTCTGTTGGCAATGCCTACTGCAGTCAGAGTAGCTGAGAGGACGTCCTGGGTTCATTTAATGCATTGTAAACCGGTAAAGAACTTTCAACTTGATAAAAACTTTGTGACTGATATACAACCAGACCGAGATGGCCAAAAACAAAGCGAATAGAAGTCTAGATCAACCCCAGAGATGTTGCATAATCATTTTGTTGTGTGTACATTTATTAACTGTAATTGTGACAATTTTCCTCTTGCTGTGGCTTATCCTACACACAACCACACAAGTGAAAGTGGGAAGGCGTGATGAAACGTCTATAGATTGGCATCCAAATTTTAACACATACCTAGCCATGAAACGTGTGTATGCAGAGACTATGAACATTTCAAATTGCTGGGTTTGTACAGCTATACCAACAGGATATGGAGGACTGATAATGTCCGCTGTCTCTTTGGGGATAAATGAGACTTGGGAGAATTTACTTTTCGACACAGGAACTGTGAGATCACAAGACAAAATAGCATTATTTTTACCTGTTACACAAAAGGGAATTGTGTGCTTTTTTTAAAACGATACCCTCCAAGTAGGATGGAGTAATTGTAATATTACGATATCCTACAAGTGTTACATTAAAGTTAAAAGTGGAGGTACTGTTTGTAATACTAACTATGATTCATATTTGAGCACAATGAAAACAACATTGAATGAAGTACGACAAAACCCTGTTTTGTTTAAACAATTGTCAGTTATAGATCAGAAAATGTTTCATGCAGGGCTGATGCGTATTAGTAGTAAAGTAGAAAACTGTTATTTTATTTGTGGGAAAAAGGCATATAAATGGTTACCTGAGAATTGGTCCGGCAGTTGTTTTTTGGGTCATCTGGTTCCAGCAATAAGACATACTGCAGAATTACCTTTGGGTAAGATACGGAACGTAAGAGAAACAGCTCGAAAATCTGAAGGTCCAGTTAAGAAACCTGTGAATCCAGTTGGGAAGATCGAAGCTGGTTGGAAAGACCATAATTCAGTAAAAGACAAAAGTGAATTGACTCATATGGACTTGAGTGACAGTGTTATATCCTGGGCAGGAATATTACCAGCCTATGGAGCAGTCAAATCGATCTGGGAGCTGAGGAAGTTGTCGAAACTTCTCGAAGTAATGAGTAATTCAACTTTTTCCACCCTAGAACTGGTGACTGATGAACTGAATGCAATGAGAACTGTTGTGCTACAAAATCGGATGGCTCTTGACTTCATCCTAGCGGCGAGAGGTGGTACGTGCACGCTTATCAAAGAAGAATGCTGTGCTTATATACCTGACAATCGACATGAGATAAATAATCACCTAGAGGTAATTCAGCAAGTATCAGCCATGACTGAACCAGGCCCAAACCCACTGACAAACTTTTTCCAGAATCTATTTAGGGGGTGGGGTTCCATCCTAATGAATATTTTGATTGCCATTTGTGTGGGTATACTCCTAATAGGAGCATGTGTTTGCTGTGGAATTCCCTGCATGAAAAGATTAATCAAAGATTTTGTTGATGTATCTGTTACTGAAACTTTCTACCAAGATATTGAAATTGAAAGATTGATTTCAGATGACACTTTTTCTGAAGTATAGATTAAATGACTCACCTAGCTGAAAATCCTGAGTGGGAAAGGCTAGGAGATGAAATGACACTATGCATACTTCAAAATAGAATAAAAAGTATTAATAGGAGAGAAAATGTTAGAAAAATATGTATTTAAATATATGTGAAATGCTAGTTTAAAAGCAAGGTAGTTTATAATGCATTTTATTCTATTAATCATACAACAGAAGGGATAAATTTATGTGTAAATGCAAGTAGCTTCTGAAACTGCAGTGTGCTTTGACCCCTGACCCTGGCAGCTGCCAGCTCAGCAAGCTTAATGTTTATGCTTTTCATAAGTGATTATCTGCTGGGTCAGGAAATTAAATGTGTAAATCTTCCGCTCCTTCCTGATGAGATAACTTGTCCTTGTAAATAATTAAATCTTCCTTTCCTGATGGAGTAACTTGCCCTTGTAAGATAAAAACACAGCTGGTGGGAAAGTGAAACAGTGAACAAAGAGGTGAATTTAAAGACTGAATTTGCTATTGTATTCGAACTGATATGAGACCTTTAAGAAGTAACTTTACAGAAAGACATTATGACTGACCAGCTGGATAGCAAGGCCGTATTGTATCTAAAGGAAAAGTTTTTTTAAATGTACTTCATCAGCATTATTAGATGAATAGAATACTGTTAGTAAAAGTGATGTAGATGCCTTGTGACTAACCATGTCAGTAAGGTGGGCATAACTTGAATGCAAACACTATAAAATATTCTGTACTTCCTGCATCATGTCAGACAAAATTCTGTACTTGTATGGTTTTTTGCCTCCTGGTGTACACTAGTAAACTTTTGAATCTGAACCTCCTGTGTATTGAATTATTAATTTTATTTAACAGTTACACAAGTATTACAAATAGCAACTACTAGACATCAGTACTCTTGGGTGGCCATGGTGGTGCTGCAGTTAGCATTGCCACCTCACAGCAAGAGGTTCTCTGGTTTGATCCTCGGCTGAGATGCCTTTTGTGCGGAGTCTGCATGTCCTCCCTGTGGTCGTGTGGCTTTCCTCCCACATCCCAAAGTCATGCTGTAGGTGGATTGGACACTCTAAACTGGCCCTAGGTGTGAGTGTGTGCATGTGTGTGTGCCTTCTGTGGAAGTTTGGGCACCGTGCTGGCAACTCGAATCCGTAAAGTCATCGAGTAAAAATAATTTTTCTACTCATAACAGGCACTGCCTACCCACTACTTCCCTATAATTAGTTCTACTTTCCTTACTTTCCACATTACCTTTTTCTTTACCCTTCTTTTTACCCCCTGAGCTTACCCACAGTGCGACAACTCTTTATTAATATAATTACACAATATGCCTCTTTTATTGTTACTTTCTGTATTCTACCTGTAATTTGCACTGTACCTGCCTATTGCACTGCAAAGTATTCTGCCCTCTCTGTAATTTGCATTGTACCTGCCTTTGGCACTGTGAAGTATTTCTGTCCTCTTTGATAATTTCTGTGTTAACTTCAAACTTCAAATGTTCTTTGTAAATATAAATGTATTTATTTCTTCTTATCCCAGACCTTATCTCCCCAGACTATAGAATATAATATACCTGCATTTTTGTATTGTACCTGAATTTTGAAATAGGAGGTATTTAGACCTCTATGATCATTTCTGTATTAACCTGTAACATAATTGTAAGTAAAAATGTTTTTGTTATTTTTCTGCAAGGAGCTTATCTCCCCAGACCTCAACTGAAAATGGACATGTATCCAGTTGGACTAGCCTGGTCAACAAATGTAAAATAAAATAAATAAATAAAACTTCACTGCTAATCGTGAGCAGAGAGGTGATCCAGTGTGGCGACCCCTAACTGGGAAAAGATGAAAGAAGAAGACATCACTACTCTAAATCTTACAACTATATACAATATCTACAACAGTGCTACTAAGACAGGAGTGAGGAAGTGAAAGAACAAATATATACATCTGTCTTGCTTCATACTTTTAAAATGTAGGAACATTAAATTGTTAAATCCATAACTGTTTTAGAAAAATGGGCTTATTTAATTCAACTCTTAAATAATAGTTACAGTACAGCAAAACTACACTTTGTCAGGTGAATATGATATGTTTGAAGAGTGGCTTCCAAAATTTCTGATAATAAGCTTGCTTCTTAACTTTCCTTATAATTAGTCTTTGAGAGGATATATATGTTGTGGCCATATTTCTAAAACCCTTCCATGTAAGTTCGGTACGAGCTAACCAATTTTAAGTTATATGTAGTTTAACTACTGAGCATATAGTGATTTAGATATGAAGCTCCAATATGGAAAGTTTTAAGTCCGTGATGTGAAGTGTTAAATAAAATCAAGAATTCAATACACAGGAGGTTCAGATTCAAAAGTTTACTAGTGTACACCAGGAGGCAAAAAACATACAAGTACAGACTTTTGTCTGACATGAAACAGGAAGCACACAATTTTATATTGGTTTAACATTCAAGCTGTGCCCACATTACTGACGTGGTATGTCACAGGGCATCTACATTACTTTAGCTTACAGTCCTCTATTCATAAAAACTGCTGATGCTGTATATTTTAAAAATGTTTTCCTCTGGTAACAATACGGCCTTGCTGTCCACCTGGTCAGACATAATGTCTTTCTGTAAAGTTACTTCTTCAAGGTTTCATATCAGTTCGAATACAATAGCAGATTCAGTCTTTTAATGCACATCTTTGTTCTCTGTTACACTTTCTCACACAGCTGCGTGCTATCTCAGTAACACATATACAAGGCCAAATCATCCCAGCAGGAAAGAGCAGAAGATTTCATTACTTCACACATTTAATTTCCTGACCCAGCAGATAATCACTTGTGAAAAGCATAAACATTAAAACTTGCTAAGCTAGCATCTGCCAGGGTCGAAGGTCAGCTTGCTTCAAGCCACACTGCAGTTTCAAAACTACTTACATTTAAACATGAATTAATCCTTTCTGTTATATGATTAATAGAATAAAATGCATTATATACTACTTTGCTTTTAAACTAGCATTTCTCATATATTCAAATACACATTTTTCTAACATGAAGAATTGCTAATTCCCAGCATAAGGTTGATTTATGGTATCCCATCTTTTCTAATCGTACCTTAATAGAGCACCACAAATTCTGTGAGTATTTGCAGAACCATAGAACATGCACATCTGCTTGGGATATGAACAGCATGTACATGTTGGCGAGGATTTAGAATCAAATTTATTCAAAATTGTGGGTGTGTGATGGATGTTATTGTTAATCATTATTTGTGTGTATAGCAGTTTTCTGAATGGAGAAAGATTAACAGTGAGGTTAATAGCTTTAAGTTTCTGTTCTTCTGAAAGCGTGCTTCCCCTGCTGTCCCAGTAGTTGGACTATAGTAATGACTTTTCATATTTAATGGCACTAATAAGTTTATAGGTATTGGAGAGTGTTTTCCTTCTACTGGATAGGTTCTCCATAATGTCTAGTAGTCTATTTAAATCATTTTCATTAATAGGTGTGTCTTTAATTATTGATGGAATGAGTTCCCTAATCTGTCTTAGGACGATGGTGTATTTTTTATTTACCTTTAAGGCTTCACATAATCATTGTGGTGTTTTCTCTTTGTGTGTATAAATATCCCACACAGTACATTCCTTGACTATTGGATGCCCCGTTAAATTTAACATTTTGTTATTGATTCTGATGTTTGGGTTTAAATGGATAGGTTGAAAGAGAGACAGGACCTTATCCAGTTTTAAGGTTTTTATCAATTCCTGAAAACTCTTGATATTTTGTTTTAAAATACCATTCATTTTGAGACTCCTAATATTAGCTGGAGCTATGAAGGGGATGGATTTGGGGTTTACATTGCTTCTAAGCACATGTTCATGCCAGATCCTAACCCATGTTAAAGACCAAAGTTCTTTGTCATTCATAGGTTCATAGTTTCATAGGTAGGTACTAGGCTATCAGCCCAAGGGCCTAAGCAAGCTTAGCCAGCAAGGTTCCCTGGCTTACGCCACCCAAGAAAGTTATTTTCCTGTGCCCCTGTTGAGCAGAGCCACAGAAGTGATCCCCGGGGTGTATTTCCTATTTCCCATCCACTCATCAAGATTTTTCTTGAAGAGTGCTAATGAGGAACTTTGCTTGACATAGATGGGTAGCTTGTTTCAGAGTACGGGAAGTCTCTGGGATCCCTCCAGCATGTCCTGTTTATTGTGGTGACAAGGTTTAGGTCCCTAGAGCGTGTAGCTCAGAGAGATTGGGATTTCTTTAGGTGTGAATAACTCCACAGGCAAGCTCCAGCAACACGATTTATTAAGCAAAACAACACAATAAAATAGTAAAATAGTTAACATTTACAACTATACCGATTTATTTGTTGACGATAGTTATTTTACTTTATTTTTAAAAGGTTTTACATTCATGGCAGTAAAAAAAACAACGTAGGAGAATTAATACTTGACATAAAATTGTTTAATAGGAAACTAAATCTGGCACAGTTTTTTAAAGGTGATTTGGACTTTACCCAGGGTACTAAGCTAAAGAAGAGAAGTACATATAACCCACCCCTACATCAGGACATACAGAATTTTGAAATGTGTGCAACCAGTTTAATAAAAAAGGAATATGGGAGGGTGAAGGAAGTTAGTTCTAATCTATCCCTTGAAGAAAAAAAATTGCTTAAAGAATTAAGTGCAAATGAAAAGATCCGGGTAATGAAACCAGATAAGGGGGAGGGGTTGTGTTGATGGACCAATGGGAATACACTATGAGGATGCTGGAACTATTAAATACTGATAATAGATACACTATGGTATCAAGAAATGAACTTAACATTTCATATAGAAGGATTGGTTTGATATTGGAAGACAATCTGATGTAAGGATTGATTGACATACATTTATAAGTAGACAAAATTGCCAACACCAAATGCAGTGTAAATCAACAAAATGAAGCTATTAAGTTAAATACATAAGTATTTATTAGATATAACAAGCAACTCGGACCGGTTTCAGCCAACAGGCTTTCCTCAGTGGGAAATGAACATAATAGCAGATAAGCAGTGACACACATATATATAGCATGAGTCATCCAATAGGATTCTCCCCAAAGTGATCTTCCCAACATTCAAATTGTTTCCTGTATGGAAAATAAAAAGAGAATATAAAAGTTATGCAAAAAATCAAGCACACAGTTACTGTCCATTGTGATTAATAAAAATTAAAATAAACATATAATATTCTTATAAATGATAATTTAAACCAGGTGAAAGCAAAGCACCCAGTTTAATGATCAAAGACTTCTCTTATTTAGTGAGAATAGAATGCCATCCTTGTTTATTAGATCTATCACCAGGAATTCTGTCTATGATGCTAAACTGGAATCTGGATGAGTTGTGTTGTATACAGTGTCTAAATAGGGCATTGGCCTCCCTCCTGGTTCGTATGTCGCTACGGTGCTCCGACAATGGGAAGACTCCTACTGGATGACTCATGCTATATATATATGTGTGTCACTGCTTATCTGCTATTATGTTCATTTCCCACTGAGGAAAGCTGTTGGCTGAAACCAGTCTGGGTTGTTTGTTATATCTAATAAATACTTATGTATTTAACTTAATAGCTTCATTTTGTTGATTTAGACTGCATTTGGTGCTGGCAATTTTGTCTACTTATGCTGTTTCCTGCCTTGCACCTGGGTCCTACTTGCAGAGAGTTTACTTCTTTGACATACATTTATGTCAATTCCTAAAGGTACCAAAACCTGTTATTCCTGCCATTTTTGGTATCCCCAAGATACATAAGGGGGTGGACAATCCACCCCTGAGACCAATTGTTACATCACAGGGATCAAAACACAGCCCCTAGCTATATATGTATATCCAAAACTTAAAAAGTTTTATTTAAAATACCCACGCATACTGGTGGATGCATGGGATTTTTTAAACAAAATTGGTACTACTTGCTATAAAGACAGTGTTATCTTCCTCACCATCAACGGTAAAGGATTTGTTTTCAGTAATACCCCAAACCGAAGATTTAATATGGTTTGAAAAAATGTTGGTTGAATTTGTTTTTTTGTCATCTGATGAATGTAAACTTGTTTTGGAAAACATGGAGTTGGTACTGAGATATAACTACATTTATTTTCAAGGATATTTATACCACCAACTAGATGGGGTTGGCATGGGGTCTGCCTGTGCCCCCCATATATGCCAACATGATTATGCTATATTGGGAACAACAATTTGATTTTATGCCCATTTTGTGGTACTACTGATTTCTGAATGACATATTTATTATATGGGACGGAACAAAGCATTTGATCCCAGATTTCATGGAATACCTGAACCAAAGTACTGGTTTCTTGCACTTTACCTATGAATTAGGGGTGGAAGAAACACATTATTTAGATGTGAAGTTACAAAAGGACTATAAAAACAAAATCTATAAATCCAGTGTATATTGAAAAGAATGCTATTCTAACTCATATTTACACTATGAGAGTGATCACCCATATAATCTTAAAAAGAATATTATTAAGGGGAAAATGGCTGGAATAGCAAGAATGACTTCGGACAGAATGGATTTTATGAAAGAAATTGAGTTTGTACACAATATGTTTGGGGAAAGGGGATACCCCGACAGAATGATTGAGCCCATAAAAAGATGTGTGGTGGAAGGATGGGGATCATCTTATTTACCATTACTGACCAGTGGGGAAATAATTGGAACTATGAAAATCCTGGGTAATACGGAACAAATTACAACTCAACTACCTTATTTGACACTGACATATTACACCGACATAGGATGAGTTAAAAAATGTATAAATGATACACGGGGTATGTTTGGCAGGATGCCAACTAGGGTGGATTTTTTTTTCAAAAAACCCCGAGATATAGTTTTGAAAGGAATTTTAATTTAAAGAACATACTGGAGAAGAAAAAGGAGGACCATAGAGGGGGGACATGTCAAAAAATTGGGACTTTTAGGTGTGGTAGGTGTTCCCAGTGTCCCTTCATAGCTGGAACAAAGGATTTGTATATACCCATTATTGGTTATAAAATTAGAGCTAAAGCTTATTTCAGTTATTATACTAAAGGAGTGGTTTATTTACTATATTGTAAGGTTTGCTGGGCATATTATATTGGAAAAACAGAACACAACCTGAGGTTACGTATATGCAAGCATACATATGATATTAATAGGAAGAATGAGAATAATGCCCTATACAGACACCTACTGACTTGTAAGGAAGCAGAGTTTAAATTCTGGGTACTGGAGGAAGTCAGACAAAGTGAGAGAGGGGGTGATTGGGAGACCTGACTGGAATTTCAGGAAATGATTTGGCAACTAAGAATTGATACATGTAATAATTTGGGCCTGAATGACTATTTCTCTATCAACCCTGCCCTAAAATTACTATCAGCTAACCCCAAAAAATCGGACCATAAAAAAATAAGTAAACAGACCAACACCTTTTAAAAGGACAGAAATATTATTAAATATATATTAAATATATAAATATTAAGTGTGCACACAGATCTAACCCCCTACAATAATGACAACAAACAATGCAATGTCAATATAAACTATAATATAACGTTAATGTAACAATTTATATACAATGATTTTTAACATGTTTTTAACATATTAAAATTGTAATACCCCATTATATAATGTACATATTTATAATCAACTTACCTATTTATTTGCACAAACCACAGTAAAAAACAAACAATGCTGGCAAATATCACCTCCAAAACAGTCAATTGATAAAACAGCAAGAAATAAGGAGGTATCAAACCACGACTTTATAAAACAGCGATTTTAATAAAAAATATACATAAACAGTGAGTACTTTCGTGGCACCAGCCACTTTATCAGACATTTAACAAATGATGTATTGCAGCATTTATACTAAGCTCACATATTGCAACAATTGAGCAATTAATACTTAAAGCCATACATCACATAAAAACTGTTAAAAACCATACAAATTTAAAAGGACGTAGAATAACACAACATATTATAAAGCTTCATAAATAGGGCTACCTAATTCTTATTACTTTATTTCATTGCTACTTTATTTCTTTAGGTCCCTACTCACTAAAATGGGTTTAATATTAATTTTATTGTTCAAGCCTTTCCCAGTATTGGCCCATAGCCTTATGATCCACTCTAATTCACTGGTTTTAACCCTATTCTTGACATCCCCACCTCTATCAGTGTCATATACCTTATCTATTACTAAGAATAGGAATTTATGTACCTCCTCATATTCCTTAACGTGTCTTGCTAATGCATTTGTCTCAGCTCCTCTTGCAATATCATGCATGTGTTCCCTCATCCGGTCCCTTAATCTTTGTGTTGTCATGCCAACATAAAAGGCAGAACAGATGTTACAGTGTGCTAAGTACACAATATTGGTACTATTGGAACCTGCTGATTTTTAAAAAAATAAACTCCTTCCCCATATCTGGTTGTAAAAATTTACCACTAGTGTCAATAAATACACAAAAATTGCATTTATCACATGGGAAAGTTCCATATCCATCTGCAGCTTCTCTCTTTACATTGATGGACTGAGGTCTGCAAAGTAGTCTCTTTAGAGATTTCTTATTTTTAAAAGCAAACCTTGGAGCTTCTCCCACCAGTTGTTTCACATCATCATCAGCACATAGTATGTTCCAGTTCTTCCGATAAACATCTTGTAAAGATCTAACATTACTGGAATAAAAAACCTGCACTCTCAAGGGTTTCTGAGTATCAACCTCAGCATTTATCATACTGTCTATTTCTGAGAAATATGGCTTGCCTACTCCTCCCCTCAACTCAGACAGACCAGCCAACACATCCTGGACCTCTTTTCCAGTGTACCCTCTTTGTATGAACCTATCGTTCATATTATTTAACTCTTCTTCATACTTAGCTTGATTGGCTGTCAGTCTCGACGTCTGGAACATACTATGTGCTGATGATGATGTGAAACAACTGGTGGGGGAAGCTCCAAGATTTGCTTTTAAAAATAAGAAATCTTTAAAGAGACTGCTTTGCAGACCTCAGTCCGTCAATGTAAAGAGAGAAGATGCAGATGGTATGGAACTTTCTCATGTGATAAATGCAATTTTTGTGCATTTATTGACACTAGTGGTAAATTTTTACAACCAAATATGGGGAAGGAGTTTATTTTAAAAAATCAGCTGGTTGCAATAGTACCAATATTGTGTACTTAGCACACTGTAACATCTATTCTGCCTTTTATGTTGGCATGACAACGTGAAGATTAAGGGACCGGATGAGGGAACACATGCATGATATTGCAAGAGGAGCTGAGACAAATGCATTAGCGAGACAAGTTAAGGAATATGGGGAGGTACATAAGCTCCTATTCTTAGTAATAGATAAGGTATATGACACTGATAGAGGTGGGGATGTCAAGAATAGGGTTGAAACCAGAGAATTAGAGTGGATCACAAGGCTATGGGCCAATACTGGGAAAGGCTTGAACGATAAAATTAATATTAAACCCGTTTTAGTGAGCAGGGACCTAAAGAAATAAAGTAGCAATGAAATAAAGTAATAAGAATTAGGTAGACCTATTTATGAAGCTTTATAATATGGTGTGTTATTCTACATGTCCTTTTAAATTTGTATGGTTTTTAACAGTTTTTATGTGATGTATGGCTTTAAGTATTAATTGCTCAATTGTTGCAATATGTGAGCTTAGTATAAATGCTGCAATACATCATTTGTTACATGTCTTATGAAGTGGCTGATTCCACGAAAGCGCTCACCGTTTATATATATTTTTTATTAAAATCGCTGTTTTATAAAGCCGTGGTTTGATACCTCTTTATTTCTTGCTATCTAATCAATTGACTGTTTTGGAGGTGTTATTTGCCAGCATCATTTGGTTTTTACTGTGGTTTGGGCATTTTACTACGAGTGGTGCTGGACATGGCTGCGGGGAATACCCTAAATATAGAGTTGGATTATGTTCCTGACAATGAAAATCGAAGGAATTTTATAAAGAGGAATTTGCATGAACTTCTTGAGGTTAAAAACAACCCTCTGTTAGAGGTTGAGCCTTTAGTGCACAACCTACAGAATGAAGAGAACAGTGAGTATGCTGTTGCTGTGATGAGAAAGGATTTATTTAAATTGGAGAATGACCTACGTAAGCTGAAATTACTTCAATCACAAAGGCTTTATTTTGAAGCCTGCCTGAAGCTGAAGATAGTCCCTCATGGTTTGCTGGTACTGAAAATGCCCACTAATGGAACTATGTATAAAGATCTGCTATTGAAATGGCAGCAAATTAACCTAGATACCAGTCGCAATTATATGCAGCTGTTAATAGATTACTTTAAGCCAGAAGAACTTAATTTGTCTTCCAGTATCTGCAATATGCAGACAGAACTGTATGAGAAGTACCCACATGTCATTGTTGATTTGAAATTAGAGTATGTCTTGGAACTTATAACTGCGTACGACCAACAGTTATCAGGGTACAAAAAAAAGAAAGTTCAAAGAGATTTGCAAGGTTTTTCTAGTGGGCGTGTCTTTGCCTGGCCCAAAGAACGCAACAACACTGCAAACAGCAATAGTAATGTTCAGCATGCTGAGCTGCAAATGGTTGCCAAGCAACCCATTGAACTTGTTAGTTCTCAAATGAGAGAAGCAGCAGAGAATGCCAACATGATGGCATCAATTCAAGCCACACCCTCCTCTGATTCTTTGGCTCAAAGTTTGATGGAAAGGTTTGATAGAGGAGCTCGCAGCAAACATGTCGACCACAGTTCATCTATCATAATTAATAGTAGTCGTCCTTCATCTGCTCCGGATGGTAGCACGGCTCCTTTGTCACTGTATCCTATATGCACTCAAAATTTTCGAAACCATTCCCTAAGCAGAGGACGAATGAAACAGAAGGCATCTGTAGAGGAGGAGCAGCCCTTGATACTCAAAAGGATGTGGCAGCAGGTCAATGTCCATTAGTGTGGATTATATCACAGCGGACTTTAACAGAACATGACTTAAATGTATTAAACAAAGGAAAATCATTTATACCGGCAAGTAGAATGGATGTGACTAATAATATCCTAGAGCTTAAGATGTTTACTAGAAATTTAATGTTAAAGAGTCAGTTTGGCAATATGAATGCTGGTAATGATTATATAAATGTTTATAAGAAACTTAGCAGTTATATACCTGCTAACAATGCCGCAATTGAGACTTTTGAGAAAGCGTGTATTAAAGAAATTTATAAGATACATGATAGTGCTGCCTCTAACAAATGTTTTTATAATTTGAGTAAAGAAGAGAAAACAGCTTTAGATTTTTTGTGTAAGGATTGTTCCATCACTGTGAGACCTGCCAATAAAGGTGGTTCTTTAGTAGTGATGGATTATGATTTCTACAAAGGAGCTATGCTTGAGATGTTGAATGATGTTGCTTTTTATCAAAAAGTAGATCATCAACAGGTGCTTAAAAGCAGTATGTTAATACACAATGCACTTTTTGAATGCTTATATTGTCATGTCATCAGCTTAGAGTTGTTTAAGTACTTTACAATAGAGAAACCAGTTGTACCTATTATACAAGAGCTCCCCAAGATTCATAAACATCCTAGGGTACCCCCCATGGGACCTATTGTCTCAGGGAGGGGATGGTGCACGGAACCCCTTTCCATCTTCGTGGAACATCATTTGAAGAATGTACTGAGAAAGAATGTATTTATATTAATTGACACCAAACAATTTTTAAAAGATCTGTATGCCTATACCAGGGAATCAAATGTTGAAGAGAAATGGCTTATGATCATTCTTGACATGAAATCTCTGTTCACAGTTATTCCTAATGATAAAGGTGTAGAACTCTTTAAACAGTATTTGATGGAGGATGGAACATATGATGCCTAGACTATTGATTTACTATCATTATTAATGGAGTTAATTCTGGAAAATAATATCTTTCTGTTTGAAGGGAGCCTCTATAGACAGAAGGATGACCTAGCCATGGGCACTTCATGTGCAATTGGCTACACCAATATTGTTATGGCTATGTGGGAAAAGGAATTCCTACTTAATGAGATGGAAGGGCACCTGAAGTTTTATAGGAGATTCAAGGATGATCTCTTTGTTTTATGGGGAGGTGATATAGCATCATTTTCAGCATTTTTCCATAAGCTGGATAATAGTACAAGTTTCCTTAAATTTTCAATGAAGTACTCATATGATGCTATAGACTTTCTGGATGTGAAAATACTCCAGAGGAGCAGAGGTATTTTGGAAACTGAAATTTATAGGAAAGAGTGCTATAGAAATAGCTACCTTCACAGACAGAGTATGCATCCAAGGCATATTTTTAAGAACACTATTAGAGGTCAGGGTTTGAGAATGTCGAGACTGACAGCCAATCAAGCTAAGTATGAAGAAGAGTTAAATAATATGAAGGATAGGTTCATACAAAGAGGGTACACTGGAAAAGAGGTCCAGGATGAGTTGGCTGGTCTATCAGAGTTGAGGGGAGGAGTAGGCAAGCCATATTTCTCAGAAATAGACAGTATGGTAAATGCTGAGGTTGATACTCAGAAACCCTTGAGAGTGCAGGTTTCTTATTCCAGTAATGTTAGATCTTTACAAGATGTTTATCGTAAGAACTGAAACATACTATGTGCTGATGATGATGTGAAACAACTGGTGGGAGAAGCTCCAAGGTTTGCTTTTAAAAATAAGAAATCTTTAAAGAGACTACTTTGTGAACCTCAGTCCATTAATGTAAAGAGAGAAGATGCAGATGGATATGGAACTTTCCCATGTGATAAATGCAATTTTTGTGCATTTATTGACACTAGTGGTAGATTTTTACAACCAGATATGGGGAAGGAGTTTATTTTTAAAAAATCAGCTGGTTCCAATAGTACCAATATTGTGTACTTAGCACACTGTAACATCTGTTCTGCCTTTTATGTTGGCATGTCAATGTGAAAATTAAGGGACCGGATGAGGGAACACATGTATGATATTGCAAGAGGAGCTGAGACAAATGCATTAGCGGGACACGTTAAGGAATATAAGGAGGTACATAAGATCCTATTCTTAGTAACAGATAAGGTATATGACACTGATAGAGGTGGGGATGTCAAGAATAGGGTTGAAACCAGAGAATTAGTGTAGATCATAAGGCTACGGGCCAATACTGGGAAAGGCTTGAATGATAAAATTAATATTAAACCCATTTTAGTGAGTAGGGACCTAAAGAAATAAAATAGCAAGGAAATAAAGTAATAAGAATTAGGTAGCCCTATTTATGAAGCTTTATAATATGTTGTGTTATTCTACATGTCCTTTTAAATTTGTATGTTTTTTAACAGTCTTTATGTGATGTATGGCTTTAAGTATTAATTGCTCAATTGTTGCAATATGTGAGCTTAGTATAAATGCTGCAATACATCATCATTTGTTAAATGTCTGATGAAGTGGCTGGTGCCACGAAAGCGCTCACCGTTTATATATATTTTTTTATTAAAATCGCTGTTTTATAAAGCCGTATTTTGATACCTCCTTATTTCTTGCTGTTTTACCTATTTATTTATTTATTGAATTAATATGTAACAACATTTATATTTATAGGTTTTCTTTAGGAGTGTTTTATTTCCCCATAGTAATGTATGGTATTACAACACTTCTTGCTTATGCTTTACACAAAATGTATTCTGGTCTGCATTAAAGAGTTTTGTTCTATTTATATATGTTTTACAGTTGCACAATTTACTATATATTTATGACTAATTTATACATATGTTGACACTTATGTTTTACATTTCAAAGGTGGTATTTATTATGTATTTATTATTATGTAATATTGCTTATGCATTTGACTTTAGTACATTTGACCTGCCATATGTCAATTTAATTTGCTTATTCATTTATTCAATTAATTAATTGATTGACCAATGATATTTAATGGTGATATATATTAGATGGATGGTTCACTTTTAGCAGATGATTCTGATGAAGTCTCCCGAGTGGAGATGAAAGCGCTCAATCTGCTGTTTACTATTTTACTATTTTATTGTGTTGTTTTGCTCAATAAATAGTGTTGCTGGAGCTTGCCTGTGGAGTATTTATACCCTTCCTAACAGAAGAGTTTCAAAGACGGACAGCCTTTATTGGTACTGGCAGAGTCTGTATGCTTTTTGGTTTGTGATTCGTACAATGTTTGCTGTGGATTATTAGATTTCTTTAGGTGTAGCATGTCCAACAGCTCTGGGTTTGACATAGCTTTATATGTTAGGCAGAGATCACCTCGGAGTAGGTGATATGCTATGGAGTAAAGCTGGAGTTTTTTGAAATGGTCAGTGTAGAGCAACTGTTTGAGGCCAGTAGTCCTCTTTGTGAGGTACTTCTGTGGCCTTTCCAGATGCTGCAGATGTTTTGTGAGGTACATTCCAAAAGGGGCGTTGTATTCTGCAATGGGTCTAATGAGTGTCAAGTAGAGGGGAACAATGACCTCTTTTTTCCTGGATGAGAACCCTTTTGTGATGAGGTGTGCCACATAGAAGGATTTCCTGATTACTGTGACGATGTGATTATCAAAGGAGAGACTAATGTCCACCTGGGTCCCAAGGTCTCTTATCACACATTCAGCATTAAGTAGACTGCCACCTATGTGGCAGTTCATGGGTACAGAGTTTTTGCCAAAGGAGATGACAATGCACTTTTTGGCACTGAGCTTGAGGCCATGGCTCTGACACCAGGAGTCTGTCTCAGTGAGGCCTTTCTGTAGGATGTCCACATCATTTGGAGGCTCGACTATGGCTCCTAGTTTGCAGTCATCTGCGAACTTCATTAGCCAAAGGCCTTCTGTGTTAGCCTGTACTTCAGAGAAGTAGATACCAAACAGGGGAGGTCCCAGGACTGAACCCTGTGGTACTCCACTTGTCACTGGTTTGAAGTCAGATTTGGAGTTTGTAACTTTTACAGTGTGGTTTCTGTCAGTGAGCCAGTTGGCAACCCGTCTTGTGATGTAGGGATTTATACCTAGTTTAGTGGGTTTAGCTATAATTCCAGAATGGGGGATGGTGTTGAAAGCCTTGACAAGGTCAAGATAGGCTGTGTGAACCACCTTACCCTCATCTATGGCTTTGCTGATTGCCTCAAAGAAGTCGATCAGGTTCAGGAGGCATGATCTGCCTTTCACAAACATGAACTGGGTGGGGTCCAGAGTTTGGAGGTTACCAATGTCTTTGTTTATGAGTTCCATGATGATATGTTCCATGGCCTTACAGACCAGGCTTGTCAGGCTAACAAGGTGATAGTTCCTGGGATCAGTCGTAGCTCCCCCTTTGTGGTGTGGGATAACTGTTGCTGTGCACCATTCAGTGGGCACAAAGCCTGACATGAGGTTATGATTGAACATGGTGAGAGCCAGTTCATTCTGAAATTCATGTAAAATGCAGCCTGGGATGTTGTCCATTCCCACGAATGCTGTGTTTCTGGCTTTAGAGAGTGCAGCTTTCACCTGCTTAGTTGTGATTACAGGGACTCTGCATTCTTCCTGAATAGATATAGGCCCTTTAGGTGGAGAGAGGGGGGGGTAAAGTTAGCAGTGATCCTATCTGCCAGGATGTTGGCAATATCAGTTGGTTTTGTAATTTTCGTGCCGTTGTGCTGTAACTCAGAGATGATCTGGGTGTTGCCATTGAGATTCTTGACATAGCTATGGAATGCTTTGTGGTTGTCCCTAAAATCAGTGGCAATTTTGTTTTCGTAGCTAGCTTTGGAGGATCTTATAAGAGATCTCAGCTTGTTACTGAGGCTTACCAGAGAGCTCCTCCACTCATGAGATTTTACTCTCTTTTGCAGTTTTCAGTTTCTTCCTTTATTTATAGAGTTTGTTTATGGCAGGGGACCACCAGATTGGCTTCCTTTTTTTGGAGGATAGCGTCTTGGTTCTGTTTAGGATAGCATGATCCATGCACTCATATAAGTGCTTATAGAGTGCATTTGTGTAGGATTCAGCAGTCTTAACTGTATTGTCCATCTGCACGGGTGTCATGAAGTTTGCCACTTCTGTCTTAAGAAGCATGAAGTTGGCTTTGGAGAAATTTTTTACTGCGGTTTCCTTAATGGGGGGTGGGGGCAGGATGTGGATATCTAAGGTGATTAGCTTATGGTTGGATCTGACTAAAGAGGAGTTGACTTCAGGTGTGGAACACCGGTTACTCATGTTGGTAATGATTAGGTTTAGGATATTGCTGCCCCTGGTGGGGGTGTGGATAAGTTGATCCAGGGCATTGGAATTTATGAATTCCAGGAAGCGTTCAGCAAAGGAGTTGCTACATGAGTAGTTTTTGCAGTTAATGGTGGGGTAGTTGAAATCACCCATTATTAGGGTGCTTGGTTAAACCCTAATATTTTCCAGTATATCAAGAAAAGAGGAGTGGGAATCCTGGGGCATGGTGGGGGATCTGTAGCAAGCTACAATTTGGATTGCAGTTTTGCCCAGAGTTAGTTGCACTTGGATAACCTGAAATGCATTATACTGAGCAACTAGCCTGGAGGTGTGGATACCCTTAATGAATATGGACACACCTCCACCTTTGGTGTTCTGATCCTGGTTAAGTGGCCGAAAAGTGTGGTATGAGTTATAGCTTGGTAATGCAGGGGTGCTCTCTGGAGCCTTTGACCAAGTCTCAGTCACTGCACAGATATTGATGTTTTCCATTTTAGGGAGTGCCTTGAGGGAGTGCATTTTGAGATTTAGATTTCTAGCATTGAGTAGCATTACCCTCAGTGTTTGCTTGCCTGTTCCTGTTATGGTGGTGAATTTGTCATTTGAACCTTGCCTAAAAAAGGCATTACAGGGGTGGCAAGAGCCTTAACCAATATCCAGAATCCCAGGGTTGACAGGTGCAGGCCATCTCTGGCAAAGCATCGTGGTCTGTCGACCATGTCATCCCAGGCAGACAGATACTGGATCCCCTTAGAATGATACCAGAAGCTTAGCCAATTGTTGAATTCAATCATTTTGTCCTTGTACTGCGGTATCATTCTGGGTGATGGCAGGATGTTACTCAGGGCTAGGGTCATACCTGCCTGGGCTACAAGATCAGAGAGCTCTTCCACTCTTCCATGTAGTGCAGAGAAGTATGTCTCAGGTCATTCACACCAACATGGACAATGACAGAGTCATATTTGTACTTGTAGTGGAGTGACCTGAGTGAGTGGGTTATGTGGCGGATCCTGGTACCCGACAGGCAGCTGACAGCAACATTCTCCTTGTTTAGCCTGGTGAGTGGGACATCAGTGTACCTGACTATAGAGTCACCTATGACTAGTGTGTTGGGTTTGTTGTTTTGCCTTATGGGCTGTGGTTGAGTGGAAAATTTGAGATTAAAACTAGTCTAATTGTACTGATGATTTTATAGCAAAGCTGGAAGTCTGGTAGACTTAGACCCCCCCCCCTTCTTCTTGGGACAAATTAATTTTATATAACTAATTTGAACTAATTTGGGATACCAGATAAATTTTGCGAGTTCATTGTTTATTCTGTAAAAAAGTAGTTTGGGATGATTCAGTTTGAAGCATTAAAATAATATAGTAATTTTGGTAGAGCATTCATTCTGACTATTGCTGCTTTTGACAGCATGGATAATTTCAGTTGTCCCCATCTATGTAGATCTTGTGTAATATTGGTCCATATTTTATTCCCATTGTTTTGTAGCATGGATAAGTGGTTGTGCTCATATGATATCCCCAGGTATTTAATGGAATAGACTGTTTTAAAGAGGGAGTCCGGAAAGTAGCATTCTTTGTGGTTTAAGGGGTTGATGGGAAATATATAGGATTTCTTTTGATTAACTTGGTAGTGTGAAACATTTGAATATTCATTTATTGATGTCACAAATTACTTAAGGTCTGTAGTTGGGAGTTCAAAATAGATGTTTAAATCGTCCGCAGATTCGGACAGCATTACTTTGGAATTCAAAATTCTAGGAATTGAATGAAAAGTTTTTTGCAAGATGTGCAGAAAGAGGGGCTCTATGTAGAGATTAAATTGAAGCGGTGAGAGTGGACATCCCTGTCTTGTTCCATTAGTTATTTTAATGGAGCTTGATATGGTTCTATTAATGTAAAGGTATGTGTGGGAATTATTATATAGGGTTTCTATTTGGTTGATTAACTCTTTTGGGATATCGAAGTAGGAGAGGGATGAAAATAAAAAATTCCAGCTAACTCTGTCAAATGTTTTGCAAGCATCTAAGACTAAGGCATACCTTGGATTTCTTTCCTTCTTAATAAGTTGAATCATGGAGTCTAGCATTAAAGTGTTGTCCCATGTATGCCTATTAGACATAAACCCAGATTGTTCTGGAAAAATAATTGAGGGCATAATCTTCTTGAGTCTTTTCACAAGAAGTGAAGCTAGAATTTTGATATCCACATTTGTCAGGAAGATCGGTCTATAATTATGTGGATTAACTCTGTCAACACTATTTTTGGGAATCAAAACTGGTTTTGAGCTGTTCATGTGTAGATCAGTTATACCATTAAGTCTAATGTAATTATACACTTTCAGAAGTATTGAAGAAAGTTTCTGATTAAATGCTTATAAAAGTCTGCTGTGTATCCATCAAGGTCTGATGCCTTGCCTGTTTCTAAGTTCTTGATGACCTCAATTATTTCCTGTTGTTTAAATAGGGCTAATAAGAGAGTTGCTTGGTTGTTGTTAATCTTAGGGAATTTGGCTAGGGGACTGTTGGGTATATGTACTATAGATTTCTGTGTAGATTTGTTTAAATATTTCTATAATTTGTCAGTCTGTTTTGATTATCTTGTCTTGATACTGCAGTAGAGCTACTCTAGAGGCTTCTTGTTTGTTGTCTATTATTCTTGCAAGAGTTCTAGATGGGGCTTGCACCCATTCAGAAATACTTAGTTTTGAATTTTAATTCTTGCAGTAAATAGTTTTGTTGATGTAGATCAAATAATTCTTTTTGTGCTTTACTTATCTGTTTCTCCAACTCAGGGCAATGAGTTATCTGAAATTTCCTTTCTAAATCCTTGAGTTCAATAACTAGTTTACTTTATTTTTCCTTCCCCACTTTTTTATAATAGGAGGATTTTTGAATTAGTATACCTCTAAGTGTTGCCTGAACATCATAAGGAATGTTAGTGCTAATAAAATTGTTATCCAGCTCTGTTAGAATGTCAGATACCTATTTTACCATTTCTGATTTAAAAAGTATATTATTGTTTAAGGACCAGTTGCATCTATTGTAGTTGTCTGATGATGATATGATGATTTATCTGCTCAGTTAATGTTTATCATAATCTTAGGATGATTCAATAGAAACATGGGTTCACTAGAATATTTAAATTCTCCTCTTGCAATTCTTCAGAGATTAAAAAGAAATTTAGCCTAGACCAGGATTTATGGCATTTAGAATAGTATGTATAATGGTTGTTTTTCTCTAGATCCTCTCCAAAGGAGACAGGATTGAGGAGGTAGACATCTGAGATGAGATCAGTTAAGGCACGTGATGCTTGGAGGTTGTATGTGTTTGTTTTACTAGTACGATCAAACATAGGGTCTATCACAGAGTTCCAGTCTCCGCCTAGTATATTGTAGTGGTCTGAGTATTTGCAGAGCAGATTATGAATTTCCAAAATGAAATTTTGCTGTTTCAAACATAGACCATACACATTCAGGAATAGAGTTGGCTTTGACATTCAAGGGGTCGATGCTATGAAGTAAAACCATCTACCATTTATATCAGACTTAGACTCAGTGATAGGGTCCTGGAATGATTTTTTTGACTATGATAGCTATGCCCTTGGAGTTAGAGCTGCTGTCTCCAGATGCAATGGTTTTTATCCACCTCCTATTTATATCCCCCTTCCATTCATCCTTTAACATATGTGTTTTTTGTATGAAATAGATATTACCCTTAGACTTAAATAATAGGTGCATCAACATTTTTTTTCTTTTTCTTATCTTGCAATCCTTTCACGTTCCATGAGTTTACTGTCCACATTTTTAAGTTTTACGGTGTAATTTAGATATTACCAGTTCTATTATGGAAGATTTGCTGTATTCATATAACCAGATTTTATCTCCTCTAGTATCTTCGAAAGCATAACTTAAATTAGTAGCACTTAGCTCTTCCAGAACGAAACCTGTGTCTAACCACTTAAACACCATAACTGGAAGAGTTTGGAAAGGAGAGGTTACAAAGTAGTCCAAAAGTGCAACTCGGTTTGACATCATGAGAGTGTAACCTTTGAAATTTAGTAAAATTAGTCATTTAATTTCCCTAACAATTCTTGAACTAATATACATTCCCATATCTGCCCCAAGATGTCATCCTTTACCTATACCATATTACCACTGAACTCCTCATAGAACATAATGCCGAAGAAAAAATATGGTGTTATTTATCAGTACATGTCCTTTACAGGGTCTATATTATAAGAGCGAGGATTTCAATATTCGAACACCATATGGGCGACACCAAATGGTTGAATATTGAAAACCTCACAAGTGTGAATGGAGATCGCCATAGGGAATTCTTCCCTTTACTTCAACGTAGTGCGATCTCAGAGTTGGTATATTTAAGCAGTGGAGGGTGTGGGGGCTCAGAGTGATCAAGTAGGTTTTTGTTTAATTTTTACATTTTGTATTTTTGTTTTGAAGTTTCACAACTTCGCTCATATGGTGTCGCCCATATGGTGTTTGAAATTGTGAAACTTCGTTCTTATAATATAGACCCTCCTTTACATTATATTGCTCTTACCTGCACTCCATATATAGTGTACCTAGTTTTAAAATTGTGCTGGAACTAGAAGTGAGAATTAATCATCAGAGCAAGTATTAATCTGATAGACTTACTCGAAAGTCAAAATCATATATACCTTCTGTCTGCTACTATCTAATTAATTTGACTGAAAACAGATAAAACTTTCTAACTTTGCAATTCAATTATGTTATTGTGAATTGCAAGCAACATTGTAGGTTTAGAACACATTTCTAAAGTGATGACAGTCACATTGTAGAATCAATTTGCAGCACAACAAATAAACCACTTCCATCATTGTCAGTAGTCCCACACTTAAAGCTGTCTTCTCTCAAGCTAATTTATCGAGATCATATGTCCAAGCTACAGTACAGATTACCTACTCATGAAATAATTACAAATCAGTATTTTAATAGAATCGACTGTCTCTATTTAGAGAATGTCACTGATATACTTCATCTAGCTAACGTTAGCTACAAAGCGACAAGACCTTAATGAGTTTATGTAGGCCCGCATTTACCTTTCTGTAAACAAAGTTAAAGGACTGTCTTATGATAGGGAATTGCTTATCCAGTATGTTATTAATAAGAGTATTACATATATGCAAAGCAGGGGCTGGATCATCTGACTGATACAGAGGAGACTACTCAATCCTGCTTATGTTAGAGAGGACTTCATCTCTTTTACTGTCTGCTATAGATCTAGTTTTAGTTATAATAGTGGGTTATGAGAATTCCTTGGTAGGAAGGTGGTCACTAAGGAGAACTCTTCTGAGATATGGTGAAGAATATTTGTAATTTATAAGTCATGGAGGCAGTGATGTCCACTGTCTGGGTTAGCTGTGATAGGTGAGGTTAAACTGCGAGAGAAAGGAATAAATATGAGAGCCCTTGCAAGAAAGTAAATCAAAGTTAAATTCTCCAAGGATAAGAAGTTTTTTGTTTCTGCTAATGTATATTAAAATGCATTTAATGATATTCTTAAAAAGGTTAACTGAGCAAGGTGGGGTTATAAACTTCTGATACAAGCAAATGAACATATATGCAGCAATGGCTATTGAGGAAATTAACCAAATAGGCTCAGCATCGGAGGCAGGAGAGTAAGTGGTTTGCAAGGTGCTGTAGTCCTTTTTCTGTTTTCTTACAAGGAGCAGCATGCTTCCACCTGACCTATATCCAGGTCAGTTGTCCAAGAACGTATGTTAATGCCATTTATATGAGTAAAGGGTACTTGAGCCAGTTCTCACTATAAGCTATTATGCTTGAGTTCCAAGCAGTCAGTTTCATTCCTTAAGCACTGGGCACTAATGAGACAATTTTGAAAACTTTTGGTAAAAGCGCTTTCCTTGCTATAGAGAAGCAAACATAAAATGTAAAGAATGGGGAGCACTGTTAGGAGGCAAGGTGGGTTAGTGGACCACGTTAAGGAAGGTTGACTGACTTGTGGGCAAGAATGCTTGGGGTATTTTGATATGGAGCCTGTGTTTATGAGAGGGGTGTGGGATTTGGGTTTATGTCACTAGAAATAAGTTTATGTTTCAGTAAGTACATGAGTTTGAAGGATTAAATAGGAATTTAGGGTTACCAACCTTTAAGTAGGCCAAAGTGGGACATGGGGTGTGGCCAGTATGACACTGGCCACACTCTCCACCATGACATCACCCCAGGGAGGTGAAGGAGATGAAGTTTTGAGTACAACAGTGTGAAGTTATTACAACATACTGAAATCTCACAAACTACTTAAATTATGCAGCTTTAACAATAAAAGTGAAGCATTACTGCAAAAACACACACACTACTCAGTTGTGATAGGAAGTAAACATTACAGAAAAAAAATCACTACTCATATATACAGACTATTATGTTAATTTAAAAAAAGCGAAAAGCTCTTAAATTTTACAGATTACATTAACCATGACTATTTGGAACAAGAAAATTAAAAAATCCACACAAGCACACTGACATTTTTTTTAAAAATGTGTAATTAAGAGTATGTTTATTGTAAATTAAAGCAAAAAGAAAAAAAATCAAAACAAAAAACAAAACATCTACATACTGCACACTACAAGAAAACTAAACTAAACCACTTCTTTTCAAATGTGTAATTTGCATTTGATATGATGGCATGAAAGAAGTGCCCAGTTTCATATAATATTTGAATAAAAGTCACTGCATTTCATCCAGTCATTTACAATCATCATTAACATTAGCGCAGGTTTTAACAAGTCCACACTACAATGGTTTTGCACATCTGTCTATTTATTTTTCACCAAAGAAAAAAACTCTACCTGCAAATGCATTAGATGTTGGTATAGATAATGCCATAGCAATCACTGAATATAGTGCAGTCAGCTCAGTCCCTTCTCCGAAAAGCTTCAGCCACTTTTCTCCTGGAGATAAGCTTGTTTTTCATAATTCTTGAAGAAAGGGCTTGACTGCTAAGTAGTCACAAAAATGATGATCTTCATCTATGTCCTAAACTCAGGGAAGTTGTCACATTGAGTAAGTTACTAAAAACAAAGGTCTCAGTTAAAGATAACTTAGACAGTGTAAACAAGTATTTGTTTTCACTAAAATCAAACCACTGTTCTAAGTACCTGACCGCTGTCTCCAAGAACATGATGAAGTCTCTTTTCAGCTTTTTAACAGAAGTGCTGTCTAATGTGCTCATAACTACCCTAAGTTTTCCACCAAAGAAAGCATTTTCAGCTCTTGCCTGCAGTTTTTCCTTGACAGAGACCATCACTGAAAATGTTTCCATGGCAGTAAGTGCTGTTTTTTCTAATATGCTTATATGTTTATTGAAGTCCACGACAACACTGAGAAAGTACAAATAGTACTGGGACAGTGTAGGTAATGTATTCTCACCATGCTCTTTATCTGAAAAGTACTCCCATATCTGCCCAGGGTCTCCTATACTCCCTGGGAGGGGAAATATGATTGGAGCATGGGGAAATGTTTCACTACTCTGGCTGACAGGAGTTCATAGATAGATAGAATATAGGTTCATAGATTAGTACTAAGCTAACTGCCTTTGCAAGCCATTTTAAGCCTGGCCAATTATCCTTTGTGACATTCAAACCCTGCACCTTGTGTTTGTAAGGCAAACACCTTAACCATTAGGCCACCCTCCCAACCAGTCACCTTGTTGGTACATGCCTTAAGAGATTCCCATAGTCCATGCCACATAACTCAAATAAGTCTTTCAAGTATGCTCCATGTGGCAGAACCTGAGAAATGGCTGGAAAGTTTCATCACAAACACTTCCACATCATAAGGTAGTTGTGCTGCATTATGAATAATGTGGGCATCACAGTTATCATTCTGGAGTGATAGACACCTTTCTTTTAACCTGTTATATACACTAGATTTCTTTCCATAGTTTACACTGCCATTATCAGCCCCATATGCTGAAATGCTCTTCCAGGGCAAGTACTTTTCCATAATGTTCAAAATCTGTTGTGATATAGCCTGAGCAGATTCATCACAGTCTTTATAGAAGTCCAAAAGACCATTCACCATCCATTCTTATTTGGAAAAATACTTCACAACAAGTGGAAATAATTTAAAGTTTCCCTTGTTGAAAGCATCTGATGATAATGCAAATAAAGTGCCTGGTTTCTGCAGGTTATGCAGGAGGCATTCCAGTGAGTGCTGTCCCAAAACATTTTCAACAATGGTTTCAGCTTTGAGTCTTCCACAAGATAGTTTTTTTTTTTTGCCTTGGTTCTTTCACAAAACAGTTTTTTGCAATATCCAAGTTGCTTTAAAATGGGCTGGTCAGTTTTACTGTATAGTCCAAACTGTGATAGGAAATCTTGTGCTGAATTGAATGGAAAACCTCAGAGGCTTCTGTTGCAATTATCTTAAGTTCTGGCCCCTCCAGATTTGTGTTCCTTGCCCAATTTGTCATCACATGACTGGATTTTGCTTGTAGAATAGCAGTGTTGTGTTTCAGTTGCCATGTGGCATCATTTCTTCCACCATTGATGATCACGCATTCTTTTTTGTAGTATTTGCAGAATGCTTTTAGGTCATTGCATTTCCAGTTGAATTTCATATTTCAAACATCCTGCCAATTGCACATTCTCTTACTGACAGTAGACAATGATGAAGTTACTGCTCTCTTTATTCTTGCATCTGTACTTACCTGATGACAACACATTTAGCAAAACTGTGTTAGCAGGATGCAGTAACATAATGACACATGAAAGAACTGGCTAGAAACACTGGCATTTGAAACAACTGGCTAGCAACACTGGCATTTGAAAGAACTGGCTAGCAACACTGCCATTTGAATGAACTGTTTTGAAAAACATTGGCATCTGAAAATTGTCATAAAATATCACCTGAAACATGAAGCAGTTTGTAAAGTAGTTCTATGATACAGATTTACTGAGGATATGGGGAATGGAGCAGAAGGTAATTAACATTACATACCATTTAAAAGGTTATAATACTTAATGACATAATGGGGAAACATTTTGGCCACTAAAAACTTGACATTAACACAGCTTGTAGTCATACCTGTCAGTATCTTGGCAACAATAAATCTGGACAAAACCAAAATAATGGGGGGGGGGGGATAAAGGCTCAAAATCCAGGACAGATTTCAATAATTGCTCTTACAAACTCAGTTACTAGGGTTTGGATTGGCATGAATTTTCTGAAGTCTGAAACTTGTTCTAACTAAAGACATTAGTGATGTCAAACCAAAATGAAATGCCAGAAAAAAAAACATTTTTTTTGGCAATGAACCAAAATTATGAGGGAAAAATGGACATTCTGGAAAAATAAAAACAATTGGGAGGTATGTTTGTATCAGTTGTATACCCCTGCAGCAGTAAAAACATCTAAGAGAAAAAAAGCACCCATACAAACCATGCAGCTTTTTTAACCATTAAAAATATTACAACAGAACAGCTACAGATTTAGCTTTGTTCCCACAGTACACTCCATATCTAAGCAGGGTGGGAAAAATTTTAAAGCATTAACATTAATGGTTTACCTTGCATGACAACAAATAAATGATAGACACCAAGACAGCCAGAAGGCAATCTATTACCACTGTACCCAAACTACAGTTCACTTCTGAAGACAGTATTAAAATGAATAAGTATACGCACATTTCCACCTGTAAAAGCAAATTATCTTGAAACAAGGACAATGATATCTATTAGCAGAATGCCAAATGCATTATGTTTACCAATGTACATGCCCCCACCCCTCCAACAATATAAAGTTCCGTACATATTTTCACTTTAAAGTACTTTATGCAAGTCATCACTAAACAGCTACTCTGAAACAAATTACAATGCACAGCAGACTCCATGGACCCCATTTACCTCTGAACTCAGCAAGTAATAAGAAAAAAAAATAAGAATAATAAACCTATAGCACTATTTTACCCAGCACAACGAAGGAATAAAGAACAAGCCAAAGTGCAGCACAGCTACAATCACACTATACTCAAAGCAGTACATTTTAAACAAACTGAAGTCAGTATTAAAAATAAAATACACAAATGTCCAGTAAATCATCCCGAAATAGTAATGACATGTTTTAGCAAAATGCTGAATAAACTGCATTTACTTCTGAACATGCTCCCGCAAAAGAAAATAGACTTAAGCAAATATTTTCCCTTTTAAAAGTACTTCCTGTAAGACATCACTAAACAGCTACTGTACTATACTCAAAGCAGTATGTTTGAAACTTGTTGAAGACAGTATTAAAATAAAATACACACATTTCCACTTATAAAATCAAACTCCCTTGAAATAGCCATGACAACATGTACCTAGCCTCTACACAAATTTAAATACTGTGCAGTGCCACCATTTACCTATAAACATTAAAAAGTTAAAAAATGAAATAAAACACAATATTCCCATTTTTTAAAAAAACAAGAGCCATAAAATACTATTTGTACTTACTTACCACTACAATTATAGCCTTAGCTGCGCTGGCAGGCTTCCCTGCTGGAGTGGCTGTCTCGCTGGCTAGCTTCCCTGCTGGACTGGCTAGCTGGCTTCCCTGCTGGAGTGGCTAGCTAGCTTGCTGGAGTGGCTAGCTGTCTGGCTGGCTGCTGGAGTGTCTAGCTGGCTGGCTGCCTGACTGCTGGAGTGGATAGCTGACTAGTGGCTGGCTGGCTGCTGGAGTGGCTAGCTGGCTGGTTGGCTGGCTGGTTACTGGAGGGGCTAGTTGGCTGGCTGGCTGCTGAAGTGGCTAGCTGGGTGGCTAGCTGGCTCTGGCTGCTGAAGTGGCTAGTTGGCTGGATGGCTGGATGACTAGCTCTGGCTGTTAAAAAAAAGAAAAATTTCAGTCTTTGTATTAGCAGCTGTAGAAGCGTTAATAAAAAATAAAAGCACTCTATAGCCATAATCATCGCAGGACTCTTCCTGCCTCAGTACCCACCCCCTAAATGAATTGCAGGCAGGTGCTGCATGATTTACAGCACCCGGACCTAACAGGGAATAGCTTTGCCTGCTGATCTGAATTGGCAACATAACTGAATTGCTGTGGAACAGCTGGCAGTTATTGCAACTTTTCCATGGTGATTCTGTGTGATCAAAAAGGGTGATTTTTCAAGTCCCACTGTTTGCAAAATGGGCAAAGGGATAAGGTAGCTCAACCCATGAGTGTCCTGCTGATAGGTTGGGATGCAATCTTAAGAACGCTACTAAGTAGTTTTAATTGGATTATGTACTTATATCTTATGGGTAGATGAGGGAGTAGAATAGGGGTTGTAAGGGGGGGACTAAGGAGGGAAATGTACTGCTGACTGAGCCCCTGTGAAGATTTAATAGTCAAATAAATGTTTGTGTATAGTAGGAGGGGTGAGCACAGTGCCTGACTTGTGCAAGCTGGAGTTGTGTGCTGACATAAGGGGTGATGGAGTAAAGAAAGAAAGGCTCACTGAAGTTGAGCTGGACATGACTGCTGAGATAAAAGGAGAAAATAATAATGGAGTGCCTAGTGGGATTAGTTAGGAAATGTGGGTGTGCAGTCACTATGGCTATAAAGGAAATTTTGAAGGGTAAGAATGGTGGAGGTAGGGTAGGGAAGCAAAACACTGCTGAGCATAGTAAGCTAACATGAAGAAGGCAGCAATGTGGAATCCAGTAACAATTATTTGACAAATAAAACTTAATCCACTGCAGAACTCTGAAATCAAATAGTTAAGTAGTTTAATATGTATAACAGCATATATCTGCTTAACATTGCCAATCATTTGCAACATGAGAACATGAGAAGTCCATAAACGAAGGCCTAGAGTGAAGATAGTGCATTAATCAGAGTTGATGGGTAGGTGGGGTCAAGAACAGTGCACTACAACAAAGATCAGGTTATAACTGCCTTTACAAAGAAGTCCAGCAATAATACACTTAGAGTTGGTAGTGAAATGCATGTGGTTTAAAATTCTGTGAGCAATTATTGGTTTGGTGCAGGGGAAGTGTTCCTTAAGTTAGTTACTAATTGGGTTAGGAAGAAGGATTTCTTAACTACTGATGGTGCTTAATATAAATGAATAGACAGTTGTCTACAAAGGTATTAAGATCTATGACAACATATCAGTCTGGAGTGGGGTGTTATGTATATTATTAGCTGCTATTGAGATTTGCTTATCAGGGGTGGCAATTGTACCCTTCATCACATTTGATTTAGGCCTATATCTGATGCTGGCTGAGCAAGACTAAGCAGCTTACAGTCATTGGCAAATTTAATTATCCAGTTATCCACTGAGAAGTAGATGTAACAGAAGGGGTCCCAGTGCTGTTCCCTGAGGAGCAACACTAGTAACTATTTTCCTTTCTGATGTACCTACTACTTTGGCTATGCAGTTATATCTGTCAGACAGTTTGCCATCTATCTTACAAAATAAGAATATACATTTACATTTTGGTTTTGTTTATTTACAGTTAAAACACTGGGAACAGTGTCAAAAGCCTTGGGCAAATCTAAGTGCACTCTATGACGTACATGATCACTATCTATGCTCCAGTGACTTTCTCAAAAACGTTTACTAAATTAAGTAGACTTAATTTCCCTTTTAAGAAACCATGTTGCTGTGGATCTAGACCAGTAAGAAGTTTATTAAAGCTGACATAATATGAATAATGGCTTTTCAAATTTGGGTTATTAGTCTGATGGGTCCATAGTTCCTGGGATCTGAGACTGGGCCTGCTTTATGGAGTGCCATAACAATAGGCATTGTTCATACCTAAAGAGCATATGCCACATGGGTGTTTAACATGAGCAGTTTTAGGAGAGGTTCAAAAACACATTTGTTGCTGCAGCTGGTTAAACAACCAGGTATGTTGTTGGGAATCACAGAAGTGGTATTTTTAGCTTTATAGGGTACTGGTAACACATGTTCCTTAATATTTTTTTTTTTTTGGGGGGGGTGAATATTCAGGATTCTGTCTCACTTCATTAATTGCTTCTTGTATGATGCTGGCACTAAACTGATTTGCACATACTTAAACAGCATCTCTAGAGTCAGAGAGAGTTATATAATTTTAGAATAGTTCTGAGCATTGCTGACTGTTTTTTTTTTAATCATCTGATGTAGCTAAAGATGCTAATTTCAATTCATGCAACACTTTGATCTTCTTATAGTAAATTTTAGATTTTTTTTTATCTTTTTGATACAGACATTCATATGGGTAGATTTGAATTATTGTAAACCTTAACCAACATTTTCTTTAATTACAGAGCTTATTAATCCTGACATTCCACTACTGTGATTTATTTTTTTCATTCCATAATATATTTGTCTAAGATTGGCACTACCTGGATTATGCTATTTTTAAGATGGGAGAAAAATTCAGTGGTGTAAGTAACAGCTGAGGCTGTATGGGGACCCACGATCTAGCAGTTACATTTTTAATAGGTTTATCTTTTTAAATTTGAATTCAGAATTGTTCATTGTGGTGGATGCCCTGAAGGAGAAGCTTATTTGTTTGCAATTGGATAGTATTAGAGATGAGGATATTGTAGTACAGGAGTAGAGCAAGTAAGTGTGATGTCTGTTAGGACAAGATCAAGAAGATTTTGACCTCTAATTGTCTGCTTAACTATTTGTACAAGGAGTTACCATTTACTAAGCATAGAACTATTTGTGCATACCCAATCTTTGTGGTACAGATACTCCACTTAAGCAATGGATAGTTAAACATCACCCATCAAAAAATATTTTTATTTATGAATTGTTCCATAAGCATGCAATCCTCTGGGGACATGGAAGGTGACCAGTAACAGGCTGTGAATTAACAATCTGATGCTCAATAAGTTGTCTGTGGTCATGAACAATCTGTATAGAAATAGTTGGTTGTCAGGCAAATACTAATACTGCCTTACAGACCGCACAGGTCTGAATATGTGCTAGACACTGAAACTCTGGTTAGAAGAAATGCTGTAATTAAGCTATAATCAAGTATCTATTATAATGCAGATATGGATGTGTAGACATTGCAGGAAAACAGCAGTTTATTGTTAAGACTTCTGCCAGTAAGAAAAGCAGCTTCAATGTGGTCCAGATTTGAATTTGCTGCAAACTTTTTTATGCTGAAATGTTCAGTAGAGGGTCTTTGCCTAAAAAAAAAATATTTGGGGTACAGAAAGTGCTTTGGCCAATATGTGTAGTCTGAGGTACAAAAATAGGCAGTCCATCTTTAGAGAAACAAGTTGAGCTGCAAATCACCTCATCCCAGGGTGTTGAATAGTGGATCCCCCTAGTGACAGCCAACTGTTAAAATCAATTACCTTCTCTTTGTATATGAACATCATTCTGAATGTGGGTAAGATTCCACTTGGGGCCAGTCAAGGACATAGTTTTCCTCCATTTGACTTATGCATAGCAAACTCCAATATGACTCTTATAATGTTTGCCTGTGTTGAGGTCATTCACAGTAATGTGAATCACTACCAGGTCATTGTCATAATTTTCTTGTTTAAGAGGCTGTAAGACCCTCATGGCATTATGGATCCCAGCATGGAAACACAGCTAACTGTCACCTGTCTTGTCCAACTCAGTGTGCAGAGTCAGTATACCTGATGATGGAGTCTCTAGTTACTAGGAAATTTCTCCTTGGATGTGCAGACTTAGTAGCAGTGGAAAATTATCAGTCTACAGCATGGTGACTCACTGAGTTATGTTAGTATGATGAAGTTGTGCTTGAGGTTTGCTACTGAGGTTTTCTACTTCTCGTTCTTGGAGGACTGGGGAATTCTTTTTTGCAACCTCATTATAAGTTGGTTTGGTATGATCTTGTGGAGGTATGGGTGAAAATTTTTATTGCTTATGGTCCATCTATGTAAGTATGAAGGCCTCCAAGTTATATAGATAATTACGCCCCTCAGAAATCATGTCATGTTGATCCAGTACTAGATGAATGCCTGTGAGTATAAAGCCATTTCCACACTGCGTCAGAATATCAAGTGCAATGAGGCTGACAACAGAAGGCACAGAGATAGACTGGATGTCCAGGTTCATCATGTGGGTCAAATTACCAAGGACAGGAGTGATATATAGAGCACATTTAGCCTGTAAGCTGAGAAGATCTATTGAGACAATAAACTGTGATGTGTAGTAGATGTACTAGGTGAAGCAAATGTAAGCGAAAGTTGATGCTACAGCTACTTGAACATCATAATGATCATGAATCCTCCTTTTTCCTATTTTCTATAAGGGGTTGTGGTGTTGTATCAACTGTCACCATCGCTCAAGATTCAATGCAACCCTACTACCTACTACAACAGGCATGTTTGACTGTTGCAGATCTTCTTTCACATTGACTTCTGCTTTTATGTCCTCATTTACTCGTCTGTCTCGCAGTGTGAATCCTGTCACCTGTCTCAGGCACTTCATCTCTATCACCTCTAGCTTCCTCAACTGTTCAGCCTTTACTGCCCAGGTTTCCATACCATATAGTAGTACTGGTCACAACACTGTTTTGTACACCTTGCTTTTCGGCTTCTTTTACTTCTTCTGTCATACACTACACATAACCCTCAGTGCCAGTTGGCTGCAGCCCCTCTGATTCTAGATTTGACCCCCTTGTTCAGTCTTTTCTTCTCCTCAACCACCCCTCTCAGATACTTGAAGCTATTATCCTATTCCACTATTTCTCTTATATTTCAGTTCTTAGCTTCCTCTGATTTCGTGTGTTTCCTGCCACTACAACTGCTTTATCTGTACTCACTTTTATCCCATGTGCCTTCAGTTTTGCACTCCAATCCCCATCCTTTCTTGAAGTTCTTTCTCAGTGTCTGTAATGCAATGTTGTCTGTATACACCAGCTTTGTTGATCTGTCCCTTCCAACCTCTTTGCTAATGTAGTTCATCACCAGTATGAACAGCAGTGTACTCAATGCTAAACCATGATGCAAACACACTCCCACTGAGATCCCCTCTTTGAGACCAAACACTGTTCATATTTGAGCCATTGTTTACAAAGCCATCACTAGTTCTATCAATGTTTCAGGGACTTCAAACCACAGCAGGACTGTTCAAATCAGCTTTCCTGGGAACTTGTCATATGTTTTCTGCAACTCTAGGAATGCATAGGAATGCACATTTGGACTTTTTCATCATCTCTATCTTCTTCTCACCTATCTGCCTAGCTGCAAACATTGGGTCAGTTGTACCACATCCTGATCTGAATCCAAACTGCTCATCTCCCATGTTACATTCTACTACTCTGCATTTCCGTTTATCAATCACTCTCTCCGGAACTTTCATGCAGTGTGACAAGAGTTTGATGCCTCTTTACTGCCCACAGTTGTGGATGTCCCCTATGATCTTTAGAATGGCACTAGGATACTTATTCTCCAGTCATCTGGGATACACTTTTCTCTCCATACTGATATAAGCACCTTTAGGAATAATTTTTCCCTTTTCTTACCCAACATCTCAATCATATCTGCTGTGACCTCATCTGAGCCTGCTGCTTTCCCTGACTTTATTTTCCTTAGTGCTGTTCTTATTTATTCTAGGGTATGCTCCTTCTCTTCTTTCATTGGAGGCTGTGTCTGGGGAAGTACAACTTCTGTGGCATTTTCTTCATTCAGAAGCTGCTGGAAGTACTCCTGCCAAATGCCTTTGTTGTCATATTGGCAGGTGGGCAGGTTGCTGCTGGCAACCTCTATGAAGGGTGTATAAGTATCTTCTTGGTTCATAGGTGCTTAATAGGCTAATGACCACAAGGGCCTTTTTAAGGCTAGCCATGCATGCCAAATCTCTGACAAGTTATGATACCCTTGATAAGTGTAAGCAGGGGTTTCGGACATGAAATATTTACAAGCAGGGGCCTGGAAAATGAATCATTTACAGGTTGCCTGTGTCTGAGACATAGGTGCCAAACCAGGGATGAATTTCCTGTTCCCCATCCAATTGTCTAAGTTGCACTTGATTTGGGTTATGGGGAGAACTTTGCTTTACATGGATGGAGAGCCTGTTCCATAGATGTGGTAGTCTCTAGGATACATGCCTCTCTCTTCAACAGGTACTATTTATTTCCCAGGTAAGGTCTAATTCTTTATGAAAGGTACTTATGGTGTTGTTTGTTTTGTGGATATGCAGCAGGTCCATCAGAGTGGGGTCTGACAATGCCCTGCATGCCAGGCATAGATCTCCCCTCAAAAGTCTGTATGAGACAAAATACAGGGATAGAGCCTCATGGCATTATGCATAAGATATTTTACTTACACTCTTTATTGTTTTAGTGAGGAACCTCTGTGAACATTCCAGTTGTTGGATATGCCTGGTTAGGTGCATACCAAATGGGCATTGTACTCAGTGATAGGTCTAATAAATACCAAATACAGTGGAACAATTACTTTCTTGGACTTAGATTCCATACCTTTGTTTATAATTTGCACAACATAGAATGATTTCCTCACTAGTGTAGACACTTCATGGTCAAAGGCTAGATTGTATCCCTACGTCTCTGACTACTGGGTCAACTCTAAGGGGTGTCTTGTCAATATGATAGTTACCAGAGGTGGATGACCTACCAAAGGATGCTATTATGCATTTCTTGGCATTTAGTTTTATTCCATGGCTCTGACACCACTTGTTTGTCTCTGTCAGCCCCTCCTGGAGAACACTTGTGTCAGTGTGGGATTCAATGACAGCTCTTAATTTGCAGTCATCTGCAAATGTAGTCAGCCAGAGACCACTGACATTGTCCTTGACTTCTGAGAGAGGTAAATGCCAAAAAGGAATGGTCCAAGGACTGATCTCTGAGGGACTCCACTTGTGATTGGCCTCTTTGTAGAGGTGGACTCTCCAGTTCTAACTTCCTGGGTCCTGTTTGTGAGCCAGTTGACTATCTACTGGGTAACATACAAGTTTATTACCTAACCTCTTGAGTTTGCCAACAATACCCAAGTGGGGTATTGTGTCAAATGCCTTCTTTATTTTTCTGTCTTTGCCTTGCAATTTGATTGAGTTTCTTTGTGCCCTCTACAGATTCGCTTTCCAGAAGCTGGTAGAGCACCTCTTATGCCTTGATCAATTGCTACTGCAACTCCTGTCATAAATTTTTTGTTAGCCAACCGGTATTCCTTTTTAGCATGGTCAGTCTTTTCCATCTCCTACATTTTCCTGCATTCCTTCTTTCTTTTAATGACTTTCTAGACATCTGCATTCCACCACCAGCCTTCCTTAAGGACATTATTTCCATACTTGGCTTAGCCAGATATATGTTCTGTAGTCCTTACACATGCTACCATTCTTATTCAACTCCACCTATGTTTTCTTCTTCCTGAGGTGTTAGAGCCCTGAGTAATTCCTTGAACTCTTGTGTGTTCCCTCTAGTCAACTTCCAGGTCTTCAGCCTAGTCTCTATTGACTTTAAAGCCTTCTCTGACCACTTAAGTTGTGGGCTGACTGTTTCACTTGAGATGACTTTGAAATCACTGATTCTACCCCAGTGCCCTTTTCTTACTAGGAGGAAGTCCACCTGAATTGCATGTTGGCCACTCTGGTATGGGATCTTGTGCTGTCTGTGCTGCTGAACCATGTGTTGGCCACCATCAATCCATTTGCCAGAAAGAAGTCTAGAATGGCCTCTACTTCTTTATTCCTGTTGTCCTATCCATGTGAACCAAGGCAGTTCTCATAAGTTCATAGCTGTATACAAAAATAACAACCACCCAGGGCCTTTACAAGCCTAGCCATGCAAACCAAATGTATTTCATGAGTTATTGTGCCTTAGAGTTATTTGAAGAGGGTGTATGTTAGGGCATGATTTAATGGCTACCTCTGCCCATCACAGATATAGGTGTCAGACCAGTGCTGGATTTCTATTTTCCCATCTATTTATCCATGTTGCACTTGAATGGGATTAGGGAAGAGCTTTACTTCACATGAAGGGGAAGCCTGTTCTAGAGAATGGGGATTCTCTGAGAAAAATACCTGTCCCTCCAACATGTCCTATTTAAGTCACAAGCAAAGTTTAAATCCTAAGATCTAGCAGTTCTGGTGCAGTTCATTTTGCAGATATAAAAAAGTCCATCAAAATAGGATCCAGCGATGTCTTGTATAGCAGGCAAAAATCACATCTCATCAGTCTGTAGGAAAAAGAGTATAGAGATAGGGCTTTAAGGTGATCTGTATAGTACACTGTATGTATGCCCTGTGAACTTCTGTGGATATTACAGTTGTTGCAAGTGCCTGGTCAGGTACATACTGAAGAGTGTGTTATACTCAACAATGGGTCAGGTGATGGATGAGTACAGTGACACAATGACTTCCCTGGAGCAAGATACCATTGCCTTACTTATAAGCTGAGTGCAGTAGAATGATTTTCCTACTAGGACATATGTTGGTTGAAAGCCAGATTACTATCTACAAGCGTCCCCAAAGTCTCTGACTACTGTGTCTACTTTTAGAGGTGTTTTATCAGTCAGGTAGTTTCCCCAGGTGGCTGAATTCCCACAAAGGTACTATTGTAAGAAGAAATAGCCAAGGAATTGTTATGGCTAGGCTTGTACAGGCCCTAGGGCTGATAGCCTAGTACCAACCTATGAACCTATGTAATTTTTGGGATTACATTTTAGGCTGTAGCTTTCACAACAGTAATGTGACTGAATTAGATCTTCTTGTAGGATATTAGTATCTTGGGGAGTTCTGTAATTGTTCCTAGCTTGCAAATCATTTGTAGACCTGATAAACTAGAGGTCTTTGACATTGGTATTGACTACCAAAAAATAGAAAAAAGAGTGGACCCAGTGCAAAGTTTTTGGGGACTCTACTGGCCTCTTTGTGGAAGTGGTTTCTCCACTCCTAACTTCCTGGGTCCTGTCTGTGAGTCAGCTGACTTTCCAGTGAGTTACATAGAGGTTTACAACTACATAATTTCATAAGTGTGTTTACAATGCCTATATGGGGTTGTGATGCCCCTGCACTAGCCCAGTAATCAAGCAGCCGCAATCCTCACCACTGGCTACAGTGAGGAATGTACACAATGGGAAGACGACAAGTACACACACAGTAAAGTACAGTTTCCCTTAAGAGCACACACAGATCACAGTCAGTCTGGGGGCTGGTTTCTGCCTCTTTGTCCAGATCCCCATTAAGACTCCCCACTGGCACAGCTATAGGGTTAAGATCTCAGCTGAGTGGTCAAGCCAAATCCTCCAGTACCCTCTCTGTCCAAACAGTGCTTCATGTCCCTACCCAAGTAGCTCACACACACACACACACACACACACACACACACACACACACACACACACACACACACACACACACACACACACACACACACTTTGATATCTGATTTATATACAAACACACAGACACTCCTGGGGAAGGCTGGCATGGGTTTACTAGCTATGCCCCCTTCTGCCCAGACTATAGGTAATCACTGCCACCAACCACTACTTATCAGCTACTCCAATGCCCTTACAAAGGGTGACCAATCCTACTGTGTAATGTTACTATTATCCAAATGGTAAGTGTGACCAACAGCAAGGCTACTGGCATGGCCTATATAGTGTCACCAAGTACATATTCAAGTACTCTAAGAGCTTAAATATCTCTAAATTAACCAGCAACAATTAAAAGGTTTAAATCTATATAATAATAAATAATAAAAGAACAAGACAATACTCAATCAACACAGTAAATACACAGTTCAGAATCACAGGAAATATTTTAAAACAGCATTGCAGGACAGTCTCAAATAAATAAAGAAAACATCTAAACTAATCTTTACTATATTCCTATCTATAGCTAAGAGGGATTACTGTACCCTGGTTATTTACTTTTAGCAAGACAAGTGTTGATGAGAGGATGTTTCTAGGTCCAAGATAAGATACAAAATGCACAGCCTTTCTCTGAGATAGTTCTTAAATCAATAATCAACATAACTGCTGGGTTAGCTCAGATGATATCACTCTTTGTCACCTGACTTCATTTCCCAGGTTAAACAAATACTTAGAATTTAACACCTCTGTGCCAAAAATACATATCTCTCGGACGTGTGCAGCTGCTAGGAAGTCATAGGGCAATAAAAACACCTTTACATTTGAAACCTAGCAATTATTTCTGTTTTAAGACAATATGAAAACCTCTGGCTCTAGATATTGTATCTTCTTGCTGCATTGAAACTGAGATAACACAATTGTAAAACACTTTACTTTTTAACTTATTTTCTTGAAGTTTTGCAGTTTAACTCTGTATGTTCCAGCTTCTACTATTAAAACATTCATTTGCACATACATTTCTGTTCTTTTCTAGTAGGATGCACTGTGCTTACATTCCTGAAGCTCAGTACATAACATACAGTTCTCTTACATTTGTAAGACAAGCATATGAATCATATTACTATTCACAAATGACATATGATTATTTACAAAATTCCAGATAGCTGGGCTGGCAGTGTCACATTTCTATACAAATCAGATTAACATTTTCAACTGACATATAATTATTTACAAAATTCCAGATAGCTGGACTGGCAATATTTCTCTGGTATCACAGGGGTATTGTATCAATTGCCTTAGCTAATTCATGGTAGGTGGTATGTACCATTTTGCTCTCATCCATTGCCTTGGTAACCTTCTCAAAGAAGTCCATCATGCTCAGTAGGCATGACTTGCCTTTGACGAAGCCAGACTGGCTTTTGTCTGAAGGTTTTCTATGTCATTGTTAATCATATCCATGATAATTATTTACACAGTTTTGCAGATGCGACTAGTCAGACTAATGGGTCTGTAGTTCTTTGGATCCACTGATGGTCCACCATTATGCAGCGGGATGACCACTGCAGTTTTCCATTCATGTGACATTAAGTCCTTGCTGAGGTTGTGGTTGAATAGTTACTCCAGATTTCCTTATAGCTCATATTTCTGGCTATTTTGGAGGCATCCTGGGATATTATTGGGACCCATCAAATCTGCATTCTTGGCCTTAGAGAGCACATCTAAGACCTGCTCCCAACTGATAGTTGGAGGGCTTATGTTAGATTGTATTTCCTGGGGGGCAGCTGGGTTGAGTGGGGGGTAAAGCTGGAACTGAATTTGTCAGCCAAAAGATTTGTACTCTCTGCCAGTTCCATGAATGTGGTTGCATTTACCAGCAGTCTGGCACACTGTCTGCTGCCTTTAAGGTTTCAGACATAGCTAAAGAAAACCTTATGGATGCTCTTGACTTGGGATGCTATCTTTACCTCAAAGTATGCTTTGTTACACTTAATTAGTCCTTTTAGTTGTCTATTCAGTTTGATGAGAGAGGTTTTATTTTGTTTCATGTTGCACATCCTAATTTTAGCTATGGCTTTTTTTCTTTTGTTGTACAACCTGTTTAATTCTGGATTTCAACCAGGCTGGCTTGTTTTTTGAGCTAGTTGTTGGGCTTACTTCAGGTAGACACAGCAAACTCTATGCAATCATTGATATGGTTGTTCAGAGCTTCTGTGAATAATTCCTATGTGTCCCGATATGGGCATTCAGGTCACATATTATCAACACTAATTCATTTTGTCCTGCTTTATCTAGTAGGTCCTGCACTGCTGTCTAAATGCACTCTTTTCTTCACTATCATGATCCTGCTGTGTGACATGGGCTGAGATTATGAATACTGCCCTATCCTTACACTGCAGTCTAATTGTCATGAGTCAATAATTAATTCTGATGACATCTTTCACTGTCTTCCGAAGCCTCACCCTCACCACAATTACCGCACCATTTCTAGTCCTGCCTTCATCTGAGCAGTAGACTCTTGTTCCAAGCCACATGGATTTACTGCATTGCCATTCCTTTTTTTCTCCTGGATACATCCAAAACTGAAGGTTATACCAGGTACCAAAGAGAACAAAGAATCAAAACCAAAAGCACCAAGGGAAAGTCCAAGCCAGCACTGGTATTCACAAACTTTAATCCAACCACGTAAAACACAGTATATTCATAAACGTATACACTATATTAAATAATGTTTTTGTCAAAGTTCCATAGACATTATCAGATGCAGAACTGAAAAAAATGAAACCTTTATATATCATATATAGTACAGAATTTTTTAACTGTGACTCTAGTGGCTTAATATATCTTGCCCTCTGTGATGAGTGCCAGTCCTTCTATATTGGAAAGACCAAAAGAAAATTAAAAAGAAGGATTTATGAACATTGTTATGATGTACAAACTAAAAAAGAAACAAATGTCCTATTTACTTTTGGTTTTGATTCTCCTGGATACATATGATATCCAGCCTCCTTCTTACCATCATGACTTCAGTTTACAGTCTGCATCCTTTCATCGAACCTACATTGAGCATAGCAATTCTTACTTCATATTTGGCAGGTTGATTATTTTTTTTGTCCCCCTATGCACACACTTTGTGCTTTACCATTTAATGAGTTATTAAGAGTTTGTAGATTGTGTAGTGATCCAGAAGTTTTACAACATGAATTAATACAGACCTGTATAATTTTCAAACAAAGAGGCTATAGTGAAGATCTTATAATCCAGTCATTAAAGAAATTATTATTCCAACAGGGTCAAGAGCGTAGGCAACTGGATAGAAATAGTTACCCTGGGTGGGGGGGGGGGTGGCATAGTAAAGAGTGGGGATAAGAAAGTTTATTTTGTTACAAGTTATAATATTTTTAGACAAGAAGTGGTTGAAATAATTAAATACCACTGGGCTTTTCTTTTTAAAGGAAAAAAATAGTGTTAGAAACTGTTAGAAAAATATGTATTTGAACATATATAAAGTGCTAGTTAAAAAGCAAATAGTGTATAATGCATTTTATTCTATTATTCATATGGCAATAAGAATGATTTTACATGTAATTGCTTGACGCTTTGGAACTGCAGTGTATTTGAACTCTGACCCTGGCAGTAGCCAGCTCAGCAAGCTTATGTTTTTCACTAACGATTATCTGCTGGGTCAGGAAATTAAATGTATAAAGCATTGAAAATCTTCTTCTCCTTCCTTTGGGACAATTGGCCTTGTAAATGTTATCAAGATAAGATGCAGCTGTTGGGAGAATGTTGCAAGAAGAACAAAGATGTGTATTACAAGACTGAACCAGCTATTGTATTCAAGCAGGCCTGAAACCTTGAAGGAGTAACATTTACAGAAAGACATTATAACTGACCAGGTGCTTTGCAAGACTATATTATTCCCAAGGGAAAACTTTTTTAAAATATGTAACATCAGCAGTCTTTATGAATAGGATGTTGTGAACCATAGTGATGTAGGTGCCCTGTGACTAACCACGTCAGAAAGGTGGGCACAAACTAGAAAGTAGAAGCTATAAGAATTGTATACTTCCTGTATCATGTCAGACAAAATTCTGTACTTGTACGTTTTTTGCCTCCTGGTGTACACTAGTAAATTTTTGCATCTGAGCCTCCTGTGTTGTAATCTTTATTTTTATTTAACAGTTTGGTCCTTCTTGAACCGGAAACCCTCGGACAGCTGCAGATCAGAGTGTACCGGTGGTCGAACACTGCGCAGGAGAAGCTACCGAAACGGTTCTTCTTGAAATATAAAAGACCACCGACTGAATTGTCATTTTGAGAGGCTGGCCACTTTCTGATCTGCGGCCGAAAAGCAGTCTCGAACTGGTCGACTCAGGAGGCTCAGGTAGGAAGATATTTGCCTTTTTTCTGTTTTAGATCAGGGACTAGGTTGCAGTAAATATTATTGTCAGAAGATTTGTTATACAGATCAGGGACAAAAGGAAATTACTGTATATTTTGTCAGAGATCAGGGAAACAGAATAAGGTAGGCAGTCATTCTAGATAAACTGTGTAAGGAACTGAAATACCACATGGTGAAAAGGGTTACGTAACATTTTCTTTTAATATGGGAAATCAGTGCACTAAAACATCGCAAGATCCGGCCCTAACTGAAGATGCGAAATATATGCAATTACAATGGGCTTATAATGTTAGGTATTATACAAAATGGGTTAATAAATACGGATTTGATGGTAAATTGGATAAAATTTCATTAGTTAAACTCTTAAAACAACTTAAATCTGACGCAGAAGGTCAGGCAAAAAAACAACGATTAGGCATTCCTCAGGCACACAGGTGGATTGAGGAAGTAAACCGAAGGGAACAAAAAACTAAAAATGCTAAGACGTTATTTTTAGATAAAGAGGATAATAATATAGTAATAGCGATGGCTCCTCCTCCCCCACCCCCTCCGATGCCTTTTTCAGGATATGAAGCAGGTGGACAAGCTGGTCCACCTCCACGTTATCCTGATGTCACAATGACACTAAAACCATTTGTTAGAGATCCTATTGAAACTAGGTCCCGGACACGAAAAACACTTGGAGACACAGACTCGTATCAAATAGGAAAAAACACACTAGAGGAAAATGAGAAAGAAATCTGTCCACTTATCGAGGTACCAAATCCTCAAGCAGGACAGGAAGGGCAGGACCCAACTCTTCTAGTGTACAGACCATGGACACCGGAAGATATTCGAAAAGCTACAGAGAGAATCCCCCATCCAAAAGTCAATTACACAAAGTTTTTACAAGATTTACAAGGTATGAGACTAAGTTACCACTTGAATGGGGAAGAAGTAGAAAAGGTAGTTAGACAAATTGTGGGTCCAGACTGGCACATGATTTGTGGCACCTGGAATCCTCATAATGCAGAGCTTAAACCACTCCCACATAGTGACGCAGAACTAGACAACAGAGTAAAAGGTCTTACAGACCGAATTTCCAAAAATGGAAACCTAGAGCAGATTGGACTTGCATTAACCAATGCATACAACAAGAGAATGAAACTGTAGATGGGTATTATGGTAGATTATTGGAATGTTTCAATAACCATAGTGGTATGGCTATTCCTGAAAATCAGACACATGATACCTCGTATGAACAGCAACTGAAAAATGCGTTTTTGAAAGGTTGCATTGCACCTATCAGTAGCTTCATTATGAAGCATATGATAGATCATCGAACAAGTAGGCTACAAGCCTTACTTGAATATGCTAGACATGCTGAAAGACACTTTAATAGTAAAAAGAAGAAGAAGACACAGGTCTTCACAGCTGAAGACGGAGCTGAGGTCTTTGTAGTACAGTCAAGTAAAAAGGGTAAGAAAAATGCCCAGGGAAATAGACAATCTGACAAACGGTCAGAAGATTTTGAAGAGAGAAAAAAGAAAGGTGAGTGCTTTAAGTGCGGAAAGAAAGGACATTTAGCGAGGGATTGCAGGCAGAATAAAAAGGTGACTACAGAAAGCAAGGATGATGAGGACTGACTATATGATAGTGATGAAAGTCAGAAATCATCAGGAAATGCTAACAAATAAAGAACAAATGTAAACATAGTAGAAGGAATAGAGGAAGTGCAAGTAGATATGGAGGATGAAGAAAGTGAAATTTTAGATTTGGCATTACTGAGCTTGGAGCTCTATCTGGCAGACACAAAATCGGAAGTCACACTTCTGGTGGAGGGGAGGGAAGTAAAATTCCTGTGTGACTCAGGAGCGTCATGGACTTTGATACACCCCTCCAAGTTACCAGAATATTCCGAATCACCTGATTATATTTTAGTAAAAGCAGCAAACGGACAGCTATATAGGGAGCCACTCTTCCATGATATAGCAATAACTGACTCTGTTTCAGGTATGACTCAGAAAAGTAAAATCGTAGTTTCTGCAAAATGTCCAGTAAACCTACTGGGAAGAGATCTTATGCAGATATTTGGCATAGCGGTAGTTCCCACCATGCAGGGTATGGAGGCACAAAGACAAATGGATACTTTTGTGGTGCGACCGGAGGGTGAGACTTTTTACTGGTACAGCCAGGATCTAGTTACGACTGGTTCAGGGGCAGTAACCGAGGAACTGATGAACGTAGCCATCAGTAAGGCCCCCTCCCTTGACACTGACCAACAGCATTTGTTACACTGTACTCTATACTACTGTAGCATGCCAGGACCTGATAAAGAATATGAGCAAGAATTATTCAAAAATCCTGCTAACAGATTAGTATTACGAACCTTGTATTGGGATACTGAGGGAAACAGTGTGGTAAGCTGTTCATTACCTCAGGAATTCATAACACTGTACAAATCTAATCGACTACCGCATGTCAGCTTAACAAAAAACAAGAATATGAAATGGGCAGACTTAGGAGAAAAAGTAACAAGATGGAAAAAACAAACTAATTTAGAATTATCAGAGCAGGGAATACAAAAACAGAAATTGAATTGGCTAACACAGACACATCCAGCTGTACACTTACAAACTAGTGAAGACAGCTGATTAGCGTTCTTATTAGAAGAAGAAGAAAAAGCCTTGTGTGATATACCAGAGATTCTTTGGTCAGCAGGCAAATCAGATGTAGGACTTATTCGAACAGCAGGACCAGTTACTATTACACCAAAATCAGCATTTAGACCACAAAAAAGACAATACTCCTTGAGGAAAGATGCAGAGCAAGGAATCAAGCCTATAATAGCAGCATTACTCAAGGAAGGAGTACTGGTAGAATCTCTTGATTCACCATGTAATACCCCTCTATTTCCTGTTAAAAAAGCAAACGGGGAATGGCGGATGGTACAGGATTTACAAGCTGTAAACAATGCAATAATACCTAGAGCACCTACGGTGCCAGACCCACACACCTTGTTGAACGATTTAAAGCCGCAACAAAAATATTTCACTGTAGTAGACATAAGCAATGCTTTCTTTTCAATACCTATACATCCTGATAGCCAGTACTGGTTTGCATTTACATTTCAGGGTAAAAGGTATACCTATACTCGGCTAGCACAAGGATATTGTGAAAGTCCAACAATATTTGCACAAGAAATGGCTAGCAACCTGGCAGGGTTTACCCCACCAGGAGGTAGTCAGATTCTGCTTTATGTAGATGACATCTTGCTAGCAGCCCCCACCCAGCATCAATGCAGGGAAGATACTATAGCATTATTGAAATTTTTAGCAGCACAAGGACATAAAGTAAACAAAAGTAAGTTACAACTTTGGAAAAAACAGGTTAGATACCTAGGATATGTAATATCCAATGAAGGTAGAATATTAGACGAAGACAGAAAAACAGCAATTTTACAAGCACCTAAACCAGCAACCAAGAAGGAAATGATGTCCTTCTTGGGAACAACTAATTTTTGTTGAAGCTGGATATCAAACTATGCTTTAGAATCTGTTCCACTGGCTGATTTAATATATAAAACACCAATGGCAGCACAAGATTTATTACAATGAACACCCGAAGCAGAAACAGCTTTCTGCAGACAAAAACAATTGATAGCTTCTTCATTAGTTTTAGGACTTCCGAATTACCACAAATGATTTTTTCAGACCGTAGATTGTAAACAGGGATATATGACGTCAGTTTTGACACAACATCATGGGGATAAGCAATGCCCCATTGCTTACTATTCATCACAGTTAGACCCAGTGGCATGGTCGTTGCCTCACTGTGTGCAAGCAGTGGTCACAGCTGCAATGGCAGTACAGGCTTCGGCCTCAGTGGTGTTATTCCACCCTCTCACATTGAGAGTGCCCCATGCAGTCGAGATAATTTTACTGCAAGAAAAAATAGCATATCTTTCTCCTGCTAGACATCTTTCATGTATGACCATACTGCTGAGCCAACCTCATATGGTAATTAAACGTTGTACAACTTTAAACCCGTCAACGTTACTTCCAACCCCTGTGGATGGCACGCCGCACAGCTGCCTGCAGGAAATTGATCAAACAACTTTTCCCAGACAAGATCTCACTGATATGCCCTTGGATGATGCCGAGGTGACATTTTACGTGGATGGCTCGTGCAGAAGGGGTCCTACAGGGAAAAATCTAGTGGGGTATGCAGTAGTTACAGATACAGAGATCTTAGAAGCCCAACCTTTACAGCATAACCTATCTGCTCAAGCAGCAGAATTGATAGCTTTAACACGGGCTTGCACTCTAGCAAAAGATAAATGTGTGAACATATATACTGACAGTCAGTATGCTTTCTCTACAGTGCATGTTTTTGCGCAATAATGGAAAAATAGGGGAATGATAACATCCAATGGTAAACCGATTAATCATGCGCAACTTATTTTGAACCTATTAGATTCTATTCAGTTACCTACTAAAGTAGCTATTTGTAAATGTTTAGCTCATACAAAACAACAGGATAGAACTTCAAAAGGAAATGCAAAAGCTGATGCAGCAGCAAAGAAAGCAGCCTCAGACTCAGAAACTTTACTTTTAACAGAGGAATTACAACCCTCTGCGATTTTAGATCTAGAAATGTTAAAAACAATGCAGACACTAACTACAAAAGCAGAGAAACAAAAATGGGAGAAACGAGGTGCAATCCTTGAAAATGGACTGTATGTCTCCAAAGAGAAAAAAACAATATTACCGTCTAATTTATTTAGATATGCAGCTTTGTTGAGCCATGGGCAGTGCCATGTCTCAACAGGGGGGATGGTACAGTTAGTAAATCGAATATTCCAAACATACGGATTCATAAATTATACGAAAAAATTTTGTGCAGCATGCCATACTTGTAACAAGCATCATGCACAAGGGGCATTCAAACCCAAGCAAGGGAGTTTTCCTACACCACCATATCCGTTCCACACTATTTGTATGGATTTCATAGAGTTGAATAAATGCGAAGGGAAAAAATACTGTTTAGTAATTATAGATATGTTTTCTAAATGGGTAGAAGCTTTTCCAACTAAAAATCCGGATGCAGCAACAGTGGCAAAAGCCCTAGTAAAAGAAATAATTCCTAGATTTGGCATACCGGAAAGGATTTATAGTGACAATGGGACACATTTTGTTAATCAGATGATCCACCAGCTTGGGAGATTCTTTGGAATCTCCTTAAAGAATCATTGTGCTTACCACCCACAGTCTGCAAGACTGGTGGAAAGGTACAATGGAATTCTAAAAAACAAATTGAGGAAGCTAGTGAGCGAGACACAGAAAAACTGGATTTGCTGTCTGCCTTTGGCACTGCTGAACATGAGAACAGTTCCAAATGTAAAGGGTTTGACTCCCTTTGAAATGATATTTGGAAGGGCATATTATGTGCCGCAGTGGAAAGCTCTCATGCCTGCAGAACTAGAGGCTGACAGCTCATTAGCTAGCTACATGAGAAAACTGTTAACAAATAAAACTGTTTTGCAGTTGAACTCTTTTTCAGATAAAAGACAGACCAGACCGTTGGAAGCAGTGCTGACTCCGGGGACCTGGGTGTGGCTGAAGGTTACAAAGAAGAAGAACTGGGTGAGTCCAAAGTGGGAAGGACCGTACCAGGTACTGTTGGCAACACCTACTGCAGTCAAAGTTGCTGAGAGGACGTCCTGGGTCCATCTGACGCACTGTAAACCGGTAAAGAATGTTCAACTTGATAAACATTTTGTGACTGATACACAACAAAGGCAGGATGGTCAAGAGCAAAACGAGTAAAAATACAGATCAACCCCAAAGATGTTGTTTAATCATCTTGTTGACTATGCATTTGTTGACCATGATTGTGATGACCTTCCTTTTGCTGTGGTTTTTCCTACATGTAACCACACAAGTGAAAGTAGAGAAACGTGATGAACTGTCTATAGACTGGCATCCGAACTTTAACACATACCTAGCTATGAAGCGTGGTATATGTAGAGACTATGAACATTTCAAATTGCTGGGTTTGTACTGCTATACCAACAGCATATGGAGGACTGTTAATGTCCGCTGTCCCCTTGGGGATAAACGAGACTTGGGAAAATTTACTTTTTGATACAGGATCTGTAAGATCACAAGACAAAATTGCATTGTATTTGCCTATCACACAGAAGGGAATTGTATGTTTCTATAAGAATGATACACTTCAAGTGGGTTGGAGTAACTGTAATATAACCATATCATATAAATGTTACATTAAAGTTATAGATAGAGGCACTGTCTGTAATACGAATTATGATTCATATTTGAGTTTAATGAAAACAACATTAAGTGAAGTGCAGAGAAATCCTGTTTTACATAAACAACTGTCTATTATAGACAAGAAAATGTTTCATGCAGAATTAACCCGCATCAGTACTAAAGTAGAAAACTGTTATTTTGTTTGTGGGAAAAAGGCATACAAATGGCTACCTGAGAATTGGTCCGGCAGTTGTTTTTTGGGTTATCTGGTTCCGGCCATAAGACATACTGCAGAATTACCTCTGGGTAAGATACGAAATGTGAGAGATGTAGCCCGGAAACCTGAAGGTCCAATCAGAAAACCTGTAAATCCAGTGGGACAAATCGAAGCTGGTTGGAAAGACCATCATTCCATAAAGAATAGAGAAAAATTGACTCATATGGACTTGAGTGACAGTGTAATATCCTGGGCTGGAATACTTCCAGCATATGGAGCAGTCAAATTGATCTGGGAGTTGAGAAAGCTGTCGAAACTTCTCGAAGTAATGAGTAATGCAACTTTTTCTGCTCTCGAACTAGTGACTGATGAACTGAATGCAATGAGAACTGTTGTGCTACAAAATCGAATGGCTCTTGACTTCACCCTAGCGGCGAGAGGTGGTACATGCGCGCTTATCAAAGAAGAATGCTGTGCGTTTATACCAGACAAACGACATGAAATTAATGACCACCTAGAGGTAATACAGCAGGTATCGCCATGACTGAACCAGGCCCAAACCCACTGACAAACTTTTTCCAGAATCTGTTTGGTGGGTGGGGTTCTATCCTAATGAACATCTTGATTGCTATTTGTGTGGGTCTGCTCCTATTAGGAGCATGTGTCTGTTGTGGGATTCCCTGCATGAAAAGATTAATCAAAGATGTTATTGATATATCTGTAACTGAAACTTTGTACCAAGACATTGAGTTAGAAAAATTAATTTCAGATGAAATTCTTTCCGAAGTATAAACTAAAATGACTTACCTGGTTGAAAGTCCTTAAAGGAGAAGGCTAGGAGACGGAATAACATTGTTTATATTTCAGAATAGAATAAAAAGTATTAAAAGGGAGGAAAATGTTAGAAAAATATGTATTTGAACATATATAAAGTGCTAGTTAAAAAGCAAATAGTGTATAATGCATTTTATTCTATTATTGATATGGCAATAATAATGATTTTACATGTAATTGCTTGAAGCTTTGGAACTGCAGTGTATTTGAACTCTGACCCTGGCAGTAGCCAGCTCAGCAAGCTTATGTTTTTCACTAACGATTATCTGCTGGGTCAGGAAATTAAATGTATAAAGCATTGAAAATCTTCTTCTCCTTCCTTTGGGACAATTGGCCTTGTAAATGTTATCAAGATAAGATGCAGCTGTTGGGAGAATGTTGCAAGAAGAACAAAGAAGTGTATTACAAGACTGAACCAGCTATTGTATTCAAGCAGGCCTGAAACCTTGAAGGAGTAACATTTACAGAAAGACATTATAACTGACCAGGTGCTTTGCAAAGCTATATTATTCCCAAGGGAAAACTTTTTAAAATATGTAACATCAGCAGTCTTTATGAATAGGATGTTGTGAACCATAGTGATGTAGGCGCCCTGTGACTAACCACGTCAGAAAGGTGGGCACAAACTAGAAAGTAGAAACTATAAGAATTGTATACTTCCTGTATCATGTCAGACAAAATTCTGTACTTGTACATTTTTTGCCTCCTGGTGTACACTAGTAAATTTTTGCATCTGAGCCTCCTGTGTTGTAATCTTTATTTTTATTTAACAGAAACCTGTATAGATATACTTTAATATCGTATAAAAAGGGAAGAAATATTAAGGATATGACTATACATAATCTATTTGAACCTCCTAGTGAAAACATTTATAGCAAAATAAATTTATATGGGACCATTTTGTGTGGCAAATGATCTATATGCAAGTATGTGTTGAGGTCCTTTAAGAAAATTAATGGAGTAAAAATTTCCCCTCTGGTTATTTTACTTGTACAACCAAGGGGATACTTATGTGATTTCTTGTTCCTGCAGCCTTTTCTATATAGGTGGGACTAAAAGAATTTTTAAGTTGAGGCTGCAGGAACATATTAGAGATATTAAAAACAAAAATTTAGATAATCCTGTAGCTTCTCATTTTAATTCAGTTTATGGTGGGGAATTGTCTGAATTAAAAGCATGTATTTTGGAACAGGTTGTTGAAGATGATGAAGCTGTTTTAAAAGACAAATTGCATTTTAAAGAAACAGTTTTTATCTTGAAGTTTGATACTTTAAGCCCTAGGGGCATGAATAGATAATGTAATTGGAAGGTATTATTGTAATTAAATTATATTAATTAGCTAATTAGATAACTGATGCAATTAATTTGTATATTTAACATGTGTGTTTTTTAGTATGTGTATGTACGCCAAGAAGGCTGTAGCCGAGGCGCTAGAGTGCTTTATTAAAATTTTATTTGGTTATATTTGTCAGCTGCTATATTCTCTGGCAAAGTCATTCTTTCGTGTTTTATTTTGCTTTTGTAGTATTGCTGATTGTGTTTTTTGCCCAGCTTTCACTCAACAAAGCTATCCCAGGTAAAACAAGCTAGGCAACTGGATACCAGCCAACCAGTAGCTTATTGATCCAGGGCTGCTAGGCTTTATGGCCAGCACACACCAGCCAAAAGAAGCACATACACCCCTCCCACCATTAGCATGGATCCCTGGTGTGGGTCAGACTAAGCTGTGTCCTCAATCCACTTATTACCAGCAAATACCTATGCTCATTTGGCAACATTAGTCAACATGATAGATGCACCTACAGCAGACTTTATCAAGTTATCCACAGAGCCATGGGAATGGATATGCTGGCTGAAAAAGCAAAAATTAAAAAAACTGAGATACCTATTTCAGAAGTAATTCTAATCTGACAAAAAAACACTGAAACAAAACTCACAAAAGGTTTACCACATATCAGTGTCAATGAAACTCATACACATGAAGTTACTGTTCCCAAAAGCACAATGTTTCTTGTATTTTCAGCTTGTCTTGTCATCAGTTTGGGCATTACTCTTTCAACAAGATAATGCTACATGAGTCACTTTAAAAGACAGGACCAGGCTTTCAGTGACATGTTCATCTTTTTATGGCTATTATATAACATGTGAGGAGGGGGCTGCTAAGGGAAAACAAGTAGACCAATACCAATCAGACCCCTGTGCCACCAAATTGCCACTTCTAACAAGTTTGCATGCAATTATGACTTCATCCTTTTAATATCTGATGTTGAGTTAGTTTGTACATCACATGTAACAGCTGTTTTTTCAAAGGACAGAACATATTTGAGTGCTGTTTGCTGCTAATGAGTAGCCATGACTTAACTAACAATTTTAGTAATAGCAGTAAATTTGTTACCCTTGATCTCTGGTGTCTAATCTGAATTAAAATGTTTTGTCCTTGTGACTTTTTGAATAAATTATTTGTTGTAAAGCAACTATAATTTTAAATACACTGTCTGTAATACCAACTCACTGTTGTTACTTGACTCTGAAAGGATTCTGAGATTAGAGAGCTGTTGAATATAGTGACAGCATATGACCCCCTACATAGGGGCACCTTCATGAACTTGAAAGCTTCTAGCTTATCAGTGGGAGTGGTAAGCACTAGCTAGCCTCTCTACCACAGGAGGAGTGGTTTCTGGCCCAGAAATTGTAGCTTATTGGCCATTTGGGCAGTTTTTTTCATCTCTTTCAACTCTCTGGTTTAAAACCCCACATCTGCTCTTATTTCCCACCCTTCCTGTAACTAGTCTAGTCCAGATACAGATTTGCTGTATCCAGGACTGTTTATAAGCTTCTGAGCCCCCCCAAGCCTTTCTGTGTTGGATGGAAGCCTTCTAGCTTGTCAGTGGGAGTGGTAAGCACTAGATAGCCTGTCTACCACAAGATGAGTGGTTTCTGGCCCAGAAATTGTAGTTTATTGGCTATTTGGACAGTTTTGCCATCTCTTTCATCTTTCTAGTTTGAAAGCCCGCGTTTGCACTTTTCCTGCCTTTCCTGTAACTAGTCTAGTCCAGATACAAAATTGCTGTATCTAGGACTGTTTGTAAGCTTCTGAGCAGTGCCAAAGTCTGCTCTTCAATTTTTCCATTAGATGTACTAGTTCTCTCCACTCCTGCACTTTTACTAGCTTATTAGTTTATCACACTACCAGACATCTTGTAGCAATTATTATAGCACACAAAAGTGCTACCAGCACTAAACATTTTACAAGGAAACAGCTCCAGTTCTTATTATTAATGCTCACCTCTCCAGCCATGTCTAAAGGTCAGTTCCTTATGCTTTTTCCTATTAACCTGGTGAACTTGGGTATCCTGAGGCAATGTAGCAACTGCCTGATGCACACTGACAAGCCTCTTCTCTTACCTACCAACACTCGTGAAAGATGCACTTATATATACAGATTGACAAAACAGTGTAAGAAACTTCTCTGTGTGGAAGATTTTCAGTCCATATATTTCTAGTTAATCACTGCATATTAATCAGATCAGACAATAGTAGTATAAGTAGCGAATGTAAACTCGTCAAGTCAAAACAAAACAAAAAGCAATAATAGAAAATATATAATTCTACAGCATTACTAAGCATTCAAAAGTAATCCAAGCAAGGCAGGCAGTCTGGTTCCAGTTGAAAATCCTTTATTAAGTACACAGACAAGCAATCCAAGTAAAACAAAAATAGAGTAATAATTTCCTCACAAGCTTTCTAAATATATATATATACTTTTTATCAGGCATGAGAGTGGTTTATTGTGCTGTAAAACAAAGTGTTATTGGTACACATGTTAAATTCACATCCCTTCCCCCATCAGTGTGACATTCAAGCTGGTCCTGCCCTACTTAGTAGCTGTCATAATAATATATAACCCTTATGTACTTTAAATAAAATTATATAATGATGTGGTACCTCTTATTTAACCAAATTATTAAGTAGAGTATTAAGTCTGTGATTTTATCCAAGACACTATACTACATGGCTGGAAATATATCAACCTTAGTTTATTTGGCAATCAAAAATATATATAAATATATACATATACATTTTGCATGTAAAAATCAATTTCTATTTTCATAACCTATTGTTAACAAAGATCGCTCTCGTCCTTCTAGACTTCTTCAGGTCTGTGTACAAGAACCCTAAAAACCTATATAATTGTATAATTAGTTAGTATTGTTATTACACATCATTTTGATAATAAAATGAAACGAGATCAACTGGACAAATATGATCCTGGGAGACTTACTAGGAGGTACAATAATAATAACAACAACAACAGGAGAACCAACAACAGGAGAACCAACAACAGACAAGCTTTTAGTTATTACAGGGGATATATGGGAAAGTATAACTGTGCCAGCAGACCTCAACAGGATTTTCCCAGGGGAGATCCTTGCTCAAAACCAGACAGGGGCACAATGCAGGACCACCAGGAGACTGCCCATCCAACATCTCATTCCCCACAATCCCAATCCCCTCTGGCTATTAACACTCCCGCAGAAGCCTTTGACATCACAGAAGGATTGGGACAGGAACATAAGCCACAGCAGCAACCAAAACTGACAGAGAGTTCTACAGGATGAATTACAGGACTACCAGGACAACCGGGACCACAGACAATTCAGCTACCAGGAGCAGCAGCACCTTCACAGAGACCAGTTTCTTCAGGAAGACCAATATCGACAGCAAAGACATCAACCACCACACCAATACCAAAGCCAGCACCAGTACCAGTACCAGAACAAGAACGACGACCACCACCAGAGTCCCAGAGCTTGTCCCTCTTACCAGGTCCCCCCATATCACAGCCACAGTGAGGAATACTACTACAACCCACCGAGATTCCAGAAAGCAGAGGAAGAATTCCAGAGGTCTCATACTCTATCCACGAACTCCCAGGGAGACAAGAGAACCAAACAGTGGACAGGGGTGAGGGAAATACAATACCTGGGCAATCACGACTGAAACCCCGACTACAACCCAGGTCCCAGGCTCAGATGGAGGAACCAGCCACAATAAGAGGTACAATAGCAACAACAACAGGTACCACAATAACAGGTGCTCCACTTATCTGGAACCACGCTGTTAAAGCACTGACTGAGGAGGAAAAAAGTGTGTTGTCCAAAGGACTTACTTTTGTACCAAGCTGCAGGAGTGAGGTTGCTCAGGTACTGATAGACCTTAAAATGTTTGTGAGGAAGCTCAACTTAAGGGTACAGTTTCATGGCAAAAGTAATGACACTAAAAATAAGCCTATTGATGAAACTATAAAAATGCCTAGCAGCTATTGTCCACCACTACATCAAACACTAGCTGCTTTCGAAGTGAAATGTGAGATGGATATCAGGAAACTGCTTAAAAAACCTCCTAAGAAAAAACTTTATAACTTAACACAGGGAGAAAGAAAAGCATTGCTTGAGCTAGGCAATGACAAATCCAGGTGTGTAATAAAGGCAGACAAGGGAGGAGGTATACTTGTGACTTATACCACTAGCTATAACCAAAAGTTAGAGAACATGCTGGAGGATAACAGATTTTATGAGTTATTTACCATGGATGACATAAAAAGAGCATATGATTTATGGAACACTAATCTCACCACATTATGGGAAGAAAAACTTATCACTGAAAAACTTTATAATTATTTATGTAGCCCATGCCCACGTTTACCTTACTTTTTTGGAATACCAAAGCCACACAAGAACAGAGTAGACCTACCTTATAGACCGGTGGTAGCAAGTGGAGGTTTCCTTACTGAAGCCACAGACATTTACCTTGATTACTTGCTGAAACCTCTAGCAGAAAAGAATAAGTCATACACAAGAGATTCAATGGATCTTGTGAAGAAAATAAAAAACATTACAGTGGAAGCTGACAGTATTTTGGTAACTATTGATGTGGAATCCTTGTACACAGTGCTCCCTCACAATTACTGTATAACAGCAGCTATGGAGTCTTTTAAGAAACATAATCAGGGTACACAGGCACAACTGCAAAAGTTAAGCAAGCTCATTAATCTTGTACTGGACTTCAATTTCTTTACTTTCAATGGCAAACACTGCAAACAAAAAACTGGTATAGCAATGGGGGCTGCCATGGCTCCCAGCATAGCTAACATAGCCCTGGGCAAATGGGAGGAGGACTTTGTGCTAAACAACACAGATTACATGCAGCCTATCACATGCTATTTATTTATTTATTTATTTTATTTATTTTACATTTGTTGACCGGGCTAGTCTAACTGGATATATGTCCATTTTCAGTAGAGGCCTGGGGAGAAAAGCTCCAACCAGTTACAGAGACAAATGTGCAATATTACAGTATACATATTATCAATATAAATTAGTAACATACAGTAAAAGTGAGATGAGATAAAAATACTTTGCGAAAAACCCTAAAGAAAGTAGATGTGTTTAATATTTTTTTTTTTTTTAGAAGATGAGGGAATGTAAGATTATGGGGTGGATGCTATAGTAGAAAGAGCATTAGGAACCAAATTGTGTTGTAAATGTTTGTATATTGGGTGCAATCAGTCAGGGTTGGAGCAGGGACAAAGCCAGTGTTTCTTTAGATATTCTTTAAGATGCTTTTTGAATAGTTGAGTGGAAGCAAGTGAGGTAAGTTCAGTTGGAAGTTGATTCCAACTTTTTCCCACTGTATTGGTGAAGAGTGAGTCCCCTGCTTTGCTGTTTGATTTGACAGTAGACACTAGGAGTTTGTTTGCTGAGCGAAGTGTAGAGATATTTTTGTAGGGGGTGATCAAATTAGTGAGGATTGGTGTATTATTGGGGTGATAGAGGATTTTTTGAGTTATAGCAAGTTGCTGATAGAGAAGCTTATTATGCAGTTCAAGCCATCCCAGTTGTTTGAGGTTTTGGCAATGGTGAGTTCTATAGGGGGAACAGGTAGCAAATCTAGCTATGTTATTATAACAGGTGGACAGTTTATTAATGTTATTTCTAGATAGATTAGTATAAATTGGAGAAGCATAGAAGAGGGTAGAGGAAAGGTGGGTCTGAGCAAGAGTAAGTCTTGATGGGGGGGTGAGGAAGGGTTTGATTTTATAGAGTGATCCTAATTTTTTGTTGACAGTTTTTATTGTTCAGTTAATATGGTCATCAAAGCTGAGGGTGTTGTCAGTTGTAACTCCCAGTAAGCGGGTTGTGGTATCAGGGACTATATTAGTGCCATTGTTGGAGGTTACTATGAAGTTTGGCAGAGTTGACTTAGGGGTAGGAGCAAAGAGTAGTAATTTAGTTTTTTTGGGGTTCAGAAGGAGGCGGTGTTACATGAACCACTTTTCAACACTGTTTAGTACTGTTTGGGTCTGGAGTTGGAGAGAGTTTATGGATTTGGCAGTGCAAATTAATGTTGAGTCGTCTGCATATTGGATGCAAGTGGCTTGTGGAATATTGGTATGTAGGTTGTTAATAAATAGTGAGAAGAGAAGAGGACCTTAAATAGAGCCTTGAGGTACTCCTATGTTCACAGGGAGGGAAGAAGAAAGAGTATTATTCCAAAGGACTGCCTGCTGTCTGTTTTGAAGATAGGATTTAAACCAATTAATTGATTGTGAGTCAAGCGAATGGGCTTTCAGGGTTTCAATGAGTAAGTTGTGGTTCACCATGTCGAAGGCCTTTGAAAGGTCTATAAATAGAGCAGAAGAGAAAGTATTGTTGTTACGATTTTCGTTAATAGAGTTAGCAAAGGATAGTAGGGCGGTTGTTGTGCTGTGGAATGGTCTAAAACCATGTTGGCAGTTGGCAAGTAGATTATTATGGATAAGGTGGTTTAGTAGTTGTTTGTGTATACATTTTTCCATTATTTTAGCAATTGGTGAGAGTAAGGCTATTGGCCTAAAATTTGATAGTTCAGTAGATGTGCCACCTTTGTGTAGGAGGATGATATGGGAAACTTTCCATATGGATGGGATTTTACTTTCAGAGATAGTTCTGTTTATAAGGATGGAGATGGGGTAGGCAATGGATTTAGCTGCTAGTTGCAGGAATTCTGCTGGAAGGCAATCAGCAGAAGGGGTGCAGGGTCTAAGTTTTTGGAGGAGTTTAGAAATGATGGATGTAGGAACAGGTTGTATATGAAAAGTGGGAATTGTAGGATTAGGGTTGTTTAGAGGTGATGTGGTGTTAGAAGGTATTGAGTTGGCAAGGGTTAGAATGGCTTCAGTAAAGTAGTTATTGAAAGCATTTGGAATCAGGTTGGGGTTATTTTGGAATCCAGAAGGTGAAGGAGTTTTACAGTGTCCTGGCTGTAGCAGTTTGTTAATGCCTGACCAGAATTTTTGAGGTTGTGCTTTATGGGTTTGAAGGAGTTGAGAGTAATAGTATTTTTTGTCTCTGAGAATGTCTTTCTTGGTGGCATTTCTTAGCTGTTTGAAGTGAAGATGATCAGTTGGACTTTTTGAGGTTCTCCATTTGTTCCAAATTTTATTTTTGAGGAGGATCTTTTGCCTAGTTTCTTTTGTTAGCCAGGGGGCAATTTTGGACTTTCAAGGGAGGATCAAAGTGGGGCATGGGAGTCTAGGATTTGAAGGAATTTTGTATTGAAAAGGTCACTGCTTCATCTAGTTCAAGATTTAGCAAGGGAGACCAATCACATGCTTTGAGTTCATTTTGGAAGGACTGAGGATTGAAGAAACTTTTGGAGCGGTGGGTTATAATATTATGAAAATTTGGGCAATGGGTTTTATCCCTAATAACATAGGTTATCATGTGGTCACTAATATCATCTGGAAGGGTTCCTGAATTGTAGGTATTATGATGGCTATTGTGAAGGATCCAGTCTAAGGTGGTTGCTTTATTGCTTGGTTTATGGATTCTGGTAGGAGTGATAATAATTTGAGATAATCCATGAAGATTTATGTGATTGGTAGGATTGGGCAGAGAGCAGGTTATCCAGTCTATATTAAAGTCTCCTAGAACAATGGTTTCTTGAGGTAGTTTAGTGGAGAGGTGATTAAGTATGTTTTCAAGAGTATTTATATTGTTTCCTGGGGGGAGATATATGCAGATAACATAAATGGATTTGGAATTGTTAATTTCTAGCTTGGCAGTTAGGATTTCAGTATTGTGCGTAATTGGTAGTTGCATGTCAAAGGTGCTAACTTGGAGTCCTGATTTGTACAGAATGGCTACTCCACCACCTTTTATGATTTTACAGTCATTTCTAAGGATATTGTAGCCTGGAGGGATAATTTCCTGCTCAAGGGTAATGGGTTTTAGCCATGTCTCTGTGATGCAGAGTATGTCAAAAGGAATGCGTTTGTAAGAGTGCGTGAAGGTAGGTAATTTTATTATTAATGCTACGGATGTTAAGGTGTGCTGTCAGAAGGGAGTTTGATGATCTATTAATAGTAGTATTAATAGGTATTGATGAGTTATTTGATAGATTGAATATATTAGTATTAGGACCGGGGTTAGGACAACACAGATTACATGCAGCCTATCACATGCTATTTACATTTTATTGATGATGTCTTTATTGTGTAGGAAGGTGACACCTTGCAGCTTGGAGATTTTATCACTTACCTCAATCAAACAACCCCCTTCCTGAAGTTTACCTCTTCCCATAGCTGTACTTCAACCACTTTCTTAGATATGCAGATTTCCAAGGACATCAACAATAACAGAATCACCACTGATCATTCAGAAAACCAACGAGGGTTAATTTATTACTCCACAGTAAAAGTCTACATCCTACAAAAACCAAGTATAATGTAGTGAAGTCCCAAGGCTATAGATTAGCTTGAATTACCACAGAGATGGAACCATTTTTGAGAAACCTGAACAACTTAGAGAATGATTTTCTAGTGAGAGGCTATGAAAGTCAGATGTTAAAAAACATCCTGGAGCCCATTATAGAACTGAAAAGGACTGAAGCACCTTCACTCAACCTCCCCAGTAGAAAAATGTTAAGTAATTACACAGAGAATAACAAGTGCAAAAATAGCTGCATCCTGGCATACACTTTGGATTATCACAGTATCAAAAATATTATTGAAGAAAACCGGGACATTGTCACAGGAAACCCTTTTCTGATTAACATCTTAGGTGAAGCCCCATTATTTGTTTATAGGAAAGCCAGGAACTTTAGAAGTTTTGTTGAATTTAAACCTAGACCACGTGATAAAAGCACTAAAAGATGTGAAACTAATTGTACATTTTGTATATTTATACAGCAAGGTTATAGTTTTTATTGCCCTTATTTAAAGATCATTAAAACCAGTGCAGGGGGTGACTGTAACACTAAAAAAGTAATTTACAGGGCACAGTACAATGAATGTGATGCATTCTATGTGGGCAAGACTGTAAATAAACTCAAGCGTAGGATTTCATGTCATCTGTCAGAAATCCGTTCTGGATGTAAAAATAATGCACTAGCCAAACACCTTTCTCTTCATAAAAGACACACAGGTTTTAAGTTCCAGATCCTGGATCACATAGACATGGGTGATCTTGAAGGAGACATCCTGAATATTCTGGAGAAACATGAACTCATGTGGCAATTAAAGCTGAACTCTTTTAGGAAGCCTGGACTAAACTACTACTACTGTTCAATTAAAAGTGCACTGGAACTTAGAAAATTGCCACAATGTTTACATGACTAATTGTATTTTATTTTATTTTATTTTACAAATTGGCTTTAAATACCATTTTAAATCAGTTGAAATTTAAGGGTATATTTTGTTTCCATCGTCATACATATATTTTTTCTTATTTTTATTTTTTTCTGGTTCTTTTTTTCCACTTTATTCAAAATGATGTGTAATAACAATACTAACTAATTATACAATTATATAGGTTTTTAGGGTTCTTGTACACAGACCTGAAGAAGTCTAGAAGGATGAAAGTGATCTTTGTTAACAGTAGGTTATGAAAATAGAAATTGATTTTTTACATGCAAAATGTATATGTATATATTTATATTTATTTTTTGATTGCCAAATGAACTAAGGTTGATATATTTCCAGCCATGTAGTATATTGTCTTGGATAAAATCACAGACTTAATAATCTACTTAATAATTTGGTTAAATAAGAGGTACCACATCATTATATAATTTTATTTAAAGTACATAAGGGTTATATATTATTATGACAGCTACTAAGTAGGGCAGGACCAGCTCAAATGTCACACTGATGGGGGAAGGGATGTGAATTTAACATGTACCAATAACACTTTGTTTTACAGCACAATAAACCACTCCCATGCCTGATAAAAAGTATATATATATTTAGAAAGCTTGTGAGGAAATTATTACTCTATTTTTGTTTTATTGGATCGTTTGTCTGTGTACTTAATAAAGGATTTTCGACTGGAAACAGACTGCCTGCCTTGCTTGGATTACTTTAGAATACTGAGTAATGTTGTACAATTACATATTTTCTATTATTACTTTTTGTTTTGTTTTGTTTTTTTTTACTTGACGAGTTTACTTTCACTACTTATACTACTGTTGTCTGATCTGATTAATATACAGTGATTAACTAGAAATATATGGACTGAAAATCTTCCACACAGAGAAGTTTCTTACACTGTTTTGTCTTTGGACCCACTACACTTTAGTGGGTTGTTTTATGACTTCGGAGATACCACAGAGATTACTTGTTTTTTTATATATACAGATTAGTAGCCACGTACTCTCCAGCCAAGACCGGAAGAGCTGGTTAACAGGAGAAGGTCAACATTTGCACCACACCACATGGAACACATTGCCCTCTAGAACATACACCAGCACTGTCTTCACATAAAAACACAAACCACACACCCACCTTCACTGAGGCTCTCAATAAATATCTACCCAAACAGCAGAGACCTCCAAGGCAGAAATGCACTCGACCACCAAAACACAACACTAACCACGAGACACAAAACTCTGCTAAACAGTGTGCCACTCAACCAAAGCCACTAAGGCAAAACAGCATGCCCAACACTCTAGTCATAGGTGACTCGATAGTGAGGCACACTGATGTCCCACTCACTAGGTTGAATAAGGAGAAAGTAACAGTCAGCAGCCTGTCAGGTACCAGGATCTGCCACATAACTCATGCACTCAGGTCTCTTGACAACAGGTACAAATATAACTCTGTCATTGTACAAGTGGGTGTGAATGACCTAAGATGTACCTACCTGGACTACATAAAAAGAGACATGGATGAGCTCTTGGATTATGTAGCCCAGGCGGGTATGACCCTAGCCCTGAACAGCATCCTACCATCACCCAAAATGATACCACAGTACAAGCAGAAAATGATTGATTTCAACAATTGGCTAAGTTTCTGGTGTCATTCTAAGGGGATCCAGTAGCTGTCTGCCTAGGATGACATGATTGATAGACCTCAATGCTTTGCCAGAGATGGCCTGCATCTGTCACCCATGGGCTTCTGGACACTGGCCAAGGCTCTTGCCACCCCTATAGTGCCTATTTTAGGTGGTGTTCCAAAGACAAAATTACCACCATAACTGCTACAAACAAATTCAATCTGAGAGTCATGCTGCTCAATGCCAGACATCTAAATCTCAAAATGCACTTGCTTGAAGCACTCCTTAAAATGAAGAACATCGACATTTGTGCTGTAACAGAGACCTGGTTCAAGGCAGAAGAAAGCTCCCCTGCACTACCAGGCTATAACTCATTCCACACCTTTAGGCCCCAGAACTTGAACCAAAGCTCTAAAGGCTGTGGTGTTTCCATATTCATAAAGGATGCGCACACCTCCAGACTGGTAGCCCAACATAATGCATTTGAGATACTTCAGGTGCAGCTAACACTGGGTAAGACAGTGATTCAGGTCATAGCCTGCTATAGGTCACAAACCATTTCTGAAGACTCACACTCCACTTTCCTAAGCACCCTGGAGAATATTAGGGTCTAACCTAACACTCTCATAATGGGCGACTTCAACTACCCCTCCATTAACTGGAAAAACTACTCATGTACCAATGCATTTGCCTAATGCTTTCTGGAATTCATTAATTCTAATGCCCTGGACTAGCTCGTTCTTACCCCCACTAGAGGTAGCAACATCCTTGACCTGGTCATTACTAATATGGATGACCATTGCTCTACACCAATAGTCAACCCTTCCCTAGTTAGATCTGACCACAAACTAATCACCTTGGAAATCCACATCCCTCCCACCCCCCCCACAAAGGTAACCACTATGAAAAACCTCTCCACAGCTAACTTTGGGCTCTGAAAAACAGAGGTGGCTAACTTCACGGCACTCATGCAAATGGAGAATAGTTGCATGACTGCCAAATCATACACCAATGCACTGTACGAACACGTACACAAATGTATGGATCTTGCCATACCCAATAGAACCAAAATGCTCTCCTCCAAAAAAAGAAAGCCAATCTGGTGGTCCCCTGCCATAAACAAACTCTATAACAGAAGGAGGAAACTGATGTGGAATAAGGTGAAGTCCCAAGACTGGAAAAACTCCCTTATCAGCCACAACAAAAAGTTGAGATCCCTCATCAAATCCTCTAAAGCTATCTATGAAAACAGAATTGCAGCAGATAGTAAAGATAACCACAAGACCTTCTATAGTTATGTAAAGAATCTCCATGGCAATACCCAGATTTGCTCTGACCTACTGCAAAATAGTACCTCCTATACCGAGCCAACAGATATTGTCAATATACTGGCCAACAGATTCAGTGCCAACTTTACCCCCCCCCCTCAAAGGAGCAATCACAATACCAGCAGATTGTCAAGCATCCAGTATTACTGCTGCACAGGTTAAAACAGCACTGTCCAAGGCCAGGAATACAGCTTTTATGGGACCTGACAATATCTCCGGCTGTGTTCTACATGAACTACAGAGTGAACTGGCACCTCACCTGTGTGCCCTGTTCAATCACAGCCTCACCTCAGGCTTTGTCCCTACCAAATGGCACACTGCTACAGTCATCCCTCTCCACAAAGGAGGAGTGACTGCAGACCCTGTGAACTATCACCCCATTAGCCTGACGAGTCTGATATGCAAAGCTATGGAACGCATCATCATGGACCTAATAAACAAGGATATAGGGAATCTCCAAACTCTGGACCCCTCACAGTTTGGTTTTGTGAAAGGTAGATCATGCCTGCTCAACTTAGTCAACTTCTTTGAGTCAGTCACCAGAGCTGTTGATGAAGGCAAGGTGGCTCATACAGCCTACCTGGATCTGGCCAAGGCCTTTGATACCATTCCCCACTCAGGAATCATAGAAAAACTCACTAAGGTAGGCATCAACCCCTATATCACTAGATGGGTTGCAAACTGGCTCACAGATAGAATCCAAAGTGTGAAAGTAGCCTTCTCCAAATCAAACTGCTGAGTAGTCACGAGTGGAGTCACACAGGGTTCAGTCCTGGGTCCTCTCTTGTTTGGTATCTGCTTATCTGAAGTCCAGGCCAACACTAAGGGACACTGGCTGACAAAGTTTGCAGACGATTGTAAGTTAGGAGCTATTATTAACTCACCAAGTGATGTTGACATCCTACAGAATGACCTCACTGAGACCAACGTCTGGGGTCAGAACCATGGCCTTAAGCTCAATGCCAAAAAATGTGTCATCATCCCCTTTGGGAAAAACCCAATTCCCATAAATTATCACATCGATGGTAGTCCACTGAACACAGAATGTGTTATAAGAGATCTGGGAACACAGGTTGACAGCAACCTCTCTTTTGATCACCACATTGCCACTGTGGTCAGAAAGTCCTTCTATGTGGCACATCTCATTACTAAGCGTTTTGCATACATGAAGAAAGAGGTCATTGTCTCCCTCTACTCTTCCCTCATTAGACCAATCATCGAGTACAATATCCCATTTGGCATGTACCTCACTAGACACCTGCAACAACTGGAGAGGCTGCAAAAGTACCTCACAAAGAGGATCCTAAACCTTAAATGCTTATCCTATATGGACAGACTCAAAAAACTACAACTATTCTCTGTCTCATATCTCCTACTTAAAGGCGATCTCTACTTGACTTATAAAGCCATGTCTGACCCAGCTCTGTTAAAAATGCTACATCTACAAAAATCCCAATCCCTCCACACCACATGCTCCAAAGACCTCAACCTCATTACCATAATCAACAGAACGTACTGGAGGGACAGTTTCATAACCCAGAGACTGCCCATGCTATGGAATAGATTTCCCATACATGTCAAGCAGAGCACCTCACTGACCCTCTTCAAGAGAAATCTCGAGGAGTTTATGGGAAATAGAAAATTCACCCCGGGGATAACTCCAGTGGCTCTACTCGACAGAGGCACTGGGAACTAAGGTCAGGTAGCACGATACCTGGGTAATCCTATGGCTAGGCTTGTAAAGGCCCCAGGGCCATTAGCCTATGAACCTATGATAGAAAGGGAATTTAAAGCATTTTGTAGTGGTGATTGTAACAGTACTGGAGTAATATATTTGGCATTTTGTGATTTTTGCCATTCATACAACATTGGGAAAACTGAACATGCTTTTAAGAGAAGAATATACAAGCATAAGTATAAAATTAGTACTTCTAAAACTAATAATGCATTCTTCAAGCACTAGTTAGAATGTCATGAGAACAGAAAATTTCTCTTTTTTATTCTAGACAATGTTTTGCCTAATCCTAGCAGTGGTCAACAGGGAACAAAAGCTCGAATATAGAGAGCTTTTATGGCAAATTAGGCTTAATGCCAGTACACTCTCAGGAGTAAATGAAGCTTTGTCCTTGAGCAGTATTTTAAAGCTTCAAGCTGCGAAACTCTAATATATTTAATATCTAATTTATTCAATATAATTAAGATACTGAATTGTATTTGTATTTCTTTTACATATTAATTATTTGATCTATTTATTCATTTAGGTTCAAAGGCTATTATGTACATGAATTAACATACTTCTCACAAATATATAAAGTTGCGTCTCTCAGTATTGTTTTAAAGCTTTGAATGGTGAAACTTTATCACATTACATTACATATTTACACATTTATTTATGCATTCATACTCATCAATTCACTTTGTTATATACTGTTAGGGAATATGAATTACGATCATTTTTATTCATTTTTATTTGTTTTTTACAGAAATGAAATAATTTTACAGGGTCTATACTTTTAAAGAAAAACGCATTTTAACTTTGTGATTTCTTAATTGTTGAATTTTCCAGGGGGAGGAATTTTTTATTACTTTGTAAGTATTTAAAAACTGGTAAAAGGTTTGTTCTGATGAAGTCCTTTTAAATTAAATGGATAAAAAAACTTAACCTACTTTTATTAAAACTTTTCCTTTTTACTTTGAAGTTGTTCACTTTTACATGTGGAGAGATTTCCAGGTTTGGATGTTTTGTATTGTGTGATGGACATCCACTTTATTTGGGTATTAGGGGTGTATTGTGGACTTTACTTTCATGTTACTTGGTAATGATTAAACCAGCACTAAATGAAGAGTTATAAAATGTAATATACTGAGTAATAAGCCTTCTGGTAGCTCAGTGATATTATAAGTACTCAGATTCAACCACCCCTGGACAGTGTGGTGCTTGCCAATTGTACTGAAAAGAGTGATTAAAAGCCACATTAAAGTTAAAACTGCTGGATCACTGGACATTGCAGGACTAACAGTGTAATAGTTAAATACTATCATGTTGATACATTTCTTAGCAAGCAGTAATGTTGAAGATGGTTCAAGACAGAGATTTCTGACTTTAAGTCACTGTGATATCCAGGATCACTGCCAAATGCTTAGAGTCAAAATGCAACAGGCATGTTATGTTTGTTATAGGGTGCTGACACACAGAACATCATGGTTGATATATTCAGCTTAATAGAAAAGGGTGAAAAGAATTCTAGATGCTAGTTGCATGAAACTCTCAGCAGCTTACTGGGCATACCATGTATATTACTATGTCCTGTATCTAGGATACTGAATGTAATACTCAGCTGCACAATCTCATATAAGTGATTATGTAGCATTCTTCATTACTCTATGAATGTCACCCCATCATTAATGCATTTTTTGGGGAAAAACATTTGATGTGGCTTGGCACTGTAGACTGCACCAATACTGGAGATTATGGTTCTGAAGGACAATATATGATGGCATACATCTGTAGGTTAGGCTACATTCAATAAACTACCTTTCCATGTTTAATGGAATCAGTAGTATCACATATGTTTGTATTATACTTCTTGGTGGATCCCTTTCAGAAGCTCAAAGTTTCAAAACTTCAAAAGGCCGAGACTGTAAGATCAAAATCTTGAAACTTCGAACAATTTGAATGGAGATTGCTGTATAGCGTGGAACAGGATATTTACCATACTCCTCACTGTAGTGCGAGCACAGAGTTGGTATATTTAATTAGCAGGGGGTGTCGGGCATAAAAACGTAAGTTTTTATTTTTTTTTATTAGGTGTTTGAAGTTTCAAAACCGATCTTATGGTCTCAGCCATTTGAAGTTCGAAGTTTTGAAAGTTCGAGTTTCTGAAGTAGATCCATCTTGGGGTGGTCATAAGCAATCTATTTCAAAAATATCTGAAGAGAATAATACCATATGAGCATCTCAGTAATCACCAAAAGCTCAGAACACAGGGTATTATTAACTGATGCAGGACATAGAAAAGACAGATGTACTAGGAATACATATTCAAGCCCAATATTTTTGCATGCAAAACACCTTCTCCTCGACAAATAGCAGTATGCAATTGACAACACTTTTAAATTGTGACTACGTTTATGATCTCTTGAGGGTTTGTCTAGGAAAGAGAACTGGATAAAGGCAGATTCCAGGAATGAAATGTGCAGAGGTCAGAGAAGTAGTTTCAAGTGGTTGGCACACAGAAAGGTGAAGAGAAAAAGTGGAAAGGCATCCTTGGAAGAGTGAACATTGAAAAGGAAACTAAGGTTCGAGGAAACCTGCAGACAATAGTGACAAATAATGAAAACTAAACAGACCCAGAGTTAGCAGTGTAAATATGGACCCCAAACAGAAATCAGAAAAACAGTGAGGAAGATGGGACACTCAGCCAAATCTGATAGACAGACAGAGACTGCAGTAAAACAATGGATAGGGCTTCTAAGAAGAGTACATGCAAGACAGAAAGTGGAACAAGCAACATAGGATGGGTTGGAATAGTGGAACTGAATGAGGAAATGTTACCTACAGGAAAACCAGTGTTTATGGGCAGGAAATGGAGGAGATGAAAACCAGTGTAAGAAAATTAAAGATAGTTTTGCTAATTGCACAGCTCTGAGGATATTAAGGTTCCTGATGAAAGGTACAGGAAAGACTACAGTACAGTAAAAAATGGTCTTGTGCATTTAACTCAGTAAGCTTTGAAGAAGATGAGGTAACATGTAGCAGGGTCATAGAGACAGTAGGGAAGTTCTAAAATAGGGTTTGGAGGGTAGCATTCTAAGAGGTGTTTTTATGTCTGCAACCAAGCACACTAAGGAAGCAGAGGATTAGGGATTAAAATAAATCAATGTGGCAATGGATAGAGCAAGGTGCTTAGGAATAGAAAGAATATCACACAGACCTGATGGAAATGTCATTTCTATGCAGGAGACAGGCTATTGTTGAACATGAAAGGGCAGCAACACTCAAAGATGGAATAGTACATCCAGTGACACTGCCTTTAAGCTATGTAGAAAGATGAGAGGAGTGTCACAGAAGACAAAGAAAAAAAAATATTGATAGAAGGAATAAAAGTGATGACTCAGAGCATGGCTAGATGGTTTTAATATTCAAAGCTTGGATTTTGGATAGGAAGAATGAGGAACTGAAAGCAATGATGTGTGATAAGAGGGTGGATATTGTTATTATCATAGGCTAGTAATAAGTGGTAGAGTGATATTTATTTTTATTTATTTAACATTTGTTTACTGGTTAAGTTTGACTGGGACAGATGCCATTTTCAGTGGAGACATGGGGTGAAATGCTCCAGACAAACATCTTTGCAATGTGGGAGAAAAGGGGATCACCCATAGGAAACCCATGCAATCACAGGGAAGACATGGAAATTTTGCAGTGAAGGCACCCCAGCTGAGAATCCAACCAGAGAATCTCTTGCTATGAGGTGATGACATTAACTGCTGCACCACTGTGCCACCCAGTATTGCTTGTACCTAAGTATTGTTTGCTTGAAAACTATTGAGAAGGGAATGCTGGTAGTTGAGTAGCAATCTACATAAATGAAAGCATTCAATGTAAGGTCAAGCTGGAGGAGGAATTCCAATCCATCAAAGGTGTGAGTGAGCAGACAAGTTCAGAACAGGCAATAAATGCCCTGGTCATTTAAGTGAAAGAAATGGTGGAGTACAGGTGTACTTATTGATCTCCCTGCCTCCAGACATGGCAATAGAGGAGAACAAGAGACTGGGAGGGAAAATTGCATAATGGGGTAGGAAGAGAAGTGGTACACCCATGTAGGATCAGAATCTTCCAGGCACATGCTTAAAGATCTCAAGCTGTAGGGTACAGATTGGGTAAGAGTTAGATGCTTATGATGGATTTATTAAAATACTGTGGAACTGTAAAACAAAGCATAGATTTCTGGATATGTCCATTATTAAGGAGGAGGGGAGGGGATTATGGATGTCAAAGTAAGGGTAGGTTTTAGCCAACAGTGATCACATTAGTACATTGTTTAGAGTGGAGAGTGGTAAAAATATAAAGATCATGATGAGGTTATAGGATTTTAGCAGAGTAAACTATGCTGAGCTAAGGTGAGGGTGAAGGTTAAGGGTCAAGAGTCACAACTAGTAGAGAAATAAATCTATGTGAATGGCTCAAAGGTGAGGCAGTTATGGTTATGGACAAGTACATAAGAGGTAACAGAAAGTAAAATATGATATAAGTCAAGTGTTGCTAAGGTGAAGGTCAATGTTAGGGGTCAAGAGTCACAAATTATAGATAAATCAGTCTATATGAATCCTCAAAGAAGAAGCAATTATGGTTACGAACAAGAACATGAGCAAGAGACAGAAAGTGAAAAATGATAAGAGAGCAAACGTTCCTACAGAGAAATGTCAAGCTGATGATTAGGGCAAAATTCAGGGCAAAGAAGACAAGTAAGGGAGGTAGCAGAGATGTGAAAAAGTCACAGTAGAAGGAGATGGGTGATTACCTTGGTCATTTTCTCCAACATATATGGAGGCAAGCATAAGGAAACATTTAATCGATTTAATGGACATAGATAGATATATTAAGATCAAAGAAAGAAATAGACTGCAGAAGATCAATAAAACCCCAAAAGTTAGATGTTTGATAAAACAAATGAACACAGTAATTAGGACTGCCCATAGAGATCCATGCGATAAAATAGAAGTAAACATGATATATTACTGTGCAGCTAAACTAATAACTGATAAAGTTCTATCACAAGAACACAGGGTAGTGAGGGAAAGAAAGGGGAGAAATCAAATACCATCATGGAAGTATCAAACAGACAGAAATATAAAGTAATTAAGACAAGAAGTGTTACTGTTAGAAGATTATAGAAGACTGAATAGATTAACAAGAATACGAAGAAAGATAAATGTGATAAAAGCAATGCACAGTATTAGAACAGACCATGCTCTGTCTTGCACTATCACAAATAACAAACTAAAATTTTCAGTACAGGCAGAAAAACATAGAAGATATATAGATAAATATAAAGGAAAAGTACAAAATAAGCAATCTATTGATGACCCAAAAAATTTTAAATAGAATTAGGAAACCAGGTAAAAGGAATTGGAAGACTGCCAAAAAAAGAAGACAGAGATGCATTTTGGAGAAGTATCTATTAAGATCCTGTGGAACATAACAAAGATTCTAAATGGATAAAAGAAGTAAAAGAAGGAATAAGACGTTTAAAGGTATGGGATATGAAATAAGATGACGTAACAGCCAGAGAGATTGAAGCAAAGTTAAGAAAACCCTCCAATTGGAAAACCCCAGGCCCAAATGCAGTACCTAACTTTTGGTTAAAAGCATTAACATCTTTGCATGAAGATTTAGCCATAAGTAAGAACTATTTATATGCACACACCAAACAGACACCAACCTGGCTAACAACAGGTAAAACAGTACTTCTACTTAAGAGTGAACCTGCAAGCTACCCCCAAAAATTATAGACCAATAACTTGCCTACTGCTGACATAAACTATACACAGGAATTGATGCCAGCAGAGTTTATAGTCATTTAGAAAAAAAAACTCAATTATGGCAGTAGAACAAAAGGGTAATAAAAGAAAGTCATATGTAACAAAGGATCATTTGTTGTTAAATAACGTCATAGTGGAGAACTATAAAAAGGGGAAAAATTAAGGATGGCATGGATTGACGACAAAAAACATTTGACAGTTTCCCACATTCATGGATAAAAGAGTGCTTAAAAATATATAAGATACACTCTACACTGATCAACTACATTACAGTGACCATGAAACAGTGGCAGGCCACTTTGAAATTAAACCATGATAAAGGACAAATTATTATCCCATGGATAAAAATTCAAAGGGGGATATTCCAGGGTGACTCTCTGTCACTGCTGCTATTCTGCCTTGCCCTTAACCCATTAAGCTGTCTACTTAACAGCTTAGGCCATGGCTATAATTTGGCTCCTAGAAAACAACAAAGTCTAAACACTTCTCATCTTCTCTTTGTCAATGATTTAAAACTGTATAGCTCATCAGATGAGGAACTGAAAGCACAGCTGCAGGTTGTCAAAACTTTTTCAGATGATATTAGAATGTCATTTGGTCTTGATAAATGTGCAAAAGCAACAAAACTGTAGCACCAGGAAAACATCAGTTTGGGACAAGAATGTGATATAAAAGAACTTGAGCAAGAAAGAGTGCATAAATACTTGAGAATTAATGAAGGATCAGCAATAAAATGTACAAATGCGAATAAAACTTAGTAAGGAATACTTTAGAAGACTTAAATTAATCCTGAAAACAACATTGACATGTAGGAACAAAATCCAAACTATAAACCAATTTGCTCTTCCTGTCCTAACTTACAGTTATGGAGTGATTGATTGGTCCCAAACCATGTTAGATAGATTAGATATTAAAACAAGAAGGATGCTTCATGTTCACCAAATGATCTATAAAAATCAGTGTATACCAAAATTATATATTCCCCATTCCGAAGCAGGGATGGGCCTCCTTGAAACTGATTACATATATAGATCTGCAATGCTGGGACTCCACACATATCTGCTGACCTCAGAAGACCCAAATGTAGTGAAAGTTTTGAAACATGAAGAGAAGAAATCTAGGATGACTTCTCTGCTTAACCTAGCAGAAGCATATCGGCATCAAGCAGGAATGAAAATCAAACCAGAAGTAGATAAAATCACGCAGCAACTGAATGCACCAAAAAATAAAAGAAAGAATATAAGGTGAAGGAACAGATGAAAAGGCAAGAAATGTGGAAAATGCATAAATATAATTGCAGGTACAGAAAACTTCTGGAAGAACATCATGTTGATCAGGAGTGAACGCAGGAATGGTTAAGGACAGGTGAAGTCAAACCAAGAGATGAAAGATTAATACTGGCAGCCCAAGATAGTGGGCTATGCACACACTGGTTTACAAAGTTCATTGAATATGTGGGAGGAACTTACAAATGTAGGTTTTGTAAAACTGAATTGGAAACAGTCGCACACCTTGTTGCTGGTTGTGACATACTAATGGCAGAAGGACTTTATACTGAAAGGCATAATAATGTGGCAAGACTATTGCACTGAGGATTGTGCAAACATTATAGTATTGAAGTGGCTGAAAAACACTGGAAACATGAGCCACAAAGCATCATAGAAAATGATGACGTCTACATCACATGGGATCATCCATTACCAACATTTCAGGGGATAGATGCTAGAAAACTGGATATAGTGGTCCAAGAAAAGAAGACAAAAATAGCATTGATCATTGAAATCACCACACCCAGTGACTACAGTGTCCTGCATACAGAGAGACACAAAGTAGGATTTGCAAGCAGAAACAAGAACAATGTGGAAAAGAGATACCCAGATAGTTCAAATAGTAGTAGGAGCAATGGGTCTTATAAAGAACAGTCTACAATCATATTTACAGATGTTACCAATACATGTAACTCCATACAACTGCAGAAGGAGTCATTACTGGACATGTTGCGGATGCTTCGAAGAGGACTTTTGTCTGACATCAAAGATTGAAACAATACTAATTTCATGAACTTTAATTGTACTTTGACTGAGGAATAGGGTCCATTCCCATCGTGGTATTAGAAACCCAAAACATTTGGGGAAATTAAAAAGGGGAGCAAAGGAAAGGAAAGGAAAAGGAATGGAAGGCAGCAAAGATGCAAGTCAAAAGGAAGTTATCTGAAGGGATTGAGAGAGAAGCAAAAACAGTTTAGGTAAAGACCACAAAGAAAGAAAAGAAAGACAGACCTGAAAAAAGATGGCAGTGAAATCAAAAACAGTAGACAAAAAGCAAAAGTATTGAATGCGCACCTTGTTTCCACCATAGCAAAAGGAAAATTACAGGCAAGTGTAATGCAGGTAGAGTATTAGGGCAAAGTAGAGAAGGTAGTAGATAGATATTATGATATTGTGGGAAGGAGGTGGGAAAGTAGTTATCGACCTTAAGGGAGGAGAAAGTACATGGATCAAAAGGATAAATTACAGGGTTCACTGAAAAATAAGCCAGTTTGCTGGTGCCTCCCCTGATTCAAAATGGCACTTTATTTTTAAATTAAAAATAGACTCATTAACAGCTTGACACTTGTGCATATTTCTTCCATACCAGTATATAAACACAAAATATAGGTTTAAGACTGAAACTGATTTTTCTAATGTCTTTCAGGTCCAAGTACTGTTTCACTTTTATTGAACTTATGTACTATATTTTTCAAATCTATTAAGACAGGCTTTTATTCCTTTTGACTTGTGTTATCCTGGCATTTCTATGAAGTTTTTTAATGTTTCATATACTTCTACTATTTTGCTTCCTCCCTTATACATACATTCTAGATTCTGTTTTGACACCACTTTGCTTACAACTCTCACATTTATTGCTGTATTTTTTTTCTGTTCCATTTTATACAGAAGCTTCAGGGAGTCCATTGGATAAAGTAACAATGTTTGCATCTGTTTTACTTTGACAGTTATTTTGCAGTCAAGGTCAGACAGCATTTTTATTTTTAGAAACTATTTAATCCAACTTTGCTGTTACTTATCTTTGCTTAGTCACAGCAGCACCTCACTATTTTTGCAGTTCTACACCCTCCACCAATGTCCTTATCATTTCCTGTAGAGATACAAACCCTAGAAATGTGCATTATTTGCTTCATCTTGCTTCTGTTTGGAAAGTGGAAAGGCATCTATTTTTTTTTCATCAGCCTTTGCATCTTATTAGCAATGCCTAAGTTTACAAGAAAGTTCTGCACTTCAGTATTATTTATTCCAGCTCTCTTCAAATCTTTACAGCTAGGGTCATCCAGTTCAATAAACAAATAAATAAATAATTTGACTTTGCACAGTTGTAACATATGCCTGTAAAACATCTAAATGCTTCTACCTAACTGGAATATTTTGATAAGGAGTATTTTCATTCTGGTGTACCACACCAGTGCTGGTAACCAAACATGGTTGGTCAATACCATTTACTTTCAAAACCCATGTTGCTGTATCTTGGTAGAACCTAACATCAGGTCATCTTCCATGATAATTTAGCATGGCAGTTGTTCCTTTGCTTATTGCCTATTTTGCCTGTTATTTTTCAGTACAGACAATTTATGACTTCACAGCAGACATCACCAGCTTTTCATCATACCAGATGCAAAGCAAAATAATTTTTTTCAGTCAGAATATTCAACATGTTTGTATGCAGTAAACCAAATTTTCTCTATCATCACGCTGTCCTTCAAACAAACTTTAGTTAAAAAGTGTCACATAAATTATGGCAAAGCAGTTTCTCCAAACATAACCTTTTACATTGCAAATCTGTAGAATAACTAAGCATGAAAATAAACTTTCGCTGCCATGGGAACTTGCTTTTTAAGGCAAGAGTAAACCCCATATAGACACACCCCCAGATTCCCAAAAGCTTGCACAGAGTCCAAGATGCATGCAGGAGCTCACGCAGGCAATATGTCTGCCATGCGATCCAGGAACAGTCGGCAGGGGTGTGCACGAGAGCTCCAGCACTAATCCTGCACGGACTAAGTCCTGGTATGCAAATCACCTCATTTGCAGGAGAAATCCATGCAAATGAGGTAATTTTGCAATCCAGGAAGCTTGCAATAGTCTGTGCAAGACTAGTGCAATCTATAGAAATGTACTCGGTTAGTAACCGAGTACATTTCTGCAAATTCCAAAACAGAGGTATGACAGCTCCAAATAAAGGCTGCATATCATTGAAGAAGCATGCCAATAGCCAAGTATAAGACCACTGGCATTTCAAACTGTTAAAAAAATAGAAAAATCAACTTTTAATTTTTTTTCGCCGATATCGGCATTTTAAGCATAGGGCAGTGGCACGCAAATGGGATCAGGGGGAAAATAAGAAAATAAACTGAAAATGAGCATTCTAACTAAAATCAGTATTCTGCCATGCAAGTCAGTGGCAGGCAGAAGACAATCTGGCCAGTGAGTAGCGGTTGGGTGCAAGACTAGGATATAGATGACATCATGGGGGGGGGGGTGTCAGGCATACTGTAAGTGGATTGGAAACCTGTGGCTCGGGATTGATTCTAGCTTAGCACAGCTAAGCTAGGAGTGTGTCTAAACCTGCCTAGCATTCTTTACAAAGTGTAAGTGGGTGTGTGCACCATGTACCAGGTTCTACTGGAAAAAAAAGGAAGTTAAACCAGGGAAAAGCAGCTCTGCGTAGATTTGAGCACTCCGTTTGAATGGCGCACACATAGGCTTAAACAGGGAGGCAATGGGTAGGGAAAACAATAGTGGGAAGGTAATCAAGAAGAACTAGCTTAGCTGATAGATGAAATGTATCAGAATCAGCCAATTACACAGGCAGCAGACCAGCACACCACTATAAACCATGCAAACACCTTTTCCCTTATTTTTCCCAAAAACTCTGCACCACCGGTATATACAGAAGGGGAAATTTTACAAAACGAAAGCAAGAGAAAAAATGTTAGGGGCTGCTTTTGCAATAATAAACCAGCATGTGCAAGAGGCTGAGGGTGTTGAGAATGTGAATGCTGCTGAGCAATCTACAGTGAGGAGACAGAAAAGAGTGTACAGACCCAGGGTGACCTACCAAGGGCTACATGAGCTGGAGATAGTGGAGCGCTATAGGGTGGACAGGGACCTCCTACAGCAAATTGTTGAGCTGTGTCAGCCACGCCTCACATACAGAACTAACAGAGGGGAACCCATCCCAGTAGATACCAAGGTATGTGTAGGCCTAAGAATACTAGCTACAGGTACCATCCAAAGGCCAACTGGGAATATGATGGGGATTTCACAGGCATCAGCATCCAGGTAACTCCACCAGTTCCTGGATGCCATGTCAGCACATGTCGGTGAGCACGTATATTTCCACATCACCCATGAGGCGTTGGCCAGCAATATGCATCTCTTCCACTAAATGGCAGAATATGCTGAGGTAGTGGGTGCAATACACTGCACACACATGCGCATTAAAGCACCACCAGGTGAGCGGGGTAGGGTCTACATCAACCGCAAGGGCTTCCCCTCCATCAACTGCCAGGTCATGTGCAATGCCCAGGGCATAATAATGAATGTGTGTGTGGCTGCCCTGGAAGCTACCATGATTCCCACATCTGGCATCTGATGCAGCTGTACCAGACATTTGCCAATGGGGACATCCCACACGGTCACCTAGTGGTGGATGCTGGATGCACACTGGAGCCATGGCTGATGACACCCATCAGAAATGCACACACACACAAACAAGAACTCCATAATGAGGCACACGCACAAACACGAATCATAATAGACTGTGTGTTTCGGATGCTCAAGTCACTGTTCTAGTGGCTGGACACATCCGGTGGAGCCTTGCAGTACTCACCAACTACTTGTACCCAAACTGTCCTTGTATGTGCCATGCTACACAATATGATCCTGCAGAAACAGCTGCAGCAGGAACAGCATGGGACAGGGCCACACAGCCCCCCACCAGTGCTTAGGCCTGCACAGGTGCAGAGATCCTCGGAGGAGGAGCAACCTGTGCCTGCCCAAGTAGGCAGAAGGAGACATGCCCAGTATGCCCTGACCTTGGCTAAGAGGCAACACATAGCACATGCACTGAAACAGTAGGGACCAAGGGAATGACACCTCTCTCCGACTTCCACATACAGTAAAAGGGATGCCAAACATGACACTACCTGTGCTCAACCATGTATAGGGAGTGTACTATATGTATCTGACATAGGCAGCCCTGGAGCACCACTCTCAATACTGGGACACCCACAAGGTAAGTGACTCAAACATGCCAGCTGGGGGGGGGCACATACCCAACAACAGTCACAGCCAGCATGATAGGTGTAGACAAACACAAACAATTGCTGTACTATGGCCTCTGAATGAGCCCTATGGGTAACACCTACCCCAGGCCTACACAGACAGACTACAGCAGGCCAGCCAGTGGGATGTAAGTTGTGAAGGCTAGGAAGCCAGAAACTAATATGTAGGTAGTTAAAGCTAAGATCTGTAGTACACTGGTATGCCTTTAGCCAGCACAATAGGTAAGAATACAGACTGAAATGGAGTACCTGACATACCAGTACAGTCCTAGCAAATGTGTACAAGTGTCAGGTGTGCCCCCCATCCTACGTACACTTATAGTAATAGTCAGGTGTGCCCCCCCCACTCCTGTGTAGAAATGTAGAATCAGTCAGGTGCCCCCCCCGCTATGCAGAAATGTAGCAACAGTCAATGCCAAATGACCAATGGATACCCTGCAGACACAGCATGCTACCTGTTGGTGTACAACACAGACGTCAGCACTGCAGTACAAACTACCTGGACTTGATCCACACATGCAATACAGATGGCCATACTGGGCATGCTCACACACTTAGAGGAATGAAGGCAATGTCAGTCAAAATCATACTGAAAGGTCATACTGGGCATGCTCACACACAAACACATGAAGGCCATGTCTGCAAACATCAGTGGACCAGACATATCTGGCAGTTGCAGTTCTTAGTGCAGACATATGTCAGTATGCACCACTCCTGCCTCTCACACACAGTGGATAGGAATACAGACACATATGTAAGGACAACATGCTATAATAAGCCAAAGGTAGACTGGCATAGATGTGTGGAAGAGAGTGACTGTGACAAGGAGCCATCCAGGCCTGTCCCACCCAGCATGCAGCCAAAGGGCCCCAAACACATGAGGTGTAGATGTCACTCACTGCAGATACTAGCCACCGGTATCTGTCAGCATGACAGACTATGTGGTGCACATGCCAGCTGTGCAACATGACTGTACAAGGAAGTAGTCGTCTAGTAGCTGTATGCACATATCTGTGACATATGACCCTGTGTGTGCCCGCATATGGCATATCAACCCCTATATGAATGGGTTATGGCCCATGCATACACTGTCCTCCCCATAGCAGTATTATCGCAAGCCTGCCGAGGTCATCCAATGTGTAATACACCTTTTGGAGAACTGTAGCTCAATAATCTCCATGGCACGTCCCATGACTGTGTACTGCTGTAGTGATAAACTAGTTAGGTAGCAGTTCTAACCCCAGACTTGGCAATTGTGTGAGTGTGTGTTTGTGTATGTGTCTGTCTGTCTCTGACTGTGTAGAGAAAAATGTTTTTTAGGCTACTCACAGTCCATACAATTCATATACTCAACTTTGGCAAGGCTGCTGATATCACTCACCTAGAAATACACCTCTGAGAAAATCATAGCCCAGTACGCTCAATAGAATATCCTGTAACTGCATCCTGTTGTAGTGTGATAAAATATTTAGGTAAGTGTTCTAAACTGAGACCTGGCAACCGTGTGTGTGTATGTTTGGGAAAATCATAGACCAGTCATCTCCATAGCACATCCTGTAACTGCATACTGTTGTAGTGTGATAAAGTAGCTAGGTAGGTGTTCTAACCCCAGACCTGACAAATGTATGTGTGTGTCTGACTGCGTAGAGAGCAATGCTTTTTAGGATACTCACACTCAGTACAATTCATATACTCAACTTTGGCAAGGCTGCTGATGTCACTCATCTAGAAATACACCTCTGGGAAATTCATAACCCAGTAATCTCCATAGTGCATCCTGTAACTGCGTACTGCTGTAGTGTAATAAAGTAGTTAGGTAGATGTTCCAACCCCAAACTTGGCAAGTGTGTGTGTGTGTGTGTGTGTGTGTGTGTGTGTGTGTGTGTGTGTGTGTGTGTGTGTGTGTGTGTGTGTGTGTGTGTTTGTGTGTGTGTGTGTGAATCTGTGTGTTTCAGTCTTGTCTTTGACTGAGTAGAGAACAATGCTTTTTAGGGTACTCACACTCCTTAGAATTCATGCACTCAACTTTGGCAAGGCTGCTGATGTCACCCACCTAGAAATACACCTCTGGGAAGGTTATAGCTCAGTATTCTCTGTAGCGTGTCCTGTAACTGTGTACAGCTGTAGTGTGATTTAGAACTGTGGTAGGGTTCCATCTCCACACATGGCAGTTCTGGATGGTTTGTGTGTGTTCCATTGTCTGTGTATGGAGGAATGCATTATAGGCTACTCACTCGCAGTACATTTCGAATGCCCTACTTTGGCAATCCTGCTATCATTCATTGTGAAATACACCTTTGAGGAAGAATTTCTCGAATGATCCCTGTGGTGTGTCCTATAATGGCTCCATGCTGTAGTGTGATATAGACCTTGGTCAGGGGTTCTATACCCACGCATGTCAGTTGGGGATGTTTTGTGTGTGTCTCACTGTCTGTGTAGGGAGCAATCCATTGGCTAATCACTCACAGTACAGTTGAAATGGCCTTCTATAGTAATCCTGCTGATGTCATTCAATGTGAAATACACCTTTGGGGAAGAAGTACTTTAGTAATGTCTGTAGCGCGTACTATAACTGCATAGTCCTGTAGGGTAATAAACTAGTTAGGTAGGGGTTCAACTCTCAGACATGACAGGTGTGTGTGTGTGTGTGTGTGTATGACTAGTATCCTTTGTAGAGGTGAGGGTGAGTGTGTTATACCTGTGGGCAATGTGGAGGGGGTTTTGCTTACTTCTTTTATGGTGGCCCTACTATATATCACAATGTCAACCATACAGGGATAACAGATGTAAATTAGCTCAGAGGCTGGGGTACAAAGCCATACCCATGCATGTGACATCAAGGCCAGCCATGTGTTTGGCTGTGGGGGGTTGCCTATTCGTACAAGATGCGTAGTGTGTGGGGCCTCTCAACCCCATTAATGGTGCATGCGGACATATGTGTATTTGTTAATCTGTCATTGCTATCTACAGATGTATGGCCATATATACATATATAGATTTATATATCTGCTAATATATATATCACTATGCCCGTATACACCTACATAGATATATATCTGTGTACACATATGTAACATGCTGTGTATATGTAGACATATAGGTGTAGACACATATATGTTTCGATGATATATATGTATATAGTTTTAGAAATTAAGATATATATGCCGACGTGCAATTGCACGGCTATGAAGTATTCGAACAACAGATGTTCGAATACTTCATAGTTCGGCAGGTGATGTGAGTGAATATTACTATTGTGAATGGACTGTGCATTCGGAATTATAACATTCGCTCATGTGAGAGAATCATGCTACAGTGCGGTTAGGGAAATACATCCCTTTCCTCACTGTAGTGCGATCTCGGAGTTGGACTATTAAGTTGGGGTGGGGTGGGGGGTGCAGCCCCCCACAGGAGGGTGCAGGGGGGCTTGCCCCCCTGCATAACTGTGTGCTTAGGCTAGTTAGGTAGGGAGTTACGGGACAGGTGGGAGTGCTGTGTATTGTCGGAAATGTCACGGGCGACATTTTCGACAATACACAGCTGTTTTCAACATTAGGTACATACGGAAATGTTCATTTCCGATGTATAAATTCAAAAATTCAAACACGTTTTGTTCTGATTTTCGAATTTATGATAGTAAACCTATATATATACACACACACATATATATATATATATATATATATATATATATATATATATATACATATCTAGATGTGTTGTATCTGTTTAGATATTAATAAATGTACATACACATATATCTAGATGTTGGTATACGTTCCCTGTTCTGTTGCATGACTGGGCTGGATGATATGTTTCTGAAAACATCAAATCTCTTTGTATCTGTCATGGCTTAGTGATAGATCATTTTGTCTATGGTGTGCAGGGTCCTCGGTTTGAGCATTGCAAGAGCTGTTTATTTTGTTGCTGGGCAGAACACGGCCCGTTGGATACACAGTGACTTAGGCACTTTAAAGCTAAGCAATGCCTACACAGGTTAAGCAATTCAGCAGCTAACTGAGTATAAGAAACTGTAACCAGACTTTAGCAGTGCTTACTTCCGTGCAAACCTGCGCAAAGCCGTGTACAACTGCTTTAAAGTGCCTTAATCAGACTGTATCCATTGGCTCTTGTTCTGCCTAGCAACAAAACAAACAACCTCTGCTAGGTTCAAAACCAGAACCATGCACACAATGGCCAAATACAACATATTGATATATGTATATATATATATATATATATATATATATATATATATATATAGATAGATATATACATATACGTAAGCAGATATTTATATCTATATGTATATATGGACATACATCTGTAGATAAAGTGGGAACATAGCAGAAACATATATGTCCACATGCACAATTAATGGGGTTGACAGGCACAAACTACATACATCATGCATGAATAGGTATTTCCCCCTCCACAGCCAAACACATCTGCCCTGCAATACACTACCAACTGTTGTAGATCCCGTAATCAGGACCTTACATGTCAAGGACACAAGATGTTAACAGTACTCCATCCCACCTATATGATGTCAGGCTGGTATCAGTAACATATCATGCAGTACAGTCAGGCTCATAATGACTCCCATTTTGCAGTCATCTGTTACATTTGTTAGCCAGAGTCCCATACTGTTGGCCTGTACTTCACAGATGTAGATGCCAAACAACAGTGGTCCCAAGACTGAACATTGAAGTGCTCCACTTGTCACTTGTCTGGGGATGGATTTGGAGTCAGTTACACCTACAGTTTGGGTTCTGTCAGTAAGCCATGTGGCAAACCATTGAGTGCATAGGGATGTATGGCCGGATTAGTATGTTAATCTATGTTTCTAGACTGGAGGGTGGTGTTGAAGGGCTTGGTGAGGTCCACATAGGCTTTGTGGACTGCCTTACCCTTTTCAACAGCTATGCAGACTGAGTCAAAGCAGTCAATCAGTTTCAGGAGACAAGACTGGCCCTCCGTGAGCCCAATCTGTGTGGGGTCCAGTGTTTGAGGGTTGCCAATGTCTGCGTTCAAAACATCCCTGATAATGCATTCCATGGCCATGCAAATCAAGCTCATCAGACTGATGTGACGGTAGTTCCAGGGATCACAGGTGGATCCTCCCTCATGGAGTGGGATAACTGCATCTGTGCGCCACTCAGTGGGCACCAGGCCTGATGCGAGGCTATGATTACACATGACAGTTAGGTGAGTTGCAATTCCATTTTGTAGTTCATGTAGTTTACAGCCCAGGATGTCAACTGGTCTCATGCATGCTGTATTCTTAGCTGTGGGTAGTGCATTTTCTGCCTGTGTGGCCATGATTACTGGGCAATGGAACCTTTTCGTATTGACATGGGCCCTTTTGGGGGTGAGAGGGGGTGAATGTGGCACTAAATCAATCTGCCAGGATATTGGCACATTCCTTGGGAGCAGTATATGTAATGCTATTCTGTTGCAGCTCAGAGCACTTCTGAGCATTGCCAGTTAGAATTCAGACATAAGTATAGAATGCTGTGTAGTTGTCTGTGGAATCTGTGGTGATTTTAGTTACATAACCAGCTTTGGAGGATTCCTTGAGGGATCTCAACATCTTACTGTGGCTGGTAAGGGAGTTGTTTGCATCCTTGGATTATCCTTTTTTCTTCAACAGTGTCTACCATCTGTTGTATACTCTGGTAATAGCAGGAGACCACCAGACTGGCTTGATTATTTGGGAGGTGAGCATTGTGGTTCTATGTGGGATGTCAGGAATCATGCACAAGTCCCTGTGCTCATACAGTGCCTTAGTGCAAGATTCATCAGTTGAACTGTCAGCTCCTGTCTCCATGGGTGTCACAAACATTGTCACTTCTGCCTTGAGTAGCATGAAGTTGGCCTTGGAGAGGTCTTTTATGGACAACTGTATATACATTCCTTTTACATGTTCAGTTTGATTAGCCTATGGTGGGATTTCTTTGGTGGAACCGCAGTATGTACTGTTGTGATGGCTTAGTGGTTAGTTACTGTGACTATAGTGTACAGGGTCCTGGGTTCATGACCTGCAAACGCAGGTTATTGTTGTTCTGGCCAGAACAGCGGTTAATGCATACAGACTAATTAGGGTAATGTAGGTTAGTCACACTCAATACAATTCAAATGCCCTACTTTGGCAATCCTGCTGATGTCAATCACTGTGGAGTACACCTTTGGGGAAAGAGTACTTCAGCAATCTTTGTGGGGCATGCTATAACAGCGTAAAGCTGTAGTGTGATATAAAATTCTGGTAGGGGTTCTATTCTTACACATGGGAGCTGTGGATGGTTTTGTGTCTGTTCCTATGCCTGTGTAGAGAGCAATGTATGTTTGGCTAGTCACATTCACTACAATTTATTTGCTCTACTTTGGCAGTCCTGCTGATGTCACTCACTGTGAAATAAACCTTTGGGGAATGAGTCCTCCAGTAATCTCCGTGGCATGTTCTATAATGGTATAGTGCTGTAGTATAATAACTAGTTAGGTAGGGGTTCTTATTCCAGATGTGACAGGTGTGTGTATGTGTTGATGTTTGCCATTCATGTCCTGTGTGGAGGTGGTTGTGAGTGTGTAACAACTGGACATAATATTGAGTGTGTTTCTAAAATTCCTTATATGGTGCCCCTAGCATAAATCACAATATCCACTGTGCAGGGATAACAGATGTGATATCAGTAGATAATCAGTCACAGGTTTGATACCCTGGACTGGTAGGTGTGTGACACAAACATGCTTACCTTTTACTCTCCCAACCCACCCTGACTTATCTTTGCCTCTGTCTGCCTCTCTCACTCCCTGTCTGGTGGCTGTGGAGACTTACACCTGCTTTGCTTAGGCAGCGTCATGTGCATTGTCAGTGATGCTCATGATCAGCTGATAGCCTCTGCACAGATTACAGCTCTCCTCTAGCTAATTGCATGTGGGAAAGCTGTGGTACATTCCCATAGTCAATTGCATGGAAACACACTCCAATATCTAGGAACATCATGTTGATGTTGGGCCTTTTCATTCACTGTGAGCAGGAACTAAACCTGTTGTTTGGCAAACAGCATCACAGATGGATTGGGGACTTACCTCTGACAATATACACTGTGGAAACAGGTCAACACACAGGAGGGGGATGTGCTGTCCTGACTGCAGACTGTAAGTGCTGCTATACTGCAGTTGGGGTACTATTGGTTTAACAGGGTGTGTGTGGATATGGCTGTCCTACATGTTTTAATACTTGTCATGTCAGTGCTATGGTTATGAGGAATCCCCATCTGTAGGGTCATCTGCTGACTGGGCAGTATGTGGTGCCTTCTGCTCCTTGTGTTACCCACAGAGCACCTATCTCTCATCTGCAGAAGGTAGTGTGAGGATTGCAGTCAGTAGATGGTGACAGCTGGGAGAGTTATTGACTTCCTATCCCTCATAGGACATATGTTGCATCAAACCCTGTTATGACAGGAAATCTATGAGGTCATCACAGTGACATGTCAATATCAGGCCTGTGTTTGTGCCTCCAGCTACAACCCTGTCAACCTTTGTACATATGTCATGCAGTAGGGGGTGCATATATTCTGTACACCATATTCATTGACATGGTATCTGCTAACAAGCCAGTGAAATATCAGACAGCTACACATGTTATGGTAGTAGGGGTTATATTTGAGGACATAGCCTGGGCATTCTGTGGTTGTGTGTACAGTACTGAGGTATGTGTAAGTCTGGTAATTGTCGACAGTGTGTGTATAGCGCATATGTACCTTGGCCTGTGTAGAGACTGTGGTAGATGACATTGTTCTTGGTCCTGTTCTATCTGATGTTACATGCTGCTCCACTATATGTCACCCTTTCAGCTTACATGTTTATAGGGTCAAACACACAGATGTCACAAACCACAGACAACCATCGGACCACACTGTGTAGCATCCCAGTATATGTAGGGTTGTTGTGTGAGTGGCTCATATGAGGATGGTGTACATCAGATAGTCCATATACTGTAATAGTACGCTAGCTTACCATATGTGGCTGTGGCTGTGTTCACATTGGTTGTGGTTATGCATTTTCACACAGGCATCTGTTAATCTGTGATGTGACATGCCTGTAGAGCCTGCTATCTATGCAGGTACATGTGTATTCCCACATAGGAGATGTAGCCCAGTGTTGAGTCAGTCTGCCTGTAGCCTGCACTGTGCTTTGTTACATGCCCAGAAGCTTACTGTACTTATCCAGTGAAATGTCATGTCCAGATACTTGCCAGATGTACTGCTGCCTGGCCATCATAACAGTCATGTATGTCAGACAAAGCAGTGGGATGCTGTTCAAATGTATGTCAGTAACTAGTGGATAGTATGTGGCCATGGCACCTCTGTACCAGTGGTTATTGTGTGTCAGGATAGACAGGGGTGTATGAATGCATAACATATGTGGGCAAATGTATACCAGTATGTACATGTTATATCTATCTACATGGCTGATAACATCCACATTGACAGGCCTGGTCCACATGTCTTGCATGAAGGGGTTCTGTGTATACCCCTGGACTGACCCGAGTGTGTCAAACTGTGCACATATATTGGCCATATTGCAGCTGTAGTCCACAGGGGTATTACTGTGCTAGCAGTGGTACCATACTATGATGACCTTAGGATGTCTGTAAGTAGCCAATGGCGCACATGTTAACAGCAGATGTGGCCTCCCTCACACACCATTTCTGTGAAGACAATCCCTATTACAGTAGCAATAGTCTACAAATATACCTTCACTACATACGTGACATCCCCTTGCGCTAAGAGGTTGGGACTATTGGGGCTGAGGTAGGGCTCCACTCCATGTGCAGGACATATGATGAACATATATGTATAAATAAGTATACATATATCCATATAGATATGTACACATATACATATCCTGCTTACTGTATGACAACAGTTTTGCACATATGTGCCTGTGTTCCAGCCTCTGTCCTCCACCTACATACTAGGCTTTGCACATATGACATGCTGTCAGGGGTTGTTATGTAGTGGGCTGTGTGTATGTCATGCTGTCATTCCTGCCATCACTCTACTGCTGTTGTGTCCCCCACACATACTGGGGGGTTGGGGCCATATATGTGTGGGTTTCACCTACACAATACATGTGCGCCCTAATGCACTCCAGAGGCCAGTGTATGTAACAGTGGTATATGGCCCAGTATTAGTGAGTGTACAGGGGGGTGCACCATGACTAACCTAGGCTGTTACAACATGTGTGGGTATCTGGGATAAGCTGCCTTAAGTTATCTGGATGTACTTTACCATACAATCCACCTTAGGTAAATGCAGGCCCACTGCCTCCTGCCATACGGGATGTTCAGTTTGTCAGTGTAATTGTGATGGTGTCAGGTATGCCTTGTTATGTAACACACATCCCATTGTGTCAATTGGGGTCTGTACCCCCTAGGGATTGTGTACAGAGTGTAGATAGAGGCTGCTGACCTATACATATGCATTACGTACTGTTGATTGTCTGGTATGCTGTGGCCCAGTCTGTCATTACTAATGTACTACTTGAAGGCCTCGGCCTGGACAGCAACATACATCAACCTTTCCAGACTACTGTCTTAGTATAACTGTTTTACAGTTGCATTATACTGTTCATATGAACGTCGGTGTCTAAACAGCTATATGACATGGCATATACAACTGTCATAGTACATAAGTAAAGCTTTCACATTCATTTATGCACACCTGTGTGTGGTGTTATACCCTTTGATATCTCTGTGGGTATATATTGCAGGCTATGAATGTCATTCATATGGGAGACTCATACAGTTTCCAGTTGGTAAGGTGGTGACTGTAGGAATACTGGCTGCTCCATATTGTGTGCACGTACTACATATGTATATTACTGTACAAATCTTTGTGTGTGTATGTGTAGTTACATATATATATATATATATATATATGTATAGGGAAGGGAAGGGAGGGAAGGGAATTTTCAACAGAACGAATGGAGGGGAGGGGGAAAAGGTAATCCATCTATTGGACACACGCTATGGATTTGAAATTGAAGAAAACAATTTTGAACAGGTAGAAGTGGTAGAAGAAGAGGGTTTGTTAGATAACATTGTTTGTACTAACAAGGAGTTTATTAATTTTAACATATTTAATTATACCGAGTTGAATATTGACAAGACACATTTTAGTTTATTTTCTAAGGGGTTGAATTTTGTCCCAAAGAAAAAATGTGATATTAGTAAGCTTGTCATTGATCTTAAAATGCTTCTTAGAAAAGTTAATTTCGAACAACTTTTTCATGAGGGCCAAGCATTAGGGGACACATCTAATGAATTGAGAAAGAAAAGTACTTGGAATCCCCCTATACATGCGCAATTGAGAAATTTCAAAGTAGTACTTGAAAACAAGTTAAGAAAGGTAGTGAATAACAACAAGTTCGTATCTAATCTTACATCTGCTGAACACAACTTACTACACCAACTAAGAGGGGATGCGAATATTAGGGTGATGAAACCAGATAAAGGGGGTGGCATTGTCTTGATGAACTACTTTATGTATGAAGCTAAAATGTTTCAGTTACTTTTGGATACTTCAAAATATGACAATGTATCCAAAAACGAGATTCATATTGGATACAGGATAATCTACTCTACTTTATATGATTTGTTCTTGGAAGGATTTATAGACAAGGATGTATTTGGGTTTCTACACAATAATAAACCTAGAATTCCTTCCATTTTTGGTATTCCAAAAGTGCATAAAAATTACCAGGATCCCCCCCGCGCCCTATAGTAGCTGCTGAAGGTTCAGTTATTTCCCCTTTGGCTAAATATATTGATTCCAAATTTAAAAAATCTATGGTGAAACATATTTCTTTTTTAAAAGACTCCTGGGATTTTTTAAAGAAAGTTAACAACTGATTGTTTAAAGAAAGTCTTATTTTTGTCACCATCGATGTAGTGGACCTGTTTGGCTCCATTCCGCATGATATAGGATTGGAATGGTTTGAGGAAACCATTAGATGTTCAGGAGATATATCTGACAATGAAATTTATACTTGTATTACTTTGATGGAGATGGTGCTTAAATTTAATTATATTTTCTTTCAAGGAGAATATTTCCAACAAAAGAGTGGAGTAGCAATGGGAGCAAGATGCGCTCCCATATTTGCTAACATGGTACTCAATACCTGGGAAAACAATTTTATTTTTAATAGCATCTATAAGGACAGTTGGTGTTAATACAAACGCTACCTTGATGATATCATTATTTTATGGACTGATACTAGGGAAAAACTAGAAGATTTTTTATGTTACATTGGTAATACTACTGAATTCTTAAAATTTTACACATGTAATTGGCCTTGGAGAAATCAATTATTTAGATATTACTTTAAGTAAGGATGGTAACCATTTTAAATCAAGGATTTTTAGAAAGGGAACTTTTTCCAACTGCTATTTACATTTCACCAGTGGACATCCCATCCATCAGAAAAGAATCATTGTGAAAGGTCAGCTCGTTAGGATTTCAAGAATGACCTCTAATGACTTGAATTTCCACCAGGAAATTGAATTTGTGGTCCAAATGTTTTTAGATAGGGGGTATCCCTTAGATCTTATCACAAGGATTAAAGATGAAGTAGTTAAAGGTAGGGAAAATAGATTTCAACCTATCCTAGGAAAAGGAGGTTTAGAATTTTTATCTGGTGACAACAAAAACACCATAGAAGTTTCGGACATTTCCATCAATACTGATAAAAAATACAATAGAGCTTTTATTACTGATTTTAGTGGAGATGGTGGCATTATTCAGAACACTTTTATCAAAGAATGGGACAATTTCACTAGAATTAGTGATTTAGGACTACAAGGGACTACCCCCCTTAGAGTTATTTTTAGAAAGGGACGTAATTTAAAAGACTGTCTGTTGCCTATACCAACTGTGAAAAAGAATATCGTTAAGCCTTATGGTACTTTTTCATGCAAAATGTGTGCACAATGTCCTTGGATGGTTGATACTACCAGTGTTTTTATTGAAGCGAGGGGAATGGAAATAAAGGCTAGTACCTGTGATTCTACAGGAGTGAATTATATTGCGTTATGCAAAGTTTGTTCGAGTTTTTATGTTGGCAAAACTGAAAGAAAGATTAGAAGGAGAATATACGAACACATTAACGACATAAAAAATAAGAAAATAACTAATGCGTTATATAAACACACACTCACTTGTCCCCTAGCTAAGTACAATTTTTTTATAATTGAAGAGATACCAAAAGACGAGAGGGGTGGGCTGTGGGAAACAAAGATCGAATATCGGGAACTATATTGGCAAATCATTCTTGAAGCCAACAGGTTCCCTGGATTAAATGACAATGTTTCACTTGCCCCCGTTTTAAAATTGAGGGCTGCTAGACTGTGAAAGTCCCATACTCTATTTTAATTTTATACACATTCAAGAATTTTTTATTACATTTTAAATAATAATATTTTTAATATTATTACCAAGATAATATTATTATTTATTACACTATTTTTAATCATCTTTTTAAATCATCTTTTTAACATCAACAATATAGTATGTTATTTATGTGTAGAACATTTTAGGGTAAAACTTTCTAATTTATTTCTGTTATTTCTGTCATTTCTTATTTGACCACCAGATGGGAGTATTTGTATACCTTTCTGTGATAGATAGCTTATACACTTTATATATATATATATATATATATATATATATATATATATATATATATATATATATATATATATATATTTTTTTTTTTTTCATCTTTTATGAGCTTCAAATTTTCCCATTTTATTCTTTGTTTCATGACAATTACCCCAGGGAGTACATCAAATATACATATGTTTTTATGTTTTTATGTAATTTATGTATTTGTGTTGAGTTACACACCTTAGATCAACAGGCATTATTTATTCATGAGATGTTGAGCTATTGGTTTATTTGAATTGTTCAACTACATTATAAATACATGTGCTTGTTTATGCTTAAAATTTTTGTCTGAAAATGTCTGTTGTATCGACGAAAAACGCTGTGTGACTTTTTTAGCATTTAACATTATTTTGGAGGTTGTTATCTACAATAAACTTGTTTTTTTATCTCAGCTGCCCGGTGCTTGACTCTTCCTCTATTCTGTGCTTTTGGATTGTTTACTGGTTGGCGTTTTTTTGCACTGATCTTCCATTTCTTTTGTTTATATATATATATATATATATATATATATATATATATATATATATATATCTGTATATATATATATATATATATATATATATATATATATATATATATATATATATATACCTGTATCTGCATATATGTGTCTGTGTATATGTAGCCTAGGGATGGCCATGTCGTGTCTGGTCCTGGTTATGGGATCTGTAACACTTGGTACTGTATTACAGAGGGGTCATGCTTGGCTGGGGGGGTATACCTATTCATACCAGACATATATTGTGTGGGGCCTCTCAACCCCATTAACATTGCATGAGGATCTATATGTTTTGTTTGTTATTTCCCGATTATCTACAGATGTATATCCGTATATACCTATATATGTGTATATATATATATATATATATATATATATATATATATATATATATACAGATATATATATATATATATATATATATATATATATATATATAAACTAAGAAATGAACTTCATGACAATAACAGCATTCAAAAAATAGTAAATCAGCAAACCTCCCAACTGTTCCGAGTTACTCGGTTATTACCGAGTTTTGGGGTCAAATAATGGGGTGCCACGATTCCCGAGTGGCACCCCTTCATTTCCGATTTTCCCGGCTTCTTTTTTCAAATTTTTTATTTTCTTTGTTTTGAGCTGGCGTCATCACTTGCGCGATGACGTCAGCTCCATCAGCCTGTCGGAATTGAGCTCCTCGCGTGCGTCATGCACGCATTTCAGGTGTTCAATGCAAGCGGGAAAGAAACGTTTTGAATGTAAGTGGGAGGAAACACGACTGACTTTCCCCGTACATGACTGCTGCTCGGAATGGATCTGCTGCTGCGAGAAAGAAATTACGTTTCCTTCACGACTGCTGGTCTGCCGCTGTGGGAAAGAAATGATGTCTGCAACAGGAAACTCCCAAAAAGATGATAAGGTAAGTTAGATGAGCTCTTAAAATCTCTTACGTCTGAAATGGCTGGCAAGGAAGAACATCTCTCTCGCTCTTCTGTTACTGGGTATAACAGCCGCTACGGTTCTTAAAGAGCAGTTTCTTCTTATTCTATAACCTCTCAATATATACACTCTTGAACTTGTGTTTATTAGAGTTTCAGCATGTTTTATATAAGTGCGAATGTGACCATTTATAAATAATATTATAACATTTCGTTTTTTTTTTCTTTTTTAATACCAAGTAGCTGAATACTGACACACATTTACACAAGTAGTAATCACTGTTTGGGTTTAAGTGGACTAGTATTTACCTGTGTGTGTGTCTGAGTTATACCATGGAGATAAACACTTAGTGGTTGATCAGAAGCTGGCTATTCTGTCATGATGCCACCAATGGTTAATGCTTTTTATCTTGGCTTTCCATTCATCCTTGCTTTACTTTTTCTGTTGACTATTGCATACATTTTGTTGAGAAATTCTTCTAAAATGTTTCTGAATTTTTGGGTGGGGATTGCCTTAAAAAAGGGAATTAACAGGCTGTGAATGTGACAAGAAAATATAAATGTTAAACTAGCCAATGCATGTTACACTTCTGTTACTGCAAAAATGTATAAAACAAATTGCAGCCCACACTTTCTTAGTGATCCCTTCATTAGACTAGCATGTTTATACGGCTAAGCTTCTTATGTAATCACCTTCAGTATAAACACGCTAGTCGAATGGTGTTCAGTGTACAAAGCCACATGTTGTAAATATATTTAATAAAAACATTTTAATTTAGAGCTAACCATTTTCTTTTGATTACAGCAAGTATTTTATGTTTACTTTTAATTTATTCATTGTTAGTTTTGAGAAGCATGCTTTATTTAATTTGCTTCTTTAACTATAGCTGTCATAAGTAGCAGTGTGACTTGACGTGAAACTATCAGGGTGATGTTCCTGTTGAAAGTTAAATAACAGGAGGTGCAGTCCTTGTAACTGTGACAATTTAACTGCATGTAAAGGAAAATTATAGGCCAAATGCCAGAATGCTGTATCAGTCTCATTCACAACTGCTGCTTTTGAATAGATTTGCTGGAAAAAAACGACTTTTAGATAGGGAACCGGTGTGTGTGTGTGTGTGTGTGTGTGTGTGTGTGTGTGTGTGTGTGTGTGTGTGTGTGTGTGTGTGTCTCTCTCTCTGGAATGTTTGGCTCATACATACTTTTGGTCTGTTCCTCTTAAAATTATTGTTTTCTGGCAAATCCAATGAGAACTGAATTCACTAAATCATAGCCATTTAAGTTTCTGTCTTTCAGGAAATGCATGGTTGGTAACACAAAACATTTTATAGTAGCAACTTTTCTAAGATCATACAAGCAATGTTTAAAATGTGTCCCTGGTTTTGGGCTTTTGTCCCCTTCCCAATAAATGTTGGCTATTTACATATTTCATATGCTGCATAGGCCTTCAGGGAGACAGACGTGTAATGCTGCTTATGGTAAGTGCGGCGTCTGTATTGTCAGTAGTACGACGGGTAGAATGCTTGCTTTTGATATAGAAGGATGTGGGTTCTACTCCCACAGCATGTAGATAGATTGCTGACACTGTACTCTGTTGTACTTTGCAGCCCTGACAATGTCCTCTTTGGCAGAGATACCTAGTAATTATGAACCTGTTATCAGTTTGTCATCCATTCCCTGTTGTAATATTACTAGCTTATCATTTTTTTTTATGCAACATAGGCAATTTATATCGCAAGGGCAACAGGCACTTTATCTGTAGATGAAACAATGAAATATTAAGTTGTTTGCTAGCAGTAACCTCTTCATTAGTTATATATCTCCTTAATGTAGAATTATATGACTTTTACTTCTGCAGAGATTGTGCATATTTACTGATACTAGTGGATTGTAGATGTTACAGACTTTTATGATGGAAATGTTCTGAATTGGGCAGTTTAGTCAATTATTGGTTCATGCATTTTGTTTCATTACGTACTGTAAAAATGTTCAAAACAAATTTAAAACATGCTGTAACAAGTGTGCTGTATTATACAAGGAATATAATTTATTACTGTCAGGAAGGTGTTTCAAAGAACACATGCATGTTTTGTGTGCAAGGGGCCCTATGATTTGAAAACAGTCCAAAGCTAGTCATTATCCACCACTCGCCAGATGCATTTTCTTTGAATGTGGGTATCAATGCTGTTTCAATGAATGTGAGTTTCAAGGGCAGAGAAGTTATAATGTTAATTCTATTTTCATTGTGAGACTGTACTGCTTTGTTTAGCAGAGGTCTAGTAGTGTTTATGCTATAAAATGTAAAATAAAAATTTTAAATGAATACAAATAAACATTGTAGAAGCCAAGCAGTATGTACATTATAGTGTTTATGGTAAATAGGGCAAAATAACCAGGTAATGGGACATTGGAATGGCTGCAGGGAGGCTCTGGTGCCATATTTTGGTTCTGTTTAGTTAGCGTTTGAATGTTTATCCCACAATTCCATTGGAGTGGGTGGGGTTACATAATTATGTATGCAAATTATATGTTAATCAGCGTACAGATTTGTACCTCTTTTTCATGGGCCTTGTCCAGATTTTTGATGTTTCCAGGTTGAGAGGTATGTAAATCAGACCAACAACTCTTGTAGATCTTTAGCGCTTTCGTCTTATTTATTATCAAGACTTCTTCAGAAAGACATGTTTCATAAGTGTACTCGGCCCTCAACACTTATGAAACATGTCTTTCTGAAGAAGTCTTGATAATAAATAAGACGAAAGCGCTAAAGTTCTACAAGAGTTGTTGGTGTGATTTAGTATTTTGTGAATGCAGTTATTGTCACGAAGTTCATTTCTTAGTTAAAATTTCTTCTCTTCGTTCAATTTTTTTTTTGAGTGCGGGTAATTTTTTATATATATATATATATATATATATATATATATATATATATATACATACATACATATATACATATATATATATTATATATAAATATATATATATATATATATATATATATATATATATATATATATATATATATATATATATATATATATATATATATATATATATATATATATATATATATATATATATATATATATATATATATATATATATATATATATATATATATATATATATATATATATATATATATATATATATATATATATATATATATATAAAATATTTATATATATATATATATAAATATTTTTATATATATATATATATATATATATATATATATATATATATATATATATAAAAAACAGCAGTATATATTTAGACGTAGATGTAGACATATATAGCTATAGATGTAGGCATTTGCATGTTTATATGTTCATAAATATATATATATATATATATATATATATATATAAATATACATATATCAATATGTTGTAACCGTTTAGACATTAATATATTACCCACACACATACATATACATGTTGGAATACATCCTCTGTACTATTGAATGAGTGGGCAGGATGATATGTTTGTGAATAGATCAAGGCTATGTATATCTGAGATGGCGTAGTGGGAAATCACTTTGCCTATGGTGTGTAGGATCCTGGGTTTGATCCTAGCAAAGGCTGATTATTTTGTTGCTAGGCAGAACAAGGGCCATTTAATTAGGACACTTTTGAGCAGTTGTAAGCGGGTTTGCATGACAGTAAGCACTGCTAAGTTATGATTACTGTTTCTTATACTTAGCTCCTGAATTGCTTAACCTATGTAGGCATTGCTTACACCATTGCAAACAGGCTTTATCCCACCTACTGCTGCTTAAAAGTGCTTACTCCTGCTTTCTCCCATGCTAATTCCTTTAAAAGAAAAGAAAAAAGGGTTGATAGGAAAGTGGTGAAGAAAGGGGCACAAAGAGGGAAAGACAGTAGGGAAAATGGCTAGGGATGTGCAGGAAGGGTGTAGGGAAGGTCCATAGCTGTCCATTTCTTCTACAGTAACAGCTGTGCATATACACTGTATTTGGAGGTGGAGTTGGACACTTGAACCCCTGGGAGAGGAGTGAGGACAACAATAATAAGTTGTGATGCCAATTAGACTGGATTACATATGTCCAGTGGACATGTGTGTGAAATGGACAGCTATGTATGGGGCGTGATTTTTTTGTGGGAACAGACTGCCCTTTTTTTTTTTTTTTTTTTTTCAGGTGGGAGTGGGATGTTGGGGAGGGGTAGTAGGTATATTTGGGGAGGTAGGTTGGATAGGTTAACAGACAAGACACACAAGATGCATACAGGGCTGGTATATGACACATCTGGGGGGTAAACACCATGGACGGGGAGGGTGTTTGGAATTTGCAAGCCCATGAGCCCCCAACTGGAAACAATGGGACTGAGGTCTTCACCCATGGGGAGTCACCACTGCACCTTCATGGCCCCAAAGGTGGCTGTGCTGGGGGCTGTGTAGGAGGGGCAGGCTCACCCGCTAATAGCACTACTCGGCCCTCAAGCTGGCGTAGGTGGTCTCGATACTCCAGATCGAGCTCCCTACGTACCACGGCCCAGACCTGTTGACAGGTGACAGGTTCCCCTCCACGCCCGCTCTGAGGGGGGGTGAGCCCCATCCCCTGCAGAGGTTCCACCCGAAGGTGGTGCAGGGCCCACGGAGAAGGAGGTCCCAGGCTGGGCCCCAGTTGTGCTGGTGCCTGCTGCCATGGCCAGCTGAGGTGGGACAGGTGGGTCAGCTGGGACCGGCTTTTCCATACAAGCAGTGTTGTTGCAGGTTTATAACAGATATGGTTTAGCAACAGTCATCAGCATTCAGGATTAGTTATAACAGCATGAATAGGTATTCCCATTAACCAAAAACACCAGACTTAACACAGTTGCAGAGCAAGCAGAGCACATGCATATATAGAACAACAGTGGCCATTACAGGAGCATACAGGTTTCATTGATGGCAACAGGCCACCAATATGGGTGTATTTTAATATGGCACATGCATAGAAAAAATATGAATATTTATAAACCATTAGGACATATGTCCCAACAAAAGTTTGGAGTGTACACATACCAGATGAAGGAGTGTCATTGGGTTATTTTGCACATATGGTAGGGGTGAGAGAGAGAGTTCAATTGCCAACTAATATATCCTTGTAGTTTTCACAACATTCTTAGTCACTGCAGTGATCTTTCTGTTACATGTATTATTACACTACCCAATGGCCTTATATTGTACACTGGTATGTTTATAGATTATTGTATACATGCCCTTTGTCTTACATACGGGCGTGACAGGCTGCAGGTGTTAATGCAACATATGTTGAGAATTGTTGTCATACACTTTGGGTGAGGTGCTAGAATGACAGGTTTGTTTTCATATACATTCTCTGACTATGTACATGTTTGACTATCAGTTATATGTCACTGACAGCTGCCTACATTTCTTGGATCATCACACTGAATTTTCAGGGGAACAGGATACCAGGCTGGTGATATGGGCCATTTATCTGGACATGCTGGACAGATTGGAACAGTTGTGGAGTATGAATATGCATACAACTTTTAATATGAACATTCTAGCAAATTCTGTACAGTTGTTGGGTATAATTATGCATACAGCTTTCTACCTGAACATTGTGACAAAATTTGTACAGTTGTGGGGTATTTTTATGCACACAGCTTAGTAGCACTTCCTGGATTCATACCCCTGCTGTGTGTGACAAAAAATATAGCTAATATCACAATGAACTATGCCATCAGGGCATTGATGTAAAGCTTTCAACTGTTTTCAATCTAAGTCTCCCTAACTTGTACGATATGACTGACCTCCTGGCACTTCCAACATTGTTATGCAGGACTTCATACCCATTTTATCTGCATACCGTGGTGTGGGTGACACTGCTTAAGATACAACAGTACTATTTATAGTATGGAACAGATCACCAACATATGAGAGAAGAGTAAACAGAAGCACTCCAGGGGTTATATGTTTACTCATAGACTATTACACATTTATTTCTACTGGTACAACACTTTCTAAGGCTCTTATATTTATATGTTATGACAATACATGCAGACTGATTATTAACCTGCCTCGCGACACAGCCTTTGCTGCCTGGCATCATGGGCTTGCTGGTTCGCAGCCCACTCATCTGCAGCTATCAGAGAAATACAGTGATATTTAGCCATAACTATCCATAGTATACACAAGTTAGGCAATTATTTAATACTTAGTAGAATGAGTGCTTACTCAGTACTGGGGCATTGGGCATCTGCTGAGACTCCTGGATCCACTGTTCCAGTATATCCACCCTCTGCCACTTCAGGTCCGCATGGTGGTGCCTGACCTGCCCACCAGTCCGGGGGATACCTGTGGCACTAGTGAGGTCACTGGCGAGACTGTTCCAGGCCTCCATTTTATACTGCGAGCCCTGGTACTGGCCCTGCAGTAGTTTCTGCTCATGGTGTTTTACCAGGAGCCATACCATGATTTTTGACTCCTGGATGCCCCAGTGCTGCACTCTAAATCGTGTGCCTTCACCCACACCAGTCATTCTGCCTGCAGCAGGAAGCTACAACCAGTTATGAGTAGTATTCCCACCTGTGGGGTTTAAATATGGCCAATTTCCTGCACTTTCCCATGATTGGCCAGTTTTGAAAAGGCTAAACTATGGGTACATCTGCTTACATAAGGTTGGCACTGCTTAAAGAGGTATACCACTAGGCAGATTGAATTGGCTCCCCTACACATTGTTTACACTTACTAACTTGAGCTGTGCTGCAGTTAGCATTGCTTAATAGTTAATTAGCAGTATATTTGCCATTTGGTAATGATTTATTCTCCATTACAGGTTATATATGTGTCTGGTATCCGTGATTCATATGTACATACAGTGTATGGGGACCTGGGGACTTCTACACTTTATTACAATCACACCTCAAATTTATGCTTACTGCAGTACTCCAGTTCACATATTTATGTTATGTAGCAGGTTATACCACTTCACACTGTACATAGATTCAGTTCACATGTTTGGTTTGATTTTCCTGTGGTGAGGATTAGTTTGCTGATACCTCATTCATCGCTATTGTTATGATGGCGTAGTGGTTAACTACTGTGACTATAGTGTACAGGGTCCTGAGTTTGAGCCTTGCAGAGGCTTTTGTTGTGAGGCAGAGCATAGGCCACTGGATACAGAGTGATTAAGGCACTTTAAAAGCCTTTAAAAGCAGGTTTGCACAGGTTTGCGTGACGTTAAGCACTGTTAAACTCTGGTTACAGTTTCTTACACTCAGCTTCTACTTTGCTTAATCTGTGTAGGCTATGCTTACCTCCACCCACATGCACTTAAACATGCTTACTATTGCTTATCTGTGCTTAAACCTGCTTACTAGTGCCTTATTCATTATGACACTGACACTTCACATGTGCGTTTAATGCAGTACTCCAGTTCACATTTAAATGTTATTATGTCAGCAAAAAGATGTAAAATTATGTTCATGTACAGATTTCACATGGAAAATGATATGCACTGCAGTGGGACTCAAACTGGGAATGCCTGCTTGTTAGGCAGGTGCTCTAACCACTACACTACTGCTGTGCTGTTTTGTTTGCCTATATATTCCTTGTTATCCTCTTCAGCCTTTTCAGCTTTTTTAACCGTAACTAAGAGATGGGAAAACCCACACACCTATGGTTAGCTGTACTCGGGGTTTTAAAAAAAATAAAAGGGTCTCTTTGTTTTATTTAAATGTACTGTTGCTGTTGAACACACGGGGACTGTTGTTGGGGATATGTGGACACCTATGAGCGGTCTCGCTCATTAATTTAACTTTCTTCTGTTCTACTGTGCAGGGGCATGTTTATTCTGAGAGCTCTGCTCTCAAACACACCCCCTGCACTCGTCTACACTCTGTGTAGGATTTGGAGCTCAGACAGCACACCTTCATTAATATGCATGGCGCGCTGCCGTTCTCCTCTTAAACTGCCACTTCCGTGCAGGACTAGATTAGTCCTGCATGGAAAATTAGTAAATCCGGGGGACAGAGTAATTATCTTTACTGTGTAAGTGTAACAGTTTCTCAACATTAACAATTCACTACATAGGAAGACTTGCCTTCTATTTATGTCACACATACACATTGCCATAGGTATCTCATGCCTGTTAGTTTGACAGATGCAGTTTCAAACAAGACATAGTAAGATTAAGTGCTACAGAGAGTATCACCATGTATAAGTAATTTATTTTTATTCAGTATGCATCACTCTTATTTTGCTTTCATTTCTCAACAAGATACTTTACCCCCTCACATGCAGACACAGCTAAACTCTCTCTGTAAGAATAGTATACTACAGGAACAACCCTGTTTCATTTTAATGTCACTAGGAAGATTCTTCAAATTTTTAGCATAGTACAAGTAATAAACATGATTAACGGTTTATGTATGCATTATCGTTCATGCTGCTGCACAATGCCATACTCTGAACTGCTTTTAGCAGCTTAAGATTCCACTCAGCACATTATGACATTACCAGCTTTCACTAAACACTGTTTTGCAAAAATTCCTTCATTGCTAACGATCTCCTTTTGCACTGATTCATTTGCAACAAATCTTCCCCAGTAGACTTTTCCTATCAATACATCAACTTTTTTTTCTGTCTTAAGATTCTCTTTTCCTGTACAAGTTTTTACAGCCACAATAACATAGCAAAATAGTGTTTGTTAGGCTTACTCAAATCAAGTGTTTATACTTTAGTTCAGCGCACATTGTTCGGGATTGTCTGACTTCTTTTCATAATAACTTAGTGCAACAAGATTCTGCATCATATTTCTTTAACAAATGTTGCAGAAGATACACACTTCATGGAGCAACAAAATTTTCTTCCAACACATTCTTTTCATCAGTTCAGTAAATGCATTTTGCATATGCCATTTTGCTAAGAATATTCATCACTATTTGGTTTCAAGAGGTCACTGTTACTCATGCAATTGTTTTCAGCCTTGTTTAATAATTATTTAATTTATATCGGTCTTACAATCCATTCTATGTTTTGAGTGATGCTTTGCTTTGGGTGTGACAGACACAAGCTGAATAGCACTGTTCAGAATCATTCAAATGGTCAGATATACCCAGAAGGGTCTACTTCTAAATTTCGAAGGTTCAAAACTTCAGATTGCTTATGGTCGAGACCATAAGATCGAAGTTTTGAAACTTTAAAATGTAAATTGAAAAAAAAATAAAAACAAAAAAAAAAAATCTTTTTTTATGTTTTTGTTGGGGGCAAGCCCCTCTGCACCCCCACACTCCCTGCTAATTAAATATACCAACTCTGACATTGCACTACTGTGAGGAAAACAGTAAATATACTGTTCCATGTTGTACTGCGATCTCCATTGAAATGGTTTGAAGTTTCAAAACTTCGATCTTATATTGTCTATAAACTTTGAAATTTATAAGTAGCCCCCTTCCCCAAAAGCTACACATCTCTCTTTCTGGGGTTAGTGGTAGTTAGCACAGAGGATTAAGGTGCTGTTAACAAACAATTTCCTGTCATCCACTGGTATAGAGTTTAATTTAGTTTCCATTTCCTATGTGAAACGAGTCATTTAACCAGATAGTGCTTCAGGGCTGAGTGTGAAAAAGATCTATCAAGATCAGTGATCTACTTCTGTTAACAAATACAAATAAATAAATAAAAAACACAGTTCATGCATAACATTTTCAGGTTTGAAATGTCTCAGGTACAGTGCAGGCAAAACTATTTTTGTTATATAATGAAAATAACCAACACAAACCCTGGGAATAAATAAGCTGTTTTTTTCCATGCAAGAATAATGCAGCAGTTCCTGCACGGAATATGGCCACCAAATGGTCCAGTAAACAAGGCTGGGAGCATGCACGAGCCTGCTAGCACTATTCTTGCATGGACACCACTGAATTATGCTAATTTCCTCATTTGCTGGTGAAAACCATGCAAATGAGGTGAATTAGTGATTCAGAAAGCAGGCAGGTACTTGTGCAAGAGCAGTGTTAGCTGCAGAAATGTATTCGGTTACTAACCAAATACATTTCTGCAAATAACAAAACGGAGGCATGACAGCTCCCAAAAAAGCATGTATTATAGTCTTTAGGTATGCCAATGGCCAAATATATGGCCATTAGCATGGAAAATAGCTTCATTTTTATAAAAATCAAAGTTCTTTTTTTGGCCAATCTCGGCCATTTAAGCATAGGGCAGTGGCGCGTAAACAGGATCATGCCGAAAATAAAAAAAATGTGAAACGTCAATTTTAAGGAAAATCTGCATTTTGGCATTATAGTCTATGGCATGCAGAATCAAAACAATACCAGGGAAAAGTGGTTGTCAAGGGGAAAGTCTCTCTGTTAGTGCAGTAACTATGGACTAAGGCAGTGGGGTATGCAAATGAGGAGAAATTTACTGAATCACAAAAATCTTCTAAGTGCCAAACTGCACCTAACTATGTAGGTGCTATAGCACAATCGTGTAACTGGGAGGAGCAACAGACATGAAAAGGAGGGGTGTCAGGCATGTTGTAAGCACATTGAAGCCCTATGGCACAGAGATAAGCTTAGTTAAGCACAGCTAAGCAAGGGTGTGTGTCTGAGGCTGTATTGACTTATTCCATGAAATGAGGAGTGTGTTCGCGTACAGGGGGGGTCATTTCTTTTGTGTTTACATTAGCTAAATTGGTTTGCACAGTGCACACCCAGTGTAAAACAAACAACAATAAAAATGCCGGAAATAGCAGGACTGTTTGTATTTGGTCACCTGGTTTGCACGGCTCGCCTCAGGGCTTAAAAGGGGAGGAAATGAGAAGAGAAAAAATGAAAATAGCAACATAAAAGCAATCAAGAACAAATTACATAGCCAGCAGGTGGAATGATTCCTAGTCAGCTAATCATACAGTCAGCATCTGCAGCACAGCAGTATAAACTATACAAACACCCTACAGTCTGTTTTTTCCCCACAAACTCTGTACCATTGGTATTCACATGTGGGTGAATTTTAACTGGAAAAATGTTAGGGGCTGCCATTACTTTAATTCATCAGTATGTGCTAGAGGCTGAGGGAGGAGAGGAGGATAATGCTGACAACCGCAACAGACCGAGGAGGAGGAGAAGAGTGTTCAGACCCAGGATAACTTACCAGGGGCTACATGATCTGGAGATAGTAGAGCACTACAGGGTGGACAGAGACATACTTCAGCAAATCACTGACCTGTGATGGCCTCAACTCAGACCTAGAGCCAGCAGAGGGGAACCCATCCCAGTGGATACCAAAGTATGTGCAGCCTTAAGAATTCTAGCTACAGGTACTTTCCAAAGACCTACTGGGGACATCATGGGGGTCTCACAGGCATCTGCATCCAGGGTACTCCACCAGTTCCTGGATGCCATGCTGCCACATGCTGGTGAGCACATTTACTTCCCCAACACCCATGAGGAGAGGACCAGCAATATGCATTTCTTCCACCATGTAGCAGACTAACCAGAGGTACTGGGTGCCATAGACTGTACGCACATCCACATCAAAGCACCACCCGTGAACAGGGTAGGGTCTACATAAACCACAAGGATTCCCCTCCATCAGCTGCCAGGGCATGTGCAATGCCCAGGGCATTATCATGAATGTGTGTGTTGGCAGCCCTGGAAGCTATCACAACTGCTACATCTGGCATTTGTCACAGCTGTACCAGGTATTTGCCAGTGGGGGCATCCTGTATGGCCATCTGGTGGGGGATGCTGGCTATGCACTGGAGCCATGGATGATGACACCCATCAAAAATGCACACGCAGCCACACAAGAACATCATAATAAGGCACACGCACAAACCAGGATCATTATAGAGCGTGTGTTTGGGATGCTCAAGTCACAGTTCCACTGCCTTGACATATCTGGTGGAGCTTTGCAGTACTCTCCAGCCACATGTACACACATGTTCATTGTATGTGCATGCTACACAATATGATCCTGGGGCTGGTTCTTTTGTGTTTTTGTAAAAAAAAAAAAAGTTGTTCTTCTGGTATTTAAGCCCTAACTTTGAGAGGGTTTCTGTCTATACACACTGAGCAGAGTGGATGAGAGGTGTTGACTCCAACTGTTAGCTGAGATATATAAGTATCCTGTTTTTTTCCGATTATTTATACAGTTTATTGTTTCTAGCAATTTATATATAGCACTTTTATTGTAATCTGCACGGGTTACTGATTTGTTTGCAGTTAAAGTTTCTGTATCTTTACAAATCTTTATCTGTTTAAAAACTTTCATTTTGTGGCTTTCTCTAGTGCTTTGTAGGCTAATCGCTTTAGTGTCCACACCCACCCTCCCTGTTGGTGTGTTGTGTTATACTTGATGGCTTTGCAGTTGCCCGCCCCTACTGTAGATCTGATCTGGGACACTCCTCCCAGTCTAGTGTCATTAGCTCATTCTACCTAGTACAGAGAGACCATTTGATAAGGCCTTCTGTTTCTCCTTTTTCCCTTAAAAAAAAAAAAATTTTTTTTTGCCTGAAATTCCTTATGTTCTGACTGTGCTTCTCAAACATTTTGGAAATATAGAGTATATTTTAGAGCATTTATTATAACTGTAATTGTCTTAATATTGCTACAACTCAAGTGCTCTAGGTTGCACTGCATCTGAAGTGTGTGTGTGTTTTAGCTGCTTTTCTGTATATATAGACTTCTCTGTATATGTAGACTAGCTACTTATTCTGCTGTATTACTGCCACTTAAATCGTTTTTCAGTTGTGCACTTGCCTTGCTTCATTTAAAAAGTTTTAAATTTCTAATTTTGTAAAGTTTTAATTGCATTTACTGTTTAGGACTACACACTCAAGTGTGTTAGACTTTTCTGTGTTTATTTACTGTATTATTGCATTGTTTAGCCTGTTTCAACAAAAATAAAATAAATATATATATATACTATCTTGTTTGCTTGTTTCCCACCTTTTCTAGCCAGTCCATATCCCAGGCCTTACTTGTCTCAGGACTTTATTTTCTGTGCTCAGAGCTATCCAGACCTTGCTGTGGCAGAGGGAAGTCCTACTGCCTACCAGTGGGACTGGTGAGCATTGTACTGCCTATCTAATGCTAGAGGAATGGTTTCCAGTTCTGAAATTGTAATTTTATTAACCTTTTTGGGCTGATTTCTATCCCTTTCAACCGTCTGGCTTAAAAACACGTGTGTTTGCACATTTTTCACATCGTGCAGCACTATGAGGCTACAGTTAAACTATTCCAGGTGCCAGAAAGTCTGCTCTTCAAATTTTCCCTTAAAACTAGCTGGTTTCTCAGTAGTAGCACTAAAATCTGAACCCCTGTGACTAGCACTTGCTCTAGAACCTGCTGTAAAGCACTAGGAAGCCTGAAACTGATACAAGCACTCAGCTCTCCTTGTCAATAAGGAGAAATTAATCATAGGCACTAAACAGCCTACAATTGCAAAGCACCTTGCAAAGGTAAGGGAAAACAGCTCTTAAACCTTACAAAAAAGCACCTAAGCAGGCATGTCCAAGGGTCAGCTTCCAGTGGTTTCTCCTGTCCACCTGGTGAATCTGGGCATACTGGGGCAATGCGGCAACTGCCTCATGTACACAGACAATCCTGTCCTCCTACCACCCAACACTACAACCTGCGAGAGATGCACTTACATAGCCAAACTGGAAGCAAAGTTCTCTCCAGTGAAGACTGTGCTAGACAGTCAAAAGGAAAAGGCTAACACCTGCATTACACCTCTAGCAACTCATAGCCCTTCAAAACCCACACCATCAACTCCCGCACGTAGCAACACTAAACCTACATATGCGGAGGCCCTTAACATTAACCTGCCCAAGCAACAAGGACCTCCGAAGCCGAAACGCAAACAAACACCAGTCACAACCAAAGTGACACATAGCTCACAACACCAGTGTGCCACCCAACAACAGCCCCTAAGGCAAGACAATGTACCCAACACTTTAGTCATAGGTGACTCTATAGTCAGGCACACTGATGTCCCACTCACCAGGCTGAACAAGGAGAAAATTACAGTCAGCTGCCTGTCGGGTGCCAGGATCCGCCACATAACGCATGTACTCAAGTCACTCCACAACAAGTACAAATACGACTCTGTCATTGTCCATGCTGGATTAAATGACTTGAGACGTACCTCCCTGGACTACATGAAAAGAGACAAGGAAGAGCTCTTGGATCATGTGACCCAGGCAGGTATGACCCTAGCCCTGAGTAGCATCCTGCCTTTGCCCAGAATGATACCACAGTATAAGGACAAAATGATTGACTTCAACAATTGGCTAAGCTTCTGGTGTCATTCAAAGGGGATCCAGTATTTGTCTGCCTGGGAAGACATGATCGACAAACCACAATGCTTTGCCAGAGATGGTCTGCACCTGTCACCCCTCGGATTCAGGTTACCGGCTAAACCTCTTGCCACCCCTACAGTGCCCTTTTTAGGCAAGGTTCAAAGGATAAAACCACCACCATAACAGATACAAGCATGCAAAATCTGAAGGTAATGCTATTCAATGCTAGAAGTCTAAACCTCAAAATGCACTCTCTCGAGGCACTCCTAAAAATGGAGAACATCGATATCTGTGCAGTGACTGAGACCTGGTTCAAGGCTCCAGAGAGCACCCCTGCAATACCAGGCTACAATTCTTACCACACTTTTCGGCCACAAAACCAAGACCGAAACACTAAAGGTGGAGGAGTGTCCATATTCACCAAGGATATTCACACCTCCAGGCTAGTTGCCCAACACAATGCATCTGAAATTCTCCAGGTGCAACTAACACTAGGTAAGACTGAAATCCAAATTGCAGGTTGCTACAGATCCCCCACCATACCCCAAGATTCTCACTACACCTTCCTAAACATACTGGAAAATATTAAGATACAACCAAACACCCTAATACTAGGTGATTTCAACTACCCTGCCATTAATTGGGAAAACTACTCAGGTACCAACTCCTTTTCCCAATGGTTCTTGGAATTCATAAATTCCAATGCCCTGGATCAACTAATCCATTGTCCCACGAGAGGCTCCAATATCCTAGACCTGGTCATTACCAACATGGGAGATAGATGCTCCACACCAGTGGTCACCCCCTCATTGGTCAGGTCTGACCATAAGCAAATCACCCTTGACATCCACATCCCACCCACCCCCAGTAAGGAAACCTCCTTAAAAAACTTCTCCAAAGCCAATTTCATGCTACTGAAGTCAGAAGTGACAAACTTCACAACACCCACGAAGACAGGATCTGGAAGTTCGACTGCAGAATCCTACACTAAGGCACTGTACGAGCACATCCACTAGTGCATGAATTGTGCCATCCCAAATAGAACCAAGATGCTCTTCTCCAAAAAAAGGAAGCCAATCTGGTGGTCCCCTGCTATAAACAAACTATACAACAGAAGGAAGAAACTGTTGCAGAAAAGAGGAAAATCCCAGGTTGCAAAAAACTCCCTCACCAGCCTCAGTAAGAAGCTGAGATCCCTCATAAAATCCTCAAAAGCTAGTTACGAAAATAAAATTGCCAAAGATTCCAAAGACAACCACAAGGCATTCTATAGTTATGTCAAGAATCTAAATGGCAATGTTCAGATCTGCTCTGAGCTACAACAGAATGGCATTAAATATACTGATTCCCAAGGATATTGCCAATATCCTGGCAGATCGATTTAGTGCCAGCTTCACTCCCCTCTCACCCCCTAAAGAGTCCATCTCAATACCAAAAGATTGCCAAACTCCGATAATCACAGCCACACAGGTAGAAACAGCACTCTCCAAAGCTAAGAATACAGCATCCATGGGACCAGATGACATCACAGGCTGTGTACTACATGAACTACAAAATGAACTGGCACCCCACCTAAGTGTCATGTTTAATCACAGCCTCACCTCAGGCTTCGTGCCCACTGAGTGGCGCACAGCTACAGTTATCCCGCTCCACAAGAGAGGATCCACCTTGGATCCCGGGAACTACCATCCCATCAGTCTGACAAGCCTGATCTGCAAGGGCATGGAAAGCATTATCATGGAACTTATAAACGAAGACATTGACAACCTCCAGACACTGGGCCCCACCCAGTTTGGGTTCGTGAAGGGCCGATCTTGTCTCCTGAATCTGACTGACTTCTTTGAATCGGTCTCCAGAGCTGAGGACGAAGGTAAGGAGGTCCACACAGCCTATCTGGACCTCGCCAAGGCCTTTGACACCATCCCCCACTCTTGAATCATAGATAAACTTACTAAGCTGGGCATAAATCCCTATGTCACTCCATGGGTTGCCAACTGGCTTACTGACAGAACCCAGACTGTAAAAGTAGCCGACTCCAAATCCAGCTCCAGACAAGTGACAAGTGGAGTACCTCAGGGTTCAGTCCTGGGACCACTCTTGTTTGGCATCTACTTCTCTGAAGTACAGGCCAACACTAAGGGACTCTGGCTAACAACATTTGCAGATGACTGCAAACTGGGAGCCATTATTGAATCCCCAAATTATGTGGATATTCTACAAAAGGGCCTTACAGAAACAGATGCCTGTTGCCAGAGCCATGGGCTCAAGCTTAATGCCAAGAAATGTACAGTTATCCCCTTTGGAAAAAAACATGTACCCATGAACTACCACATAGGTGGCAGGACACTAAACATTGAAAGTGTGATGAGAGACTTAGAGACACAAGTGGACAGTGGTCTCACTTTCGATAATCACATCGCCACACCAGTCAGGAAATCCTTCTACATGACACACCTCATCACTAAGGGCTTTTCATCCAGAAAAAAGGAGGTCATTGTCCCACTGTACTCATCCCTCATTAGACCCATTATAGACTATAATGCCCCATTTGGTATGTACCTCGCAAGACATCTGCAACAGCTGGAAATGCCACAGAAATACCTCACTAAAAGAATCACAGGCCTAAAGCAGATGCCATATGCTGACCATCTAAAAAAACTCCAACTATACTCTGTGGCATATCGTCTACTCAGAGGTGATCTCTGCTTAACATACAAGGCCATGTCAAGCCCTGAGCTGTTGGACATGCTCCACTTAAAGAAATCCCAATCCCTCAGAGCCACATGGTCCAGGGATCTAAACCTTATCATCACAATGAACAAAACATGCTGGAGGGATAGGTTCCTGACCCAGAGACTCCCCATACTCTGGAATTGACTGCCCATACATGTCAAGCAGAGCACTTCATTGTCCCTCTTCAAAAGGAACCTTGATGATTGGATGGGAGATAGGAAATTCACCCCGGGGATCATGTCAGTCGCCCTGCTAGACAGGGGCCCCAGAGAAGTAAATATTGTGGGAAAAAATTTCCAGGGAATTGTTATGGCTAGGCTTGCGTAGGCCTTAGGGCCGATAGCCTAGTACCAACCTATGAACCTTTGCAGTACTCTCCAGCCACATGTGCACACGTGTTCATTGTATGTGCCATGCTACACAATATGATCCTGCGGAAACAGCTGCAGCAGGAACAGCACAGAGAAAGGCCACACACCCCACCACCATTGCTAAGGTCCCCACAGGCACAGAGGGACTCAGAGGAGGAGGCCCCTGGGCCTGCTGCTGTAGGCAGATGGAGGTGTGCCCAGTATGCTCAGGCTTTGGAAAAGAGGCAATGCATGGCACACACACTGACACTGTGGGGACCCCAGGGACTGACACCTCTCTCTGACTCCCACACACAGTAAAATGGATGACACACACATCACATTACCTGTAACTTACCATGTATAGACAGTGTACTGTTTGCATCCAACACAGACGGCCCTCAAGTACCGTCCTCACAACTGCTGCAAGCACAAGGTAAGTCAGTCTTCTTAACAATAAATGAATGGATTAGTATGTTTTGCTAGCATATCTATGGTAATGATGCATAAATGAAAGGGAATGGTGTGGCCTACTGGGATACCAGCAAACACCTGACAGCTATGTTGGGACACCAGGAAATGTCTGACCAAAACTGGCCTCCACACACTATGCAGTAATACCCAAGATGGCAAATCCCACTGCAGTAAATGTGTGGAGACAACTAACTGGGAGGTCATAGGTCAGAGGCATGGATGTCAGTGTGGGGATCCCATACCCACCCCTCACACCCACACAACAAGTCAGCTGTAGATAACCACAGAGAAATGCCTGGTAAAGGCACACAAATGGTTGCAATGTTGAATTAGCCCCTACAGACTCACACAGTGATAACACAGCAGGACCCACAGTTGCAGTAAGGCTATGAAGGGTAAGAAGTCTGAAACTCAAATGTATGCTAGCACAATCTGACCTGTGCTCTTTACTAATATGCCACTAGTCCCCAAGACAGGGCACAATAGTATGGTAAATGGAACCAAAAATGTAAAGCACATATCAGCACAGTCTGTGTAAAATGTGTACAGTTGACAGGTGTGCCCCCCATATACCCACACAAATGCAATAACATGTATGTTTGCAGGGAAATAAAAGCATAGCACACATTGGCAGGGCTGTACTAATACACATGAAAACATGTTGCCTGTCCACAATATGCAGGGGTCAATGAGCTATGTGTATGTGTGGTTAATACTGTCTAGAACTGGCTATCATGTTCTCTTGGAAGTTGTATTGTAGTGCCCTAGGTACAAGGCTGTCTTTGACAAGGCCATGTGCAGACAACTGCAATGCCAGCTGTTATGCATGTCAGTGACACCCACTGCTCTGCCACTGACATGCCTGGAAGTTACAGTGCTATGTGGAATATACTACGCATATTAGTGACATCTTGAAAGGTGTGCAGCTGAGGTGCCAAGGCTTTTGTGAATATAAATGATTTTTGGTACTGTTGCCAGTGGTTATTCTCAATCCTTTTTTTATGTTTGCTTTTACAGATAATGGACATGCCTGCACAGTAGAATGCACTCTGTACCAACACCCATAACTCCCAACCTCTGACAGCAAGATGTCTGGACAAGGGCAGAAATAAAAGTGGAACAAAGCCACAATGATAGGCATGTGTTGTAAATATCACCCTTACATACTGAGAAAGTTGGTAAGGTAAGGGGTTTACAGTAGCGGGAATTGTCTGAAGGTTATGTAGTCTGAAACAGTAATGTCTGTCATTATTTTTTAACATCACTCTTCAATTATATGTAACTAACTTGCCATAAAAACACAAGTTTATGTAAACAGGATGAAACCTAGCCAAACACCTGGACAACTTGCCAAAAATTGTACAGGTGAGCGGTATGCCCACACAAGGATATGACATCTCAGGTTAGAAAGATACCATACAAGCAGGAGATCCCAAGCCAGTATATCACCAAGTTGCTGGACTGTTTACACAGTGCGTCATTACTCAGCTGGTTGTAGCCACACTTCACAAATGGCCTTGTTGGGCAAGAATGTACATAGCTGCCCTCATAATACTGGTCTATGAATCATACAGCTAGTATTCCTCTGGTAAAGCACTGTGATGATCTGAGGATGTCTGGCACTAGTTAATGACACAATACACTGCAGTGTCAGACTACAGATATGTCAGAAAATGTCTGCTAAACAAACCAAGTACCCTGAGGAAAGTCCTGTGTACTCCTGTGATATGGCTGTAACACACAAAACCTTGGACTGGAGTACCCCTATCTCTGGAATGGAGTCCCGCTCTAAATATCGAAGGTCACACTGGGCATGCTCCTACACATAGAGAATCACAGAACATGTTAGAAACCTACATCAGAATATATGACTGTATTGTGTATATATATATGTCTGTGCATACAGATAGCTATGTACACCTCATCTATCCCCCCCCCCCCACACACACACACACACACACACACACACACACACACACACACACACACGCGCACACACACACACACACACACACACACACACACACACACACACATACACACACACACACACACACATACACACACACACATCAGACAGGATTACCCTCCGCTAGCTGTAGGTAGCTCGTATGTGATATATCTGCATCTGTTGCGTGAGATAAGCACACATATATATGGGCAACAGATAACATATGTCAAGCATACACATACCTAGATGTGGGGAAGTGTGAGTTAGTGATAGAGAGAGACACACACAGGGGAACACAGACAGAGTCACACACACGGATACCCTGAATGGCATACAATGATGTCCTGCTGTGGACAGTGGCATATCAGTTGTATATAGGTCTAAGTATTAGGAGTGCAAATGAGAGGTCGGATGTGCAATTCCCACCATTCTGTTGGTTTCTAAGTATTAGGAGACTGTTCCCCCTCAGTACACTTCATATTGCCCTACTTCACAAGATCTGTTGCTGTCATTCACCTTAGAAGTACCATTGGACACCGATTACCCCTATAAGCTTTGCAGTGCATGTGATAACTGTGTCATACTATAGTACAAATAACTAGATATGTAGGGGTTCTAATCTCAATACTAGCAAGTGTGTGTGTGTGTGTGTGTGTGTGTGTGTGTGTGTGTGTGTGTGTCTGTGTGTGAGTTGTGTATGTGAGAGTGAGGGAGTGTGTGTTTGCTTGTTTGTAGGTGAAACAGTTTTAGGACATTCCCACCCACAACACTTCCCAGTGCCCCACTTTATCAGTCCTGCTGATGTCATTCCCTTTATCAGCACCTTTGGCCAGTTGTCAGACCAGTAAACTCTGTAGTGCATGTGATAACTGTGTAACACTATAGTACAAATCACTACCTAGACAGGGGTTCTACTCGCAGATCCGGTAAATGTGTGTGTGGGAGTATAAGTGCATGTGTATGTTTGTAAGAAGAAGTATTTTGATAAGTCTCCCACCCAGTGTCCTACTTTATCAGTCCTGCTGATGTCATTCCCTTTATCAGCATCTTTGGCCAGTTGTCAGCCCACTAATCTCTGTAGTGCATGCGATAACTGTGTAACACTATAATACAAATAATTACACAGGCAGGGGTTCTACTCTCAAATCTGACAAACGTGTGTGTTGGTGTATAAGTGTGAATGTTTTTAGGAAGAAGTATTTTGAGAAGTTTCCCACCCACTACCCTACTTTATCAGTCATGCTGATGTCATTCACCTTATAGGTTCATAGATGTGTACTAGGCTAATGGCCCTGGAGCCTTTACAAGCCTAGCCCATAGAGATGCCCTGGCATTGTGCCACCCTAAGTTAGTTCCTAGTGCCTCTATCAAGTAGAGCCACTGCAGTGATCGCTGGGGTGAACTTTCTATAACCCATCCACTCATCAAGATTTCTCTGGAACAGGGTCAGCGAGGTGCTCTGTTTGACATGTATGGGAAGTCTATTCCAGGGCATGTGCAGTCTCTGGGTGAGGAACCTGTCCCTCCAGTATTTTGTGTTGATTGTGGTAATAAGGATGAGGTCTCTTCAGTGTGTAGTGCAGAGTGATTGGGATGTCTTTAGATGTAGCATTTCTAAAAGGCTGGGTGAGACATGGCTTTGTAAGTCAAGCAGAAATTGCCTCTAAGTAGGTGATATGAGACAGAGAATAGCTGGAGTCTTTTGTGTCTGTCTGTGTAGGACATGTGTTTAATGTCTAGGATCCTCTTTGTGAGGTACGTCTGCAGCCTCTACAGCTATTGCAGGTGTCTAGTGAGGTACATGTCAAATGGGCCATTATACTTAATTGGTCTAATGAGGGAAGAGTAGACTGAGATGATGGCCTCTTTCTTCCTGGATGCAAAACCCTTGGTAATGAGATGTGTCACATAGAAGGACTTCCTGACCACAGTGGCAATGTGGTGGTTGAAGGAGAGTTTGCTGTCAACCTGTGTCCCCAGATCTCTTATAACACCTACAGTGTTCAGTGGACTCCCACCGATGTGGTACTTAGTGGGAACTGAGATTTACCAAAGGGGATGATAATGCATTTTGTGGTGTTAAGCTTCAGGCCACGGTTTCCACACCAGTCATTGGTCTCAGTGAGGCCTTTCTGTAGGATGTCTGCATCACTTATGGAGTTAATGATGGCTCCTAGCTTGGTCAGCCAGAGTTCCTTTGTGTTGGCCTGAACTCCTGAGAAGTAGATGCTGAACAGGAGAGTACTCAGGAATAATCCCTGTGGACTCCACTAGTGACTGGTTGGCAGTCTGACATTGAGTTTGCTATTTTAACACTGTGTGTTCTACATGTGAGCCAATTTGCAACCCACCTAGTGATATAGGGGTTGATGCATAGTTTGGTGGGTTCATAACTAATTCCTGACTGTGGAATGGTATCAAAAGCCTTGGCCAGATCGATGTAGGCTATATGCAGTGCCTTACCATCATACACAGCCCTGGTGACTGACTCAAAGAAGTCAACCAGGTTGAGCAGGCATGATCTCCCTTTCACAAAGCCAAACTGTGTGGGGTCCAGAGTTAGGAGATTACCTATATCTTTGTCGATCAGGTTCTTGATGATGTACTCCATAGCTGTACATATCAGACTCATCAGGCTAATGGGCATATAATTCCCAGAGTCTGTAGTCGCTACCCCTTTATGGAGAGGGGAGACTGTAGCAGTGTGCCATTTGGGAGGGATAAAGCCAGAGGTGAGGCTCTGACTGAACAGGGCACACAGATGTGGTTCCAGGTCTCTTTGTAGTTCATGTAGAACACAGACAGAGATATTTGTGGGTCCCATGGAATATGTATTCTTGCCCATGGACAATGCAGGTTTAACCTGGGCTGCAGTAATGCTAACTCCCTGGTTTTCTTCTGGCATTGTGATTGTTCCCTTAGGGGGGAGAGAGGGGTAAAGCTGGCACTGAATGTGCTGGCAAGAATGTTGGCAATATCTGTTGGCTCAGTATAGGAGGTAGCATTGTGCAGTAACTCAGAGGACTTCTGGGTGTTGCTGTGGAGGTTCCTGATATAACTATCAACGGCTATGTAATTGTTGTCAGTGTCTGCTGCAATTCTGCCATCATAACTGGCTTTTTACATGATTTCATGATGGATCTCAAGTTGTTGTTGAGGCTAATAAGAGAGTTTTTCTAGTCTTGGGACGCCACCTATTTCCTGCAACAGTTTCTTCCTTCTGTTGTACAGTTTATTAATGGCAGGGGACCACCAGATTGGCCTTCAGTGTTTGGAGGAGAGTGTCTTGGTTCTGTTGGGTATGGCTAGTTCCATGCATTTATGTACATGTTTGTATAGTGCATTTGCGTATGATTCAGCAGTCATGCAGCTATTTTCCATTGGCATGGGTGTTGTGAAGTTAGCCACATCTGGTTTTAGGAGTCCAAAGTCAGTTTTGGAGAAGTTTTTCAAGGTGGTTACCTTTGTGGGGGTCTGGGTGAGATGTGGATTTCCATGGTGATTACTTTATGGTTGGATCTGACCAGTTAGGGATTGACTACTGTTGTTGAGCAATGGTCCTATATGTTAGTAATCAACACAGGTCAAGAATGTTGCTTCCTCTACTGGGAGTCAGAATGAGCTGGTCCAGGGCATTGAAACTGATAAATTCCAGAAAGCGCTGGGCCACTGTATTGGTGCTTGAGTACTTTTCCCAGAAGATTGATAGGTAGTTGAAGTTTCCTAGTATGAGAGTGTTGGGTTGGACCTTGATTGATTCCAGGATGTTGAGGAATCTAGATTAAGAGTCTAGGGACATGGATGGGGACCTATGACTGGGATTGCACTATTACCCAATGTCAGTTGTATCTGAAGTATCTCAGATGCATTATGCTGGAATACTATTCTGGAGGTGTGGATATCCTTTATGAATATGGAGACACCACCACCTTTGGAGCTGTAGTCCATGTTTTGGGGTTGACAGGTGTGGAATGAGTTATAGCCTGGTAGTGCAGGGGTGCTGTCTGCTGCTGTAAACCAGGTCTCCATTACAGCACAAATGTCAATGTTCTCCATTTTGAGGAGTGCTTTGAGTGATTGCATCGTATGATTTATACACCTAGTGTTGAGCAGCATGACCCTCAGATTGCATTTATTTATAGCTATTAAGGTGGTAATTTGATTTGGAACACCACCTAAAAAGGCAATATAGGGGTGGAAAAAGACTTAGCCAGTACCTGTAAATATAGGGGTGACATATGCAGGCCATCTCTGGCAAGGCATTGCAGTCTGTCAATCATGTCATCCCAAGTAGACAGATACTGGATCCCCTGAGAATGACATCAGACACGTAAGCCAATTGTTGAAGTTAATCATTTGTTGTTTGTACTGCAGTATCATTCTAGGTGACAGTAGTATACTGCCCAGAGCTACTGTCATACCTACCTTGCCCACATAATCTGAGAGCTCCACCATGTCCCATAGATTCATAGGTAGGTACTAGGCTATCAGCCCTAGGGCCTATACAAGCCCAGCCAAAAAGGTACCCTGGCTTTTGCCACCCAAGAAAATTATTTTCCTGTGCCACTGTCAAGCAGAGCCTCAGAAGTGATCCCTGGGGTGAATTTCCTATTTCCCATCCAATCATCAATATTTTTCTTGAAGAGTACTAATGAGGAGCTTTGTTTGATATAGATAGGTAGTTTATTCCAGAGTATAGGAAGTCTCTGGGACATGAATCTATCCCTCTGGCATGTTCTGTTTATTGTGGTGACAAGGTTTAGGTCCCTAGAGCATGTAGCTCAGAGGGATTGGGACTTCTTTAAGTGGAGCATGTCCAAAAACTCTGGGTTTGACATAGCTTGTTAGGCAGAGATCACCTCTGAGAAGGCGATATGCAATGGAGTAAAGCTGGAGTTTTTTGAGACAGTCTGCATAGGGCATTTGTTTGAGGCTGCTAATCCTCTTTGTGAGGTATTTCTGTGGCCTTTCCAGTTGCTATAGATGTCTTGTGAGGTACATACCAAAAGGGGTGTTGTACTCTATAATGGATCTAATGAGTGATGAGTAGAGGGGAACAATGACCTCTTTTTTTCTGGATGAGAAACCTTTTGTGATGAGGTGTGCCACATAGAAGGATTTCCTGACTACTGTAGCGATGTGATTATCAAAGGAGAGACTACTGTCCACCTGTGTCCCAAGGTCTCTTATCACCCTTTCAGTGTTAAGTATACTACTGCCTATGTTGTAGTTCATGGGTACAGAGTTTTTACCAAACGGGATGACAATGCACATTTTGGCATTGAGCTTGAGGCCATGGGTTTGACACCAGGCATCTGTCTCAGTGAGAACCTTTTGTGGGATGTCCACATCGTTAGGAGTTTCAACTAGATACCAAACAGGAGAGGACCCAGGACTGAACCATGTGGTACTCCACTTGTCACTGGTCTGAAGTTGATTTTGGAGTCTGCTACTTTCACAGTGTGGGTTCTGTCAGTGAGCCAGTTGGCAACCCATCTTGTGACATAGGTATTTATACCTAGTTTAGTGAGTTTATTTATAATTCCAGAGTGGCGGATGTTGTCAAAAGCCTTGGCAAAATCTAGACAGGCTGTGTGAACCACCTTACCCTCATCTATGGCTTTGGTGACTGCTTCAAAGAAGTCTATCAGGTTTAGGAGACATTATCTGCCTTTTACAAACCCAAACTGGGTGGGGGTCCAGATTTTGGAGATTACCAATGTCTTTGTTTATAAGTTCCATGATGATACATTCCATGGCTTTGCAGACCAGACTCGTCAGGCTAATGGGGCAGTAGTTCCCGGGGTCCATGGTGGCTCCCCCTTTGTGGAATGGGATAACCATCACTGTGCACCATTCAGTGGGCACAAAGCCTGAGGTGAGGCTATGATTGAACATGGTACTTAGGTGGGGTGCAAGTTCGTTCTGTAGTTCATGTAGAACACAGCTTGGGATGTTGTCTGGTCCCATGGATGCTGTGTTCTTGGCTTTGGAGAGTGTGTTTTTTACCTGTGCAGCCGTGATTACAGGAACTTTGCATTCTTCTGGTATAGAGATGGGTTCTTTAGGGGGCGAGAGGCGGGTAAAGTTAGCACTGAACCTATCTGCCAGGATGTTGACAATATCAGTTGGGTCTGTATATTTAGTGCCATTGTGCTGTAACTCAGATTAGATCTGAGTGTTGCCATTGAGATTCTTGACATAGCTATAGAATGCTTTGTGGTTGTCTTTAGAATCAGTGGTGATTTTGTTTTCATAACTAGCTTTGGAGGACTTTATCAGGGATCACAGTTTCTTACTGAGGCTGACGAGAGAGCTCCTCCACTCATGGGATTTTACTCTCTTTTGCAACAGTTTCTTCCTTCTGTTGTACAGTTTGTTCATGGCAGGGGACCACCAGATTGGCTTCCTTTTTTTGGAGGATAGCGTCTTGGTTCTGTTTGGGATAGCATGATCCATGCACTTGTGTAAGTGCTTATAAAGTGCAATTGTGTAGGATTCAGTAGTCGTAACTGTATTGTCCATCTGCATGGGTGTCATGAAGTTCACCACTTCTGTCTTAAGAAGCATGAAGTTGGCTTTGGAGAAATTTTATACCATGGTTTCCTTAATGGGGGGTAGGGGCAAGATGTGGATATCTAGGGTAATTAGCTTATGGTCGGATTGGCCCAATGAGGTGTTGAATTCAGGTGTGGAACACTGGTCACTCATGTTGGTAATGACTCAATCTAGGATATTGTTGCCCCTGGTGGGGGTGTGGATACGTTGATCAAGGGCATTGGAGTTTATGAATTCCAGAAAGCGTTGAGCGAAGGAATTGGTGCATGAGTAGTTTTCCCAGTTAATGGTGAGGTAGTTGAAATCGCTCATTATTAGGGTGTTTGGTTGAACCCTAATATTTTCCAGTACATCAAGAAAAGAGGAGTGGGAATCCTGAGGCATGGTGGGGGATCTGTAACAAGCTACAATTTGGATTGCAGTTTTGCCCAGAGTTAGCTGCACTTGGATAACCTCGGCTGCATTATGCTGAGCGACTAGCATGGAGGTGTGGATATCCTTAATGAATATGGACACACCTCCGCCTTTTGTGTTCCGGTCCAGGTTACATGGCCAAAAAGTGTGGTATGTGTTATAGCCTGGTAGTACAGGGTTGCTCTCTGAAGTCTTGAACCAGGTCTCAGTCACTGCACAGATATCAATTTTCTCCATTTTTAAGGAGTACCTCAAGGGAGTGCATTTTGAGATTTAGACTTCTAGCATTGAGTAGCATCACCCTCAGTTTTTGCTTGCCTGTTCCTGTTACGGTGGTGAATTTGTCATTTGAACCTTGCCTAAAAAAGGCACTATAGGGGTGGCAAGAACCTTAGCCAATATCCTGTATTCCAAGGAAGTGCATCTTAGGTCATTCACACCCACATGGACAATGACAGAGTGATACTTGCAGTTGTTGTTGAGTGACCTGACTGGGTATGTTATGTGTTGGATTCTGGCACCTGATAGACAGCTGACTGTTATCTTCTCCATACTCAACCTAGTGAATGGGACATTTGTGTGCATCACTATTGAGTCACCTATGATTACTGCATTGGCCAGGTGGTTAGCTATAGGGGCTTAGGTTAGGGGCACACTGTGTAGATGAGATATGTGTCCTGCAGTTTGTGCTGTGTTGTGGTGGTCAAATAGGTGTCTGTATTGGTGGTCTCTGATGTTTGGGTATATGTTTATTGAGTGCCTCTATGAAGGTGGGTATAGGTTCATAGGTAGGTACTAGGCTATCTGCCCGAGGGCATTTATAAGCCTAGCCAGAGTGTGTCAGCTTTCATCTCCCCATTGATTACTTAACTAAGTCTCTGTCAAGAAGAGCCAATGAAGTGATCCCAGGGGTGTGTTTTCTGTTACCCATCCACTCATCAAGGTTTATCTTGAAGAGTGTTAGTGAGGGACTCTGCCAAATGTAGTTAGGAATTTTGTTCCAAAGCATGGGAAATCTCTGTGACAGGAATCTATCCCCTCCAGCATGTTCTATTTATTGTTGTGGTAAGGTTTAACTCACTAGAGTGAGTGGCTCGCAGTGACTTGGATTTCTTTAGGTGGAGCATGTCCATCAATTCTGAGTTGGACATGGCTTTGTAAGTCAGGCAGAGATCACCTCTGAGTAAGCGATATGCCACTGAGTACAGCTGGAGTTTTTCCAGTCGGGCTGCATAGGACATATGTTTGAGACCAGTAATCCTCTTGTTGAGGTACTTTTATGGTCTTTCCAGCTGTTGGAAGTGTCTTGTGAGGTACATCCCAAACGGGGCATTGTACTCTAGGATGGATCTACTGAGTGATGAGTAGAGGGGCACTATAACCTCTTTATTTCTAGATGCAAACCCTTTAGTAATTAGATGGGCTACATAGAAGGAATTCCTAACTACTTTGGCAATATGATTGTCAAAGTAGAGATTACTATCTACCTGGTTCCCCATATCTCTTATTACCTCATCTGTATTAAGGGGGCTGCCACCCATGTGGTAATTCATGGGTGTTTTGTTTTTCCCAAACGGGATGACTATGCATTTTTTGGCATTTAGCTTGAGACCATGACTTTGACACCAGATGTCCGTCTCAGTAAGGCCCTTTTGGAGAATGTCCGTATCAGCCAGAGAGTCAATTTTGGCTCCCAGTTTGCAGTCATCGGCAAATGTGGTTAGCCATAGTCCTCCTGTGTTTGCCTGTACTTCTGAAAAGTATATGCCAAACAGTAGGGGTCCCAGGACCGAGCCTTGTGGGACACCACTTGTAACTGGTTTAGAGTTGGACCTGGAGCCCGCTATTCTTACCATATGAGTTCTGTCTGTAAGCCAGTTGGCAACCCATCTCATGACGTAGGGGTTTATTTTCAGGCTGGTTAGTTTTTCTATAATTCCTGAGTGGGGAATGGTGTCAAAAGCCTTGGTGAGGTCAAGGTAGGCTGCGTAAACTACCTTCCCCTCATCATTGGCCTTGGTGACTGTCTCAAAGAAGTCAACCAGGTTTAGTAGGCATGATCTGCCCTTAACAAAGCCAAACTGGGTTGGGTCAAGTGTTTGGAGGTTCTCAATGTCTTTGTTAATGAGTTCCATGATGATGCGCTCCATAACCTTGCAGACCAGGCTAGTCAAGCTTATGGGGCGATAGTTACCAGGGTCAGTTGTGGCCCCTCCTTTGTGGAGAGGAATAACCATTGCTGTGCACCATTCTATGGGCACATAGCCTGTGGAGAGGCTGAGGTTGAACAGTGTGTTTAGGTGGGGGGTTAGTTCGTTCTGTAGTTCATGCAAGATGCAGCCTGGGATGCCATCTGGCCCCATTGATGCTGTGCTTTTGGCTTTTGAAAGGGCTGTTTTCACCTGTGCGTCTGTGATTTCTGGGACACTACACTTTTCCGGTATTGTTGTGGGCCCTTTTGGGGTGAGAGGTGGGTGAAGTTTGTACTGAATCTCTCTGCCAGGATGTTGGCAATATCAGTGGGTTCAGTATATTTTGTGCTATTTTGCACTAGCTCAGAGCATATCTGCGAGTTGCCACTTAGATTCTTAGCATAGCTAAAGAAGGCTTTGTGGTTATCTTTAGAATCCGTCGCTATTTTTCTTTTGAAGTTAGCCTTGGAGGATTTTATGAGGGACCTTACTTTCTTACTGATACTGATCAGAGATGTCTTTCCTTCTTGGGATTTGCTTTTTTTCTGAACTAGTTTCCTCCTTCTATTGTACAGCCTGTTTATGGCAGGGGTCCACCAGACTGATTTCCTTCTCTTAGGGGAGTGAGTCTTGGTTTTGCTAGGGATGGCATGATCCATGCATCCTTGTAGGTGCACATAGAGTACATTTGTAAAGGTTTCTGCATCTTGGGCAGCGTTATCCTTTAGCATGGAGGCTGTGAAACTTACCTCCTCTGTCTTAAGTAAGATGAAGTTTGCTTTAGAAAAGTTTTTTACTGTGGTTTCCTTAGTTGGGGGTGGTGGTGGGGTGTGGACATCCAGAGTGATTAGTTTATGGTCTGATCTAACCAGTGATGGGTTGACCTCTGGTGTGGAACACCTGTCACCCATGTTGGTGATGACTAGGTCCAATATGTTTTCACCTCTGGTAGGGGAGTTTACCAGCTGATCCAGGGCATTTGAGTTGATAAATTCCAGGAAGCGCTGGATCTGGGAGTTTGTACTTGAGTAGTTTTCCCAGTTAACGGTAGGGTAATTGAAATCGCCCAATATCAGGGTGTTCGGTAGGACCTTCATTTTTTCCAGTGTCTCTAGAAAGGCGGAGTGGTGGTCCTGGGTCATGGAGGGTGATCTGTAGCAGGCCACAATTTGCAATGCAGATTTGCCTGATGTTAGTTGTACATGGATGATCTCGGAGGTATCATGCTGTGTCACTAACCTAGAGGTGTAGATATCCTTGATGAATATGGATACACTCCCTCCTTTTGTGTTTCGGACTATGTTCTGTGGCCGAAATGTGTGGTATGTGTTGTAGCCCAGTAGTGCTGGGGTGCTCTGTGGTGCCTTGAACCAGGTTTCAGTTACTGCACAGATGTTGATGTTCTCCATACTGAGGAGTGCTTCGAGCGCATGCATTTTGAGATTTAAACTCCTGGTGTTGAGTAGCATAACCCTCATTTTTTTATTTGTGCTGTTTACAGAGGTGGGTTTGACTTTTGAGCCTTGCCTAAAAAAGGCACTATGGGGGCAGCAAGAGCCGTGGTAGTATTTGAAGCCTAGGGGTGACAGGTGCAAGCCGTCTCTTGTGAAGCAACGAGGCCTGTCGAGCATGTCGTTCCAGGCTGACAGACACTGGCTCCCCTTTGAATGACACCAGAAGCTTAGCCAATTGTTGAAATTGATCATTTTTTCTTTATACTGTGGTATCATTCTTAGTGAGGGCAGGATGCTACACAGGGTCAGGGTCATACCCACCTGGGCTACATGATCAGAGAGCTCTTCCATGTCTCTTTTCATGTAGTCCAGGGAGGTACGTCTCAAGTCATTCACACCAACATGAACAATGACAGAGTCATATTTGTACTTGTTCTGGAGTGACCTGAATGCTTGTGTTATGTGGTGGATTCTGGCTCCCGACAAGCAGCTAACAGTAACCTTCTCCTTGTCCAGCTTAGTGAGTGGGACATCAGTGTGCCTGACTATAGAGTCACCTATTACTAGTGTGTTAGGTATGTTATTTCGCCTTAAGGGCTGTGATTGTGCGGCACACTGATTTTGTGTTTTATGTGTTGCCTGGTTTGTGATGGGAGGTGCAGGTTTTTTGGGTGTCTGCTTTGGAGGTCTGTGATGCTTTTGCCGATTTTTATTTAGAGTTTCTGAGTATGATTTTGTGTGTTAATGTGTATTTTTTGCCAGTGCTGGTTTAGTATGTCTATATGTGGCTGGAGGTGTGGTGCAAGTGTTAGCCTTCTCCTCATGACTGCTTGTTCCAGTCTTGGGTGGAGAGAGCTTAGCCTCCAATTTAGCTATATAATTGCATCTCTCACATATGTTAATGTTTTGTGGTCGGAGGAGAGGGTTGTCTGTGTACATGAGGCAGTTGTAACATTGCCTCAGAATACCCAGGTTCACCAGCTGGACTGGAGAGTATACCTGAAATTGCCCTTTGATCATGTCTGAATAGTAGGGTGAGCTGCTTAGTTGCTTGGTTGATGAGGGGGTGAATAATGAGCTTTGCCCTGCTGGGCAATCAAGTGTCGGGGTATATTAGTGCTTGCTATTAGATCTGAGCAAGTACTGGACTGTAGGATGCTTTTTAAGTACTGAGGGTGAGAGTTAGACTACTTTCAAGGGAAAAACTGAAGAGGAGACTTGGTGGAGCTGGGATAAATTTAGCCCTAGCTAACCGGCACTGCCCAGATGTGCAAAACTGTGCAAGCAAGGTTTTTACAGCAGGGAAACGAAAGAGATAGAAATTAGCCCAAAATGGCCAACAAACTACTAACGTCTGGGCTGGAACCACTCCTCCAGTGACAGATGGCTGCACAAAGCTCCCTCTCTCACAGATGAACAGAGAAACCTACCTCTATCCAAGCAAGGTATGGGCAACTCAGAAAATTGTAACAGCCTTGAATTCAGCACTAACCTGAAAACTGGACTATACTAGCTTAGAAAGGTGGAAAACAAAGAAAACATTTTTTTAAAAGATAAGGCAAAAACAGTAAAAAAATACACTTACAACAGCTTTAAATGACTACAAACAATAAAAAATGCACTTAAAACAGTTTTAGATGACTACAATCAATCAGAAAAGGCTTTTAAACAAATTACCCAATTAACCAGTAAAAAATCTCAAAACTGAGCCCTGTTCCTGTAGTCTTCAATTAGACAAGTTCTAACTGCACACTCTTGCCACTGGGGTGCAGGGAAACCTTCTCCAAAAAAGAAGGCCTGGATTAGTGCTCAAGTTATACAAACAAAGCTAGATTCAGCAGGTCTGGATCTAGTCTATGCTACAGCAAACAAGATGTTTTTTGTTTGTATGTCAGAGCTGTGATAGTGGGACTTCTGGAGGGCTATGGGTTCCATGGGTTGTGGTGCAGGTATTGACCTTCTCCTCTTGACCAGCTAGTCCAGTCTTCACTGGAGAGTGCATATCTTCCAATTTGGTGATGTAAGGGTATCTCTCACAAGTCTGAGTGTTGGGAGTTTAGAAGAGAGGGTTGCCTGTGTACATGAGGTAGTTGCAGCAGTGCCTCAGAATGTTTAAGTGGCACAAGGTTAATGGCTGAAAGCACAGAGACCTGCACTTTAATCATGCCAGGAGGGGTGGTCATAACTACTAAGTACTGAAGCTAATTCCATGAGGAATGACTACTGTGGATGGCTCTCAGGTGTGCTAGAATAATTTATACAAAAACCTGTTGAAGTGCAAAGCTATTAGGCTATTTGAAGTGCAAGAGGGAAAGAAATAGCAAGATCTAAGGGAAACCTGAAGGCAGACATTCTGGCACCTGTAATAGTTTACCTCAGTTGTACAGTTATCAGCATCTTTGGCCAGGTGCCAGTCCAGTAAGTTCTGTAGCACATGCAGTAACTGCATAACACTATAGAACAAATAACTAGATAGGCAGGGGTTCTACTCACAGATCCGGCATATGGGTGTGTGGGTGTGTAAGTGTGTATGTTTGTAGGAAGAAGTATTTTGATATGTTTCCCACCCACTGCCCTACTTTATCCGTCCTGCTGATGCCATTCCCCTTATCAGCACCTCTGGCCAGTTGTCAGCCCAGTAAGCTCTGTAGTGCGTGCAATAACTGTGTAACACTATAGTACAAATAACTAGATAGCTAGAGATTCTAATCTCAATACTGGCAAGTAAGTGTGTATGTGTTTGGGCGAGACTGATATACTGTGTTGGTTATACCATTTTGAGTTGTGTACCACCCTATACACTTCCCATCACCCTACTTTACTAGGCCTGCTGATGTCATTCACCTTAGAAGTACCTTGGGATAAGGTGAAATTATTTAAGTGTCGTGGTGCATCTGATAACTGTGTAACACTATAGTAGAAATAAATAGATAGGTAGGGGTTCTAATCTCAATACTGACAACTGTTTGTGTGAGAATCATATACTGTGTGGGTTATACCATCTTGAGTTGTGTACCACCCTGTACACTTCCCATCACCCTACTTTACTAGGTCTGTTGATGTCATTCAGCTTAGATGTACCTTGGGACTAGGAGAAATCATATAAGCTCCATGACACATCTGATAACTGCATAACACTATATTAGTAATAAATGTATGGGTTCTAATCTCAATGCTGGCAACTGTGTGTGTGTGTTTGGATGAGGATCATATCCTGCTTGGCTTATACCATTTTGATGTGTGTACCATCCATGCCTGTTTACCACCTCCTGATGGCATTACTTTATATAATGTGATAACAGCATCTGCCTCACATGCAGCATTTTAAACCATTGTACAGGCCATACCAGTCCTCTGTACAGATGTCTATGGAATATACAGATGTTTGCAACCTATATGTGGTCTGTGTCCCTTAACAATGCCCATGTATGTGATATTGTTGCCAAATCAGCCACAGTGAGTGTAGTGACACACATGCCAGCATCAGGTATCATGCCTGACAGAAACATCATGCTGATACAACGTCTGCTACCCTATCACCTGTCCAGGCTTGTAGAAGCAATACATGACTCCAGATGCTATTTCTGGTGGGTTATCTCACCATCCATGAAGGCATTCACAACAGTACATGTTGTAAGAGGTAGCGAGTTATGTCCCATACATATAATCTATGTGAGGCATGTCATGTGTATGTAGTACTACAGTACATCAAAGTGGATATGTAGGTTTACTAATCTGTCCATTGCCAATTGTGTTTGTGTTACTGTATACACATCCCCTGTGTCAGTCCTTACTGTGTGTATGCAAAGGATATACCAATTTGTCTCCCTGTTCCACCCTGTGAACTCAGGAATACATACCACAAACCTGTCATACACAGTACCATGCATGCCCTCACCAACTGCATCAGGGTTGAGTGCATGGGAAAGAAATGGCAGGGGCAACAGGTGTTGACAGGTGAATCTGTTGCAGTTAATGTAATGGCTATGCTTGTGAGGGAGCTGCTGACAGTACTGCAGTAACCTATTCTGTATGTATGAGCCTGTGGTACTACACAACACTGAGGTGACATGTCTGAAGGCTACCTGTCTGTGACAAGGGGTATGTATGCAAGGTCACACTGTCTGACAACAGTGTCCCTCACACACTGTTGCATGCAAACACACCTGGTACATGTACATATAAAGCTGTACCTTGCCTATGACATGGTTGGTGTATTCCCACTCTGCCATACTCCCTCTTGGTAATGTCTGCAGGGCCACAGCCTACTACTGGAATGCAAACAGAATACAGCATGTCAGACTACATTCAGTCAGTGGTACTAACAGCAATAGCACATCCTGGCTAATAAGGTACATGCACCTGTATGTGTATCCATGACAAATGCAAGCAGGCAGCACCTTACACATTATTACATAGCTACACTGTACTATATTCACCCTGTGCATCAGACCCATATTAGCATGTCCCTGCATCAATGGTATGGATGACAAGGATGTGGCACAGGTATCATCATATGCACAGGGTGTGGTGTGGGTTTGGCAGAGACCTAGGCTGGGCCATATGGTTGACATCATGTGTGTGTGTTTGGAGAGGTATCCAATAGAGGGGTTGTGCAGAGGTGCTGTGTGAGTCTGGAGGTGACCTGCCTGTGATACAGATGTGTGTGTATGTATGTTCACAGTCACACCATGTGGCTGCCCAAACAGGGGTATGTTGGACAGCTGTGGACCATACATGGCAGGGTGTCCAGTTCACCATCTCTGGCCATGGACATGGGAACTGGTCCTGCCAGGGGTCTCACTGGCACCACCATGTCCAAGGCCAGATGCAGTACTTCTTCCTGGTGGAGAATGCTGTCTGCTGGATCCATGTCCCTGATGGGACTGGCCAGGACCACATGCCCATGGCCTGCTCAAGTGTGATGTGGACAGCAACCCCTCCTTCAGTAGTGCTGGTGCCACTGCCACTATGGGAGTGTAAAGATGGACAGTCCAGTAGACTCTCAACTGTTGATGGTGCTGACCTAAGTTGATGTGTCTGATGACCATCCCCCACCACACACTCTAGCACAGACATGCCACAGTTGAGGATTGCCAAGGTCTCACCCTGCCATCTATTCATGACCTCAGTATTTTGACATGTGGCCTCAACAAGGTCATGTACTTTGCCACATAAATCAGGAAGAGTTACATCCACCACCCTGGGTATTTGTCTGGTGTTGCACTCACTACATGCCTATGCATCCATGGCAGTCTAAAACATGTGTCTGGTGACACCTGCTGTGGCACTTGTAACAGCTGATTGATGAGCAGTCCTGCTGCGAGCACCCCTGTCCATCCGCCTGTTTGGGTCCTCACCTGCACCCTGGCTATGGCCAGTGTCTACACTCACACCTGCCATAGTCACCACACTAGACTGTTCCATGCCACCACCTGCCAACTGTCCATCATTTGTGGCCACTGGTGATGGGATATGTGTGGGCATTGTCACTCTGTGCGGTGATGGTGTGGACAACAGTGGGATGCCAGCCAATGGCAAGAGATTCAGCCCCTGACAACACCACCTGTACCTCGCTATTCCTATCATCATTGTCAGAGACTGCAGAGACATTGACATCAGTTTCCAAGCGGGAGGGACCCTGAACCCCATCGCCACCTGTGAAGAGAAGACAACATATGTACATTAATACCTGCAGTTTAAAGTTGGCTGTTACACACATGCATACATACACACACACACACACACACACACACACACACACACACACGCACACACGCACACACACACACACACACACACACACACACACACACTTACTTACAGGTGAGGTGGCACAAATCTGTTACACAGACCTCACATTACCCAAGTGATGACATGCATGACACACAGCCCTCAACATCATGCATTGCAGCCAGTTATAAACCATGTAACTAACAATATAGAGCTTCGGGATAAGTAATTAGTGTTAGTAGGTGATGGCCTTTCCCCAGCACAGTCTGCATCCATGTATACATCATTGCTGTTAACCTGTATAGCACAGTGGCAACTTCTACAGAACATACCTCACAACTGTACAGATCCTTACAGAATGTGTAGATGTCTGGCTCATATGTTTGCTCTGTTTCTCACAACCCCTGTGTTCGTCTGATACATAACTGGGAAGATCTGAGGAGTGATGTCAGTAATTAATGACATTCATTTGAGTTTCAGACCTCCAAACCAGCAGTAATTGTATGGTCACACAAATCATGTTACACCACCAACATTCTAAACTTACAGTGGATATGATCTGTACACATCCTGTTAACATGCCATGTTCTTGTGATATATAAAATGAGACTGCAATAATGCATTCAAAAATATTACCCGCCTTTCATGTGACATATGACCTGTGCAATCCGATCAATAAACAAACAAATGTGCTACATGTGAAATATGCATGAAATATGTACAATATGGTGGTTGCATAAGTCTGCATACCTTTAAAATGATACTTTGTTGAAGCACCTTGTAAGTGACTTACAGCATTCACTCTTCTTGGGAAGATGTCTATAATCATGGCATATCTTGACTTGGCATTATTTGGCCACTCTTTCTTCCAAAGGTCCCCCAACTCTGTCAGATTGCAAGAGCAGCTCATGTGCACAGCCCTCGTCAGGTCACACTGGGGTTTTTCTATCTATTTTAGGTCTAGGCTCTGGCTGGGCCAATCCATAACATGAGTGTGTTCAGGTGGAGCCTATGTTAGGTAGCGTTGGATGTATGCTTTGGGTCTTTGTCATGTTGAAGGCTGACACCCCTCCCCATCCTCAGTATTCTTGCAGATGCCTGATGGATTTGGGCCAGAAGTGAGTGTTATTTGGAACTGTTCAAAATTCCCACCACCGTGACTACAGGTCCAGTTCCAGTTTTGGAACAGCATGATTCATCATGATGATGGTGTTCTTCAGGTGAAGAGAAGTGTTTCCTGTGCAGCACACGTACCTTTTGGTATTGTGGTTGTGAGGCCGATCCATAGTCTCATTACACCATAACACATTTTAACACATGCCTTTGGGAGACTTGATGTGCTGTATTGCAAATTGTATCCACCCCTGGATGTTTTTTGGTGTGGGGGAATGCTTTCATCTTCTGACCCTACCCCATAGGCCAGACTTATGCAGAATGCAGGAGATGTGTAGTACACAACACCAGTACTTGCAAGAGATTCCTGCAACTTTCTCAGTGTTTCTGTATATCTCCTGGCAGCCTCCCTGACCAGTTTTTGACATGTCTTTTCATCAGTTTTGGAGGGGTGTCAGGTTCTTTTTAACAGTACTGTTGTCCTATATTCAATCCACCTTTTGATGACTGTCTCCACTGTGTTCCATGGTGTATGCAGTGCTGTGGTAATGTTGTTGTACCCTACTCCTGACTGATACCGTTCAAATATGAGATCCCTTTGCTGCCTTGTAAGCTGCCTGCAAGCTATGGTTGTTGCTGTTGCAGGCAACTGAGCAAATATCATGAATATCCTACTTGGACAGCAGACTGTTATTTGGTGTTACTCAGAGTGCCTTTAATTGATGGCAGGTGTGTACCCAAGCAGACTGAATGCTGTCAGTAAATCACAAGCTGCTGCAATAAAATATTATTTGAAGGGTGTGAACACGTATGCATCCAGCTTATTGTAAGGTTTGTATACTCCATATTTGGAGCCCAACAGATTGGTTGGTTTTACAAGTGAATTGTTCATGTTATAGGTCACATTAAAGGTTGGAAAAGATGTGGACTGACATATTGTGGTCTTAGTTTGTATATCTCACAAACACCTGGCATCTTAACAGGGGTGTATAAACTGTTTATATCCATTGTATAAGAGTAATGTTTCACACATGTCCCTACCTTAGGCAGTTTGTCCCCCCTTTTGTTGGTCTCTGTCCAGAAGTCTTGCACTGACAGGTTGTGAGGTATGCTACAGGAATGTTACATTCTCTTCAGATAGGCCCCTGTGGTGACCACTGTGATGCAATGCAGTTAACCCCACCACAAGTGAACATGCACATAAAGCAATATGGCTATGATTGACTGTTGTGTGCATGGTAAATTGCATGCCCTTCACATGCCAGGGGTATTGGCAAACCACGACAGAAGAATTCCATACTCACCAGCTTCAGGCTGCTGTCCCATATGCAGACCGAAGGGACCTAGGTAGTTGTGGGAGAGAGGTATTGTCAGCAGACTCACATGTAGCATTGGTGCAGGATGGATGCAGCATGTCTGCACATTTACAGTACAACCCCCATTACTACACAATTTGTTGTCCTTCACCATAGGTGTGCACTTCTGTGCATTAGAAAACCCCATCCACAACTGCAATCTGACCTGACACATGCATGTAGATACTCTACAGATACATGTATGTCTGCTACACTAGTCTAGTAATCTCCACAGAGGCCTTACCTGCATGGTCCTCGTCCATTGTCTGGATGCCACCCATCTTTAGAATGTGGAGGTCTGTACCCTGATTTTGTACTGGGATGGGTGCCCCAAGGTTGGAGATGAGCTCCTGCATGGCTGGACCCCCACTTGTGGCTGTGCCATCCCTGGCCATGGCAGCAGCCCTTTGCCAGGCATGGTGTATGAGGTCAGTTGCACAATGCCAGACATGCTCATATGTATGTGAGTGTAGGCCAACATCATTTACCCTGTGGACAAGGTCATCCCACAGGGTAGTCCTCTCCTGCAGATGTTCCTAGCTCTAGCCAAACATTATGGCATGGTTCTGTAGTATGGCTTCTATGATTATATTTCTCTCAGCCGCTGAGAAAGTTGACATTCGCTGATGCAACATTGCATCCAGAAGACATAAACAGGGAAACACATCACAGGACCTCATGCATTTGGCAACAGTATGTACAGAACCTGCACATCTACATTGAATACCAGAAGCCACCACTCACAACCACACCATACTCCTGTAATCTATCAGCACAGTATCAGCTTGCATTGCACTCCTTGTCCTGATGTGACACCCCCCCCAATGAGGGCCAGGTAATTGCATAATCCTTTATTCCTCATTCATGTCTGTGTAGAGGGATGACATTGGCCATCTTCCATGTGGATGGGGTTTGGATGGTGCTGAGGCTTGATGTGACTTCAAGGTATAATGGAGCTGGGAGCACATGCCTGAGTTCATGTAGGATGTGGACAGGGGTGTTATCAGGTCCTGTGGATACTTGCATTTGTTGCCTTCCAGTAGGCAATATGTCCCTGCTCAGTGGTGATGAGGGGATGGGTGCAGGTGCTGTGCATATCCACCTATAGTGATGCTGAGCCAGGGGGTGATGTTTGCCCTAAACCTATCTGCAGCAGGTTGGCTATACCAATGTTGTGTGTGTATGTGGTCTGACTGACCACCATTACAAGGTGGGTTGGTTTGTTGCCTCTGAGATTGCAGACATATGTGAGGATGGCCTTGTGATTGGCCTTGGTGGATGTGTCCAATTTGTACTCATAGCTAGCCTTACAGTAATCCACCTATGATGACTTTATATGCTTGTTCAGATAAAGGCTGATTTGATGTCAAGTTGGTGCCTGCTCCTACTTTGCCCTATACAGCCAATATAGGGACCAAGTCTGCGGTTTATGTATTGCTGCTGTCCAGCAAAGGGGATTACTCTACTTTGGTGAAGACAGGTTTTACAAGTAAGGTATTGCTGAATCCATACAGCTATGTAGGTGTTCATATAGCTGTTTGTAGTAGGCATGGACACAAAGTCATAACACAGTTGGACACCTCTCCAATTTCAAACTGATAATCATGCTTATTGTAGTACCCATGGCTGTGTCAGAGCAATGCAACAACCAGTAGCTGTAGAAATGTCACTCTATTCGAATGCACAGTAACTAAGATTACACACATGTACAACATGTACAGCTTATTTAACTGACATTTTGCATCCCATGTCTGTTGTTATGAGGTGGCCAAATGCACCTACTCATACTGACATGTGCATAGGTACTACCTGATATACATTTCTGTTCTATGTCAGCATGACACACTGTATTCACACTCTTGGTGCCCAGTCATCCCTTTCAACCCATTAGAGCAGGACATCTATAGGACGCCACACATACATGGAGGGGCAATGGGACAAAATTAGTGACACTGTCTTAATATTGCTGTAATACACTTGATTCATTCGATAGCTCAGTAGCCTTTGCATTGACAAACATACCCTGGAGGATGTCCAACACTCATATGGCAGGAAGAGAGGAGAAAGGCTAGGACTGTGGTAGTGAGGGTAAGAACTTTTAATCTTGGCAGTATGGCTGGGATAGAAACAGAGCTAGCCGATACGATGGCCAGAGGAAGATTGATATATTGTGTGTGCAAGAGACCAGATTGAAGGGGAATACAGCTAGGTGTATCGGAGGCAGGTCACAATTGTGCTATCATGGTGTGGATGGGAGGAGAAAGGTGGTTGGGGTTATCCTGAAGGAACAGTATGCCAAGGGTGTTTTTGGAGGATGAAATGAGTGTCTGATAAAGTGATGTTTATGAAGCTGGAAATTGATGGTGTAATGATTAATGTTGTTAGTGCATATGCTACACAAGTTGGTTGTGCGATGGGTGAGAAAAAGAAATGTAAAGTCAGTTGGATGACATGGTGATGACTGTACCCAAGGGTGAGAGAGTGGTGATTACAGAAGATTTCAATGGGTATGTTGCTGAAGGGAACAGAGGGGATGAGGAAGTGATGGGCATGTATGGTGTTAAGAAAGGAATGCAGATGGTGAGATGGTAGTGGATTTTGCAAAAAGGATGGACATGGCTGTGGTGAATATGTACTATAACAAGAGGGAGGAGAATAGGGTGACATACAAGAGTGGAGGAAGATACACACAGGTGGAATATATCCAATGTAGGAGGGCCAGTTTGAAGGATATTTGAGACTGTAAAGTGGTGACAGGGGAAAGTGTAATTAGGCAGCATAGAATGTTGGTCTGTAAGATGATGTTAGTGATCAAGAAGAGAAGGAATGTGAGGGCAGCACCAAGGGTCAAATGGTGGGAACTGGAAAAGGGTGATTCTGAGGTGGAGTTCATGGAAGATTTAAGATAGGCACTGGGTGGCAGTGAAGATTTACCAAATATCTGGGTAGGTACAGCAGAGCTAGTAAGGGAGATGGCTAGAAAGGTGCTTGATGTGACATTTGGATGGAGGAAGGAGTACAAGGAGACCTGGTGGTAGCAGCAGATAAGGGTGATAAAGGATAATGAGGGAAGCATACTCACAAGTGAGGATAGTGTGTTGAGCAGATGGACAAAGTACTTTGAGAAGCTGATGAATGAAGAGAATAAGAGAGAAAAGGTTGGATGATGTGAGTATGGTGAATCAGGACGTGCAACAGCTTATCAAGGAGGAAGTAAGGATAGCTATGAAAAGGATGAATACTGGAAAGCCTGTTGGTCCACATGACATAGCTGTGGAAGCATAGAGGTGTTTGGGTGAAATTGCAGTGGTGTTTTTAACCAGATTATTTAATGATATCTTGGAAATTGAGAGGTTGCATGAGGAGTGGGAAGAAAGTGTTTGGGTACTGTTTTAAGAATAAGGTTGATATGCAGAGCTGTAGTAACTACAGGAGGATAATATTGATCAGTCACAGCATGAAGTTATGAGAAAGAGTAGTGGAAGCTAGGTTAAGCAGGGAGGTGATGACTAGTGGTCAGCAGTATGTTTTCATGCCAGGAAAGAGCACTACAGATGTGATGTTTGCTCTGAGAGTGTTGTTGGAGAAGTACAGAGAAGGTCAGGAGTTGCTTTGTGTCTTTCTGGACTTAGAGAAAGCATATGACAGGGTGTATAGAGAGGAGTTGTGGTATTGTATGAGGAAGTCATGAGTGGCAGAGATATATGTAAGACTGGTACAGGATATGTACAAGGGTCGTGTGACAGCGGTGAGGTCTGTGGTGGTAGTGATGGATGCGTTTAAGGTGGAGGTGGGATGAAATCAGGGATCAGCTGTGAGCCCTTTCTTATTTGCAATGGTGATGGACAGGTTGACAGACAAGATCATACAGGAGTCCCTGTTGACTATGATGTCTGCAGATGACATTGTAATCTGTATTGAGAGTAGGAAACAGATTTAGGAGACCCTGGAGAGGTGGAGATATGCTCTAGAGAGGAGAGGAATGAAGGTCAGCAGGACTAAAACAGAATATCTGTGTGTGAATGAGAGGGAGGATAGCGGAATGTTGAAGATGCAGGGAGTAGAGTTGGCAAAGGTGGATGAGTTTAAATGATTAGGATCAACATTTCAGAGTAATGACGACCATGGAGGGCAGGTGAAGAAGAGAGTACAGGTAGGATGGAGAGGGTGAAGAAGAGTGTCAGGAGTGATTTGTGACAGATGAGTAGCAGTAAAAGTGAAAGGGAAGGTCTACAAGAGGGTAGTGAGACCATCTATGTTATATGGGTTGGAGACAGTGGCATTGACAAAAAGGCAGGAGTCAGATGTGGATGTGGCAGAGTTACAGATGTTAGGATTTGCACTGGGTGTGTCAAGGGTGGACAGGATTAGCAATGTATGAGAGAGGGTCAGCTCATGTTCGACAGTTTTGAGACAAAGCCAGAGAGGCAAGATTACATCAGTTTGGATATATGCTGAGGAAGGATGCTGAGTATATTGGGAAAAGGATGGTAAGGATGAAGCTGCCAGGTAAGAGGAAAAGAGGAAGGCCTCAGATAAGGTTTCTGGATGTGGTGAGAGATGACATGCAGGTGATTGGTATGACAGAGCAAGATGCAGAGGACAGACAGAAATGGCAACATATGCACTGTGGTGACCCCTAACAGGAACAGCCAAAAGAAAAAGAAGGAGATGTTGTAATGTCAGTCTTCACAGATTTGCCAATGATTTGCCAGACATAACAAAACTCTATGAGTAAATGACTACAAATATGAGGCAAACCTATGATCAGTGTGCATAACAATGGACAGTTTAATGGTATGAGCTCAGTATATCACATGCAGTTCAACACACACGTCTGCAACAGTACTTTACTATGCAAAGACCATGTATAGGTCTCTCACATTTCTGAGACAGGCAAGTATATCATAGTTGTATTCACAAGTAAGATATGGATATGTACGACATCCCAGTAGCTGGCCTAGCATTGCAACAGTCAGTATTGCTCAATACACACTCCAGTAGTAGTCATATGTGAGCTATCCTTTTCTGGAGTGACTCAGGAGCCTGACCTATGATCTATGTCACTGCAGACAGACCCAGATGCTATGCTGCAACAGTACTTTACTATGCAAATACCATGTATAGGTCTCTCACATTTCCAAGACAAACAAGTATATCATAGTTGCATTCACAAGTAAGACATGGATATGTACAACATCCCAGTAGCTGGCTGAGCATTGTCACAGTCAGTATTGCTCAACACACACTCCAGTAGTAGTCATATGTGAGACATCTTTTTCTAGGGTGACTCAGGGGCCTGACCTATGATCTATGTCACTGCAGACAGATCCAGATGCTATGGCTATAGGTTCTGATCAGCAATATATCAGTACAGAAAGTCTTGTTGAGATATATATGTTAAACTTCCTATTTCCCATTCTGCTTGTTTTTTTTTTTCTCTCTCTCTCTCTCTCTCTCTCTCTCTCTCTCTCTCTCTCAAGGATGTAAGGTGTACATCTGTTTTGTATAGGCAGCAGCTTGCCTTTTGTAGGTAGTACTCATGACCAGCTGATGGCCAGTGCACCAATTGGTGTCCCCCACTTGTTAAACTGCATGCAGAGCATATGCGTTGTTATTCATATAGCCAATGGCATGGCAACACACTCTTATAATTGAGTACTTCATGTTGGTGTTGGCCCTTTTCCTTGCCAGTGAGGAGGACGTCATGGAGGTGTGTGAACAACAGCCTTACAGAGGGTATTTGGAAATACCTCTTACAACCAAAACTGTGGAGACAAGCCAACAAAATGGGGGAGAATGTTCCAGACATAGGGATATAATGTAAGTATTGCTGTTATACATTTGATTTAATGCTAGTCTAACAGGGTTTGTGTGGACATGGAGTGTCTGTGTGATTTTAACTCTGACAGTGTTATGTGTTTGCCATAACTCTCAACCGTAGGGCTATCTGCAGAATGGCAAGAGTTTGGACTCCTATGTTTGGGGTGTTCCTCAGACATTTTTTGTCTTTGCAAAATCAGTAGTAAACTCTGAGGATTGCAGTCAGTAACTGCTAACATCCATTTGTGTTTCTGACCTCATATCCTTCAGAAAAGATATGTTACAACTAACCCTGAAACACCAGCAACTTTCTCAGTTTATAACAGCAACATTTAAAATATGCCTCTGTTTTTGGGCCTCTGTCCCACAATTATGTCAGGCTTTGTCCAGATGTCATTCTGTAAGAGGTTGATAGGTATGGTATATGATTATTTAGTGCCCACATTCCTGATATCATCCCAGTGATGTATCAGACTGCCAGACATGTTATGTGGAAGAGGCCTTATATATGAGGGGAAATCCTGGGCATTTTGTGGGGCTCTGTGTATTTCTGGCAATTGTTGACAGACTGTCAGGATTGTGTAGCAGTGTAGTGTGTCAATGTTATTTGGCTTGTGTAGGGAAGGGGGTGGATGTATGTGTTATGGCTCCATTTCTATCTGCCTGTGCATGCTACTCCTGTTTCCTTTGGTCTGCCAGCTGTATATGTTTGTAGGGGCAGATGGAAACATGTCCCATACCACAATCAGGCATCATACTACACTGTGAATTGGGCTAGTATATGTAGGGGTAGTGTGTGAGTGGCAAACATGTTGAGATGTTTTTGTTCACACAGTCCTTATACTGTACTGTTCCTTTAGCTTGCCGGTATGTCACTGTGACTTTGGTAGAATTGGTTGTGGGTATGCACTTTCACACTGATGTATGTTTTTCAGTGCTGTTACATCCCTGTAGTGCCTGGTATATTTGCCAATACATGTGTAATTCCCCTAGCAGATTTGGGTTAGTGTTGTGTTAGTCTGACTATAGTTTGGACAGTGCTTTGTGACATGCTTAGCACCTGAGTATAGTTTCCCTAATGCAATGTTATGTCCAAATATTTGTAGGCTGTACTGTTGCCTGGCCCCCATAACTGTTGTGTATTTCTGACACATCAGTGATATGATGTGAGAATTTCAGCCACTAACTAGTGAGAAGTAATTGAGTGTTGCACTTGTGTTATTTCAGTCAATATATGTTAGGACAGACATGAGAGTGTTAATGCAGCAAATGTGTCAGTTTATCTATTCCAGTATTTCAGATACATCCCTATTTTCATAGCTTTCTCCCCCTACTTTGTCAGGCATGGCCCAGATTCATTGCACTAAGGGGTTCTGAGCCTACCTCTTGACTGCCCATATTGTTGCAGTATTCCAGGTTTATTGCTCTTATTTCTGGTCTGTTCATTTTCCCTAACTTCCGATTGACCAACACCCATTTGCCCGACACTAAATGACCGAAATTTCATTTGACCGAAATTTCATTTGACCGACAAGTATTATTGGCAGGTAAATGGGATATGCCCCCTTCCCCACTGTAGTGCGACCCTGGAGTTAGAATATATAGTTGGGGGGTGTGGGGGGCACAGTCCCCCAGAATGGGGGTGTGGGGGGGTGAAGCTCCTCATTTAATTTCATATTATATTGTTTAGTTTTGCTTTAATATTGCTTAATATTGCCCCACACACCCCCCTAACTATATATTCTAACTCCAGGATCGCACTACAGTGGGGAAGGGGGTATATACCTTTTAATTGCCAATAATACTTATCGGTCAAATGAAGTGTCTGTCAAATGAAATTTCGGTCAAATGGGGTCAGGCAAATGGGTGTCGGTCAATCGGAAGTTAGGGCAAATGAAGTAGATCCATATATATATATATATATATATATATATATATATATATATATATATATACGTATATGTCTATGTACAACACATGAATGATTCCACACAGATTTCTCCCTAATATTGTTTGCATATGTTTGAAAAAGCAGCATTAATTTCTACAGCTCAGATGGTGTAGTGGTACATTGTTCTGACTATAGTATACAGGATCATGAGTTTGAGATTTTTGACTGATGATTTTTTTCATTAATGTTAAATGGCCAGAATGCATGATATGTTTGTTAAAGCATTGCCAACTTTTGCAGCTTAGATGGCATAGTGATATGTTGCTGCGATTGTCGAGTACAGCATCTCGGGTTCCAGACTTGGCAGTCCTGGCGATTTTGTTTCTGGGCAGAACAAAATCTGTTGGATACAGATTGATTAAGGCACTTTTAAGCAGTTGTAAGCAGATTTGTGTGGGTTTGTATGATGCAAAGTGATGCCAAGCTACGGTTAATCCATTTTAGCTTCACTTACCACCGCTTATTCCTGCTTACCCTCATGCTAATTTCTTTAAAAGAAAAGAAAAAGGGGTGATAGGAAAGTGGTGAAAAAAGAGCACACAGAGTACAGTATGAAAGGTAGCTAGGGATGTGCAGGACAGGTGTAGGAAAGGTCCATAGCTGTCCATTTCTTCTACAGCAACAGCTGTGAATTTCTACAGAATTTGGAGGTGAATTTGGACACTCAAACACCTGAGAGATGGGTGAGGACAACAATAATCTGTTGTCAAGCCAATTGGCCCAGATTACATGTGTCCAGTGGACACGTGTGAAATGGACAGCTATGTATGGGGCATAATTTTTTTAGGGGGGAGAACAGATGCCCTTTTTTTTTTAAGGTGAGCATGGGATGTTGGAGAAGCATAGTAGGTATATTTGGGGAGGTAAGTTGGGTAGGAAGACAGACAAGACAGCAGACAGGGTGGTATATGACACATGTGAGGGGTAAACACCTTAGACAGGGAGGGTGGTTGGGAATCAGACACCCATGAGCCCCCAAATGGATACAGTGGGACTGAGTTCCCCACCCATGGGTAGTCACCACTGCACCTTCACAGCCCCAAATGTGGTTGTGCTGGGGGCTGGACAGGAAGGGCAGGCTGACCCGCAAGATGTACCAGGCAGCCCTCAATCTGGCACAGCTGTCCACCAAACCCCTTTTGGATGGTGCTACACACCAAACCCTGGACCTGGCTTTGGGTGACTTTTTCCTGTCAGCACCCACTCCCGGGGGGGGGGGGGTGGGCCTCGCCCCCTGAGGCGGTTCCACCCAAAGTGGTTCAGGACCAGCAAACGAGGATGTCCCGGGTTGGGTCCTAGACAACCTGGGGCCTTGTGCTACAGCCAGATGAGGCAGGACAGGTGGATCCACCGGGATCTGCCTTCCTAGATGTGCTATGGTGCTGAGGTTTTACAAAATATGTTGGTTAGTCATGAACAAAACATTTCAAAATTAGTTTTAACAGCATGCATGGGTGTTCCAGTTAACCTAAAACAACAGAGTTGAAACAGTTGCATAGCAAATAGAACACACGCATAAATGGAACAACAGTAGGCATCATAACGGCATGCAAGTTACATTGATAGCAACAGACCACCAATGATAGTATTTGAACGGGGAACATTAATAATCAAATGATTCAATATTTGTAGAATAATATGACACATGTCCCAACAGTAGTTTTGGAGAAAAACATATCCATTGATTATGTGTATGCATTATTGGTACAGATAGGGTGGGGGAGAGAGAGATGTCAATTAACAACTGGATAGGTTTCGATTGTTCACAACTGTACTGATCATTACTCTACTCATTACTCACCAGGTATGACCTCACTTTACATCTACCTATGGCCTGGGGTTGGGCAGTGGAATGTTTGTACACAGTGTATTACTAAAGCCTTCTTAAAGCTAATACATACATTTCCTTACTTTGCAGACCCGTGGAGGGAATATCTGTTAACACTACCTGACTGTTTCTACACATATTCACATATTCAAGGTTACATATGTGACACTGACAGTGGTTCCCTGCATTCATGCTGTGTGTGTGTATGCTACTGCCATACTCTGCCCAGATTTCTATCTATGAACCTGGGTATTGGCAATGGTGACCACTAGCTGTGACAGCATGACACTTGAGGGACATTTATCGGAAGAAACTGCTTGGTGTATGTACTTATCTTGCTGTCATTTACAGCCTTGGCATTGGACAGTGGAAGTGTTGTACACAGTGTGTTAGTACAGCCATGGTACAGCTAACAGAAGCATGTCCTTACCTGGTAGACCTGTGGGGAAATTTCTGTTAACAATACCTGACTGTTTCTACACATATTCAAGGTTACATATGTGACACTGACAGGGGTGCCCTGCACTCATGGTGTGTGTGTGTGTGTGTGTGTGTGTGTGTGTGTGTGTGTGTGTGTGTGTGTGTGTGTGTGTGTGTGTGTGTGTGTGTGTGTGTGTGTGTGTGTGTGTGTGTGTGTGTGTGTGTGTGTGCTACTGCCATACCCCATCTGGATTTCTATCTGTCACCCTGGGTATTGGCAGTGGTGACCATTAGCCATCACAGCGTGACACTTGAGGGACATTTATCAGAAGAAACCACTTGGTGTATGTACTTATCTTGCTGTCATTTGCAGCCTTGGGGTTGGACAGTGGAAGTGTTGTACACAGTGTATTAGCACAGCCTTGTTACAGCTAATGGAAACATTTCCTTACCTGGCAGACCTGTGAATGAAATTTCTGTTAACACTACCTGACTGTTTCTACACATTCACATATTCTTGGATGAAATTATGCATACAGCTTACTACCACTCCCGGGATTCGAAAAGTGCCTGTTTGTGCAAAAAGGTACAACAAGGTGGTATTTCAACACAATGAGCAATTGAGGAACTACTGTTTCTTGTTTGACTGCTTTCTGCCTAATACTCTCTTGGTTGGACAATCTCCCCTTGTAATTCTGACATTCATACATGGCAGATAGTTCTTGTACTGTCTATTAATACTTTGACATATTACAGTCTGGAAAGCAATGGCTAACACAAAGCACTGCTGTAGGGGATACAGTATAACAGTTTACACATTACTATTCAGGGATCAGATCTTGGTGCATGGAACATTTCACATAGTTAATCTCCTGTTTTACAGCTCCACAATCTTTGTCAGATGAGCCTCAATTAATTCATGCTGTCAGAGCCATAGTTGCTGTGCAGAACCTGTACACATTTAGATTCATACCACCACATACCAAAGTAAACACAACAGTCTGGGTTTTTTAGGTTTATTGAAGGGTACTGGCACTTTTATTGATAGATATTCTGTACATCAGTATTACTCTGCTAGTACACATTTTAACCTACTAGCTGTTGACATTCTACTCCTTTCTATTTATTTGCCCTGAATACTGCAAGCTAGATTTGCACTCACCAGCCTCGTGGTGCAGCCTTAGAAACCTGCTGGTATGGGCATCTATGTTCGCAGCCCTCTCATCTGCAGCTGTACAGGAGATAAAGAAACATTTATGCATACCTATCAATCACATACGTAGGCTGGACTTTGGTAAACACTAATTAATACTGATACTTACACACTTCTGGGACATTCTGTGCTCATGCGTCTTCAGTCCACTGGTTCAAGAGCTCCCTCTTCCTATGCCTGAGGTCAGCAAAATGGTGCTGGACCTGCTCACCAGTTTAAAGGATGCCAGTAGCACTGGTGAGATCACGTGTGAGATGGTCCCAGGCCTCCGCTTTGTATTGGGAGCCCTGGGACTGGCCCTGCAGCAGTCTCTCCTCATGGTCTTTCTCTAGGAGTCCAACCATGGCCCTGGACTCCTAAATGCCCCAGCAATGCACCCAAAAGTGCAATCCCTCTCCTACACCAGCCACAGTGCCTGCAAAGATGAGCTACAACTGGTTATGGCTGTATTTCCACCTGCAAGGTTAAAATAGCGCCAAATTCCTGCCCTTTGCCATTGTTGGACCATTTTAAATATGCTGAGCTAAGCTAAGTGACACACAAACCTGCTTAGCTAAGGTTGGCAGTGCTTAAAGGGATAGATGTTGAGCCCTGCTTACCAATGCACAAAGGCCAAAAAGCAGCTGGATAGTCATGCACAGGGTTGTAGTATTACTGAGAGAATGTATAAGGCTACACAGAGATTTTCCTGTCAATCGAGTGGAGTTGTTTATATCTTGGGTTGTGATTGCTCACCTAAGAAATGGTATATCGGACAAACTAAGAGATAAGTTAAAAATGTATTTTGGAGCATATAGTGGACATCAGCCATAGGAGATTGGATGGCACATCATTTCTGTTCAAGTCATGCTGGCTCAGATTCTTCTTTATTCTTCAGTGTGTTGGCCATGCCTTCACATCAACATGGGGAAGCTCACTATAGAAAGTTATTAGCCTAAGAAACTAGGTTCATCATTAATTACAACACTTTATAATCTTCAGGTCTTAACCAGGAGGTGAACATTAACATGTGAAACTGATGTCGATAAAGTAAAACAGATTTTAATTTTGCCTTCACAGGAGTTGTCCGATTTGAAGCATGCAGTTTAAATATAAATATGTACTGATTTTAAACGATAGTCAACATAGTGCATAAAGAATGTAAGGCTGGGAAATGAGTTCACAAGCATTTTTAATGGTTCATAGTCACTTTAAATAAAAAGGGTTTGCGTAATGTGTATAATTGGTTAACATCATGTGATTTTATATAAATTAATGTGCCGTTGGTGTAACAATGTATCCCTTGAACGCTTTTAGCTGAGGTATCAGGAGACACCAATAAAGCTTTTCTGCACTTTACCTTTGAGAGTATTCTTTTTTTTGTCTGCTCTTATTTATTCGTGGTTCAAGTATCAATCTTTGTTTTGATTGGACAGTTACGATGTCCGTCGGAGTCTCGTCAGGAGTAGCTGGTTTCGGCCAAGGAGGGAAAGGTGATCATGTTTCATGGCTGGATATGTGGAGACTGAGGGAGGAGAGGTTTGCAGCGGATGATTTCTGGTCCCTCGGTGGTACAAATGTACAATTTGCTGAGTTTGAGATATTGGAAAGGTTGTTGGTAAAAGAAATTACTTTGTTTTATGACACAAAATTGTTAGATAAATATCTGGCAACTAGTTTAACTCCTCGTGGTCTCAGGGTTGATCAACTTCCAGCTTTTAAATTTGCAGAAGATGAAGCAGACCTATTAGAAGAGTGGAAAATGGCATCACTTGCTTGCACCATGGCATGGTTAAAGATTTTGGTCAAACTTAATGGCAGAGCACAAGAGAAGTTGCAGGCGGAAATCTTGGGGCTGCAAGAAGAGTTGTTAAGAAGCGTTTCTGGTGACTGTTTTGCTGACAAGATGAAAACCATCAGGGGCCGAGTGTCCAAGATAGAAGGAGAGGTAATTTCAAGAAAGAAGAGCCAGCTTGAACGTGATTCTAAAGATTATAAAAATAATTTGCTTTTTTCTTGGCAGAGGAAGCTCAGAAGGGGGCAGGAATGTTATTCAACGGGTTGGAGTAAATGCTTGTGTAACCAGTGACTCATCCATTTCATCAGAGGGAAACAGCCTCCAGCAGCAGGAAAAGTGTTTAATTTGAGGATTTAAATGAAGAAAGCAATGAAGGCACACAGAACCAGCAACGGAACAGTCCCCAGCAAACACGAGGGAGAGGCCAGAAGTGGCAAAGGGACAATGGAGGTACTGGGCCGAACAGCAGGAGAAGGAGAAAATAAATGTCAATGTGAACTTTGAGCCGGTCATGTTTTGTGCAGAAGGAGTTGGGCCCATACAGCATAATGAACTTGGACATTTTGAGATCATTAATTTATCCAGGTTTGAGATTACTGATAATGTTAAATGCTTGTTAAACAAGGGTATAAAATTCGTACCCACTCATTTTCCCAGCCTGACGGATATATTGCTTGAAGTTGGATGCTTTTGTAGAAAACTGAATTTAGCCATGTTTTTTCAAAATGAAAATACTCAGGTTAACATTGTAAATGAGTTTCAATGGGGGAGTCTTGTGGGGGAAATGAACAGTTATGATTCTGATGATCCATTATTAAACCTATCTGTTTCTGAAAACATATTTACAGATGTTAGTAATGTAGAGATCTGTTTATTAGATGAGTCTGAGGAATTTTTCGTCCAGGATATGGCAGAATTGTCGGATGGTAACAATGATGGCGGGGTGGGGTGTTTGTTACTGGATATGGCAAGTTAACAGTTCCACCTGTCCCTTAAGAAAGTAATTTTCTTCCTCCTAAGAACACTGTTGCTATTAATGTGTTTAAAAAGACGTTATGTAAAGAAATTGAATGTGAATATAAGAATTTTATAAAAAAAGAAAAAATGTATAATTTAACTAAAGAGGAATGGGGCACATTACAAACATTGTGAAGTAATGATGAAAACATGGTTTTCACCCAGGCAGATAAAGGAGGGAATTGGGTTATTTTTCTAGAGAGCAGTATGACAAAATGGCATTTGAATTGTTAAATGATGGAGATTTTTACACAAAACTGTAACAGGATCCCAGTGTGGAGTTCAATGCATGTTTATGAGAAATTTTAGAAAGAGGGGAAAAGCTTGTTTTTTTTTGAAGCCAAGGACATTAAAAAAATGTTCATTAAAAATCCAAAAAAGCTAGGTTTTTTACAATCCCTAAGGTTCATAAAAATTTAAGGAACCCTCCAGAGAGACCAAAAGTCTCTGGGGTAAGGGGATACTTATAAGCTGTACGTATTTTTTTGGATGAACAGCTTAAAAAGTTCAGTCTTAAAGTACCTTCACATATCAAAAATAGTCAGGATTTTTGCAAGTTAGTGGGGGGAATGCAATGGGAGGATGATTTCTATTGGGCTTGCATGGACATGAAAGCTTTATACACCATAGGTTTATACGTTCATAGGTTCATAAGTAGGTACTAGGCTATCAGCCCAAGGGCCTAAGTAAGCCTAACCAACAAGGTTCCTTGTCTTATGCCACCCAAGAAAGTTAATTTTCTGTGCCCCTGTCAAGCAGAGCCACAGAAGTGATCCCCGGGGTGTATTTCCTATTTCCCATCCACTCATCAAGATTTTTCTTGAAGAGTGCTAATAAGAAACTTTGCTTGACATATATGGGTAGCTTGTTCCAGGGTATAGGAAGTCTCTGGGACAGGAATATATCCCTCCAGCATGTCCTATTTATCGTAGTGACAAGGTTTAGGTTCCTAGAGCATGTAGCTCAGAGGGATTTCTTAAGTTGTAGCATGTCCAACAGCTCTGGGTTTAACATAGCTTTATATGTTAAGCAGAGATCTCCTCAAAGTAGGCGATATGCTACAGAGTAAAGCTGGAGTTTTTTGAGATGGTCAGTATAGGGCATCTGTTTTAGGCCAGTAATCCTCTTTATGAGGTACTTCTGTGGCCTTTCCAGCTGCTGCAGATGTCTTGTGAGGTACATTCCAAAAGGGGCATTGTATTCTATAATGGGTCTAATGAGTACCGAGTAGAGGGGAACAATGACCTCTTTTTTTCTGTATGAGAACCCTTTTGTGATGAGGTGTGCTGCATAGAAGGATTTCCTGACTACTGTGGTGATGTGATTATCAAAGGACAGACTACTGTCCACCTGGGTCCCAAGGTCTCTTATCACACATTTGGCATTAAGTAGACTGCCGTTTATGTGGTAGTTCATGGGTACAGAGTTTTTACCAAAGGGGATGACAATGCACTTTTTGGCATTGAGCTTGAGGCCATGCCTCTGACACCAGGTATCTGTCTCAGTGAGGCCCTTCTGTAGGATGTCCACATCATTTGGGGACTCGACTATGGCTCCTAGTTTGCAGTCATCTGCGAACTTCATTAGCGAGAGGCCTTCTGTGTTAGCCTGTACTTCAGAGAAGTAGATACCAAAAAGGAGAGGTCCCAGGACTGAACCCTATGCTACCTATGGTACTCCATTTGTCACTGGTTTGAAGTCAGATTTGGAGTCTGCAACTTTTACAGCGTGGGTTCTGTCAGTGAACCAGTTGGCAACCTATCTTGTGATGTAGGGATTTATACCTAGTTTGGTGAGTTTAGCTATAATTCCAGAATGGGGGATGGTGTCGAAAGCCTAGATGAGGTCAAGATAGTTTGTGTGAACCACCTTACCCTCGTCTACCACTTTGGTGACTGCCTTAAAGAAGTCAATCAGGTTCAGAAGGCATGATCTGTCTTTCACAAACCCGAACGGGGTGGGGTCCAGAGTTTGGAGGTTACCAATGTCTTTGTTTATGAGTTCCATGATGATACGTTCCATGGCCTTGCAGACCAGGCTTGTCAGGCTAATAGGGCAATAGTTCCCAGGCTCAGTGGTGGCCACCCTTTGTGGAGTGGGATAACTGTTGCTGTGTGCCATTCATTGGGCACAAAGCCTGATTGAACATGGTGCTTAGGTGGGGAGCCAGTTTGTTCTGAAGTTCATTTAAAACGCAGCCTGGTATGTTGTTCGGTCCCATGGATGCTCTGTTTTTGGTTTTAGAGAGTTCAGCTTTTATCTGCATAGATGTGATTACAGTGACTCTGCATTCTTCCTGTATAGATATGGGCCCTTTAGGGGGTGGAAGGGGGGGTAAAGTTAGCACTGAACCTATCTGCCAGGATGTTGGCAATATCAGTTGGTTCTGTAATTTTCATGCTGTTGTGCTGTAACTCAGAGCAGATCTGAGTGTTGCCATTGTGATTCTTGACATGGCTATAGAATGCTTTGTGGTTGCCCTTAGAATCAGTGATGATTTTGTTTTTGTAGCTAGTTTTGTAAGATCTTATAAGGGATCTCAGTTTCTTACTGAGGCTGACCAGGCAGCTCCTCCACTCATGGGATTTTACTCGCTTTTGCAACAGTTTCTTCCTTCTGTTGTAGAGTTTATTTATGGCAGGGGATCACCAGATTGGCTTCCTTTTTTTTGGAGGATAGCGTCTTGGTTCTGTTTGGGATAGCACGATCCATGCACTCATGTAAGTGCTTATAAAATGCATTTGTGTAGGATTCAGCAGTTATAGCTGTATTGTCCATCTGCATGGGTGTCATGAAGTTCACCACTTCTGTCTTAAGAAGCATGAAGTTGGCTTTGGAGAAATTTTTTACCATGATTTCCTTAATGGTGTGTGGGGGTGGGATGCAGATATCTAGGGTGATTAGCTTATGGTTGGATCTGACCAACGAGGAGCTGATTTCAGGTGTGGAACACCAGTCACTCATGTTGGTAATGACTAGGTCTAGGATATTGCTGCTCCTGGTGGGGGTGTGGATAAGTTGATCCAGGGCATTGGAATTTATGAGTTCTAGAAAGTGTTGAGTGAAGGAGTTGGTACATGAGTAGTTTTCCTAGTAAATGGTGGGGTAGTTGAAATCTCCCATTGTTAGGGTGTTTGGTTGAACCCTAATATTTTCCAGTATATCAAGAAAAGAGGAGTGGGAATCCTGAGGCATGGTGGGGGATCTGTAGCAAGCTACAATTTGGGTTGCAGTTTTGCCCAGAGTTAGCTGCACTTGGATAACCTTGGATGCATTATGCTGTGCAATTTGTCTGGAGGTGTGGCTATCCTTAATAAATATGGACACACCTCTGCCTTTGGTGTTCCGGTCCAGGTTAGATGGCCAAAAAGTGTGGTAATGCAGGGGTGCTCTCTAGAGCCTTGAACCAGGTCTCATTCACTGCACAGATATCTATGTTCTTCATTTTAAGGAGTGCCTTGAGTGAGTGCATTTTGAGATTTGGACTTCTAGCACTGAGTAGGATTACCCTCAGTTTTTTGCTTGCCTATTTCTGTTACAGTGGTGAATTTGTCATTTGAACCTTGCCTAATAAAGGCAGTATAGGGGCAGCAAAAGCCTTAGCCATTATCCAGAATCCTAGGGGCGACAGGTGCAGGCCATCTCTGGCAAAGCATCGTGGTCTGTCGGCCATGTCATCCCAGGCAGACAGATACTGGATCCCCTTAGAATGACACCAGAAGCTTAGCCAATTGTTGAAGTCAATCATTTTGTCCTTGTACTGCGGTATCATTCTGGGCAATTGCAGAATGCTACTCAGGGCTAGGGTCATACCTGCCATGGCTACAAGATCGGAGAACTCTTCCATGTCTCTTTTCATGTAGTCCAGGGAGGTACATCTCAGGTCATTCACACGAACATGGACAATGGCAGAGTCATATTTGTACTTGTTGTGGAGTGCCCTGAGTGCATGGGTTATGTGTGGGATCATGCCACCCGACAGGCATCTGATAGTAACCGTCTCCTTGTTTAGCCTGGTGAGTGGGACATCAGTGTTCCTGACTATAGAGTCACCTATGACTAGTGTATTGGGTACGTTGGTGTGCATTATGGGCTGTGGTTTATTGGCACACTGAGTCTGTGGGCTATGTGTCATTTGGGTTGTGTTGGGGGGTGGAGGTTGCTTGCGTTTCTGCTTTGGACATCTCTGTTGCTTGAGCAGATTATTATTGAGAGCCTCTGTGAATGTTTTTGCGTTTCTATCTGTGGATTTTGGTGGTGTAAGTTTAGTGGGACTATGTAATGAGTGTGGTGTGGTGTGGTGCAAGTGTTTACCTTATCCTCTTGACTGTCAAGTTCAGTCTTGGTTGGAGAGAGCATTACCTCCAGTTTGGCTAGATAAGTGCATCTCTCACTGGTTGTGGTGTTGGGTGGTAGAGGGAGAGGGTTGTCTGTGTACATGAGACAATTGCTACATTGCCTCAAAATGCCCAGATTCATCAGATAGACAGGAGAGAACACTGGGAGCTGACCTCTGAACATGCCTGAATAAAATATTACTTTCCTCTAGACAAGTAGTGAAAGTGAGTATAAGAGCTGTTTTTCTCTAAGCAAGTGTGAGGGTGGTAAGTACAAAAACTGTTTTCCTCTAGGTAAAGAGGAAGGTTGAGTGCTGTAGTAATTTGTAGCTTATTTAGTCCTAACACCAAGTTTTGAACAAGTGCAGAGCATGAATAAGCAAATTCAAGTGCTAACACTAAGAATCTGTACCCGGATTTTGTGGTAGATAGGCTACCTTGTACTTACCACTCCCTGTGATAAGCTAGAATGCTCCCCTCCAACACAGAAAGGCTTGGGGGCTCAGAAGCTTACAAACAGTCCTAGATACAGCAAATCTGTATCTGGACTAGACTAGTTACAGAAAAGGTGGGAAGCAAGCGCAAACATGGGCTTTTAAACCAGAAAGTTGAAAGAGATGGAAAAAATGCCCAAATGGCCAATAAACTATAATGTCTGGTCCAGAAACCACTCTTGTGGTAGATAGGCTACCTAGTGCTTACCACTCTCACTGATAAGCTAGAACTTTTCCCTCCAACACAGAAAGGCTTGGGGGGGCTCAGAAGCTTACAAGCAGTTCTGGATACAGCAAATCTCTATCTGATCTAGACTAGCCACAGGAAAAGTGGGAAACGAGTGCAACTGCAGGCTTTTAAATAGGAAAGTTGAAAGAGATGGAAAAACGGCCCAAACAGCCAATAAACTACAATTTCTTGGCCAGAAACCACTCTTGTGGTAGATAGGCTACCTAGTGCTTACCAATCCCACTGATAAGCTAGAAGGCTTCCCTCCAACACAGAAAGGCTTTGGGGGCTCAGAAGCTTACAGACAGTCCTGGTTACAGCAAATCTGTATCTGGACTAAACTAGTTACAGGAAAGCCAGGAAGCAAGCTTAGATTTTTTTTTTTTGAAATTGGAAAGGGAGAAAGTAGAAACAGAAGATAATTCAAAATTAAGGACCTAAGTGGCTTGCCCTTCACAAATGTTCTCTCTGTATTAGGTAGAATGAGCTAGTGACACTAGACTGGAATAGAGATGGTATAGAGCTGAACAGATGGGACTGATCGGAGTGTCTGAAGTCAAAATATGATCTCAATGTACTCAGTTGAGTGAGCAAATGAGATAGACTCAGGAGGAGTGTACAAACACAAATTTACAGGAGGGTTGGACAATTCCAAAGCCACCAAGATTAATACCAGAACAAGAACAGGAGGGGTGGGTGGGAAAATAACTGCAGAGACAGAGAGAGAGAACACAGAATTCTATGAAACAATTAAATAGAAAAATAAATAACTACAGAGAGACACAGACCAATGAAACAATTAAATACACAGAAAAATAAAGTAAAATGCAGTACAATCTTTTAACACTGCAAGTTTGTACTTAACTCAGCTAGTAATGCAGTTGATTGTAGGTATGTAGCAGAAGCTAAACAACTCAGAAATTAAGCAGTAATAAATTCCAAGATATGTGACTAACACTTATAAATATGCAGAAACCCTCTAGGCTAAGAGTTTAACACTGAATATCAATGAAGTGAAACACAATAGCCCCCACCAACTGCAGAGGCAGAGAGAGACCACAGTATTCTATGAAACAATTAAATAGAAAAATAAATAACTACAGAGAGACACAGACCAATGAAACAATTAAATGCACAGAAAAATAAAATAAAATGCAGTGCAATCTTTAACACTGGAAGTTTGTACTTAACTCAGCTAGTAATGCAGTTGATTGTAGGTATGTAGCAAAAGCCAGACAACTCAGAAATTTAGCAGTAATACATTCCAAGATATGTGAATAACACTTATAAATACACAGAAACTCTCTTGGCAAAGAGTTTAACACTGAATATCAATGAAGTAAAACACAGTAGCCCCCACCAACTGCAGAGACAGAGAGAGACCACAGTATTCTATGAAACAATTAAATAGAAAGCATCAGTCATAGAGTGGGTTTGGAAGCGGTAGGCAAAAATGTTGGGTGAAGGACCTAGAACAAATTATATTTTGCAGCTGCTTGAGTTCTACCTGACACACAGTCTTTTTGAGTTTAATGAGGAGCTGTTTTTGCAAAAGGGAGGCACTGCTATGGGAGCCTCATTTGCTCCTGTGTATGCAATTATTTTCATGAATTTTTTTGAGCAGAAATTCATGTATAATAAATGTTTTTTCAACAATAAGGTCATGGTCTATATATAGATTTCCTGATTTTTGTGTGTCATGGGGAAATGGAACAGTTAGAAACTTACATGGCTGAACTGGCAAGAAATGACACACCATGGGCACAAGATGTTAACAGTACAGCATCACACCTGTATGATGTCAGGCTGGTATCAGTAACATAGCATGCAGTACAGTCTGGCTACCATAGGGAATTTACAATGTGGAAGCAATCAACATTCCTAAGATACATATACACAGATACATATATGCTGATACACACACACCCATATGTATACATATACATATATATATATATATATATATATATATATATATATATATATATATATATGTATATATATGTGTGTGTGTGTGTGTGTAACTACACACACAAACACACGCACACAGATATGTATAGGAAGATACATATGTAGAAGGTGCACACAATACAGAACAGCCACTATGCCTACAGTTACCATCTTACCAACTGGACACTGTATGAGCCACCCATACAAATGACAATTGTTGCCTGCAACATATACCCACAGAGAGGTCAAAGGATATAACACCACACTCTGGTTTTCATACATGGGAAATCTTTATTTGTGTACTATTACAGTTGTATATGCCATGTCATATAGCTGTTTAGACTCTGACATACATATAAACAGAGTAATGCAATTGTGGAACAGTGATATTAATACAGTAGTCTGGAAAGGTTTACATATGTTGCTGTCCAGGCCGAGGCCTTCAAGTAGTACAATAGTAAAGACAGACTGGACCACAGGATAAAAATCAAACAGTAAGTAATGCAGATGTACAGTCCATCAGCCTCTAACTACACTCTGTACACAATCCCTAGGGGGTAAAGACCTCAGGTGACACAATGGGATGTATCTGTTACATAACAAGGCATAGCTGATACCATCACAATCACACTGACAAACAGAACTGTATGGCAGGAAGCAGTAGGTCTGCATTTAACCAAGGTGAATTCTATGGTAATGTACATCTTGATACCTTAAGGCAGCTTACCCCTGATACCCCCACATGTTGTAACAGTCTAGGTTAGTTATGGTGCATCCCCCCATAAACTGAATAATACAGGGCCATATACCACTGTTACATACACTGGCCTCTGGTGTGCATAAGGACACACATGTATTGTGTAGATGAAGCCCACAACTATATGGACCCAACCCCACAATATGTGTGGGGGCCACAACAGCAGTGGACTGATGGCAGGAATGGCAGCATGACATACTCACAGCCCCACTGCATAACAACCCCTGACAGCATGTCATATGGACAAAGCCTGGTAGGTAGGTGGAGGACAGAGGCTGGAACACAGGCCCATATGTGAAATACTGTTGTCATATACTAAGCAACTCACTGGTGTTACAGGATACTGTGCAACATATCCTTAGTCAGGAATATGAAGCTAGAAACAGACATGGATGTATCCATGTACTGATAGCACTCAACATACACACACACTGCCAGTGATATATCTGACACAAGACCTGTGTGGTTTACAGACAAAACATAATAGGCACACCTCTGGCCATCAAGCGGATAGGCCCACAGTTGAGAGCTATGCAGACAAAATGCATTCCAAGTTAAACTAGTATGTACACACAAACCCTGTAACACCGATGCTATACAATGCATACAACAACACTACTCACACTCTGTCTGTAGTTCTAGAACCTCCTACAAATATGTAGCTGGCCTGAGTGTGCAGGTTCTCTTGTAAGAGGTATTGCTACCTGCTGTCTGTAATACTGCTGCCCACACACAGGAAGGATGTCCACCATACAGGAAAGGTAAAGGGACCACACCCACATGATGTAGGGATTTATAGTAGTTGGTTGCCATGACAGTGGTAATTGGAAGTATTACACAGCATGCTGCATGCAGGTAGCAAGTGGAGGACACTGACTGGTGCAGAGGCCATCTCCGGATTCTGTGCATCACCTACAAAATCCATGCTGCAATATGTTCAAAGCAGCTCAATCCATTTATCCATTTACTGGAGGTAGACCGAGAGAGAGAGAGAAATTGAAAGGCAGAAAAAAAAAACATACAGCAAACTACCCAGAGGAGACATCATTCCCACAACAGGTATGTGAAATATATATGCATGTAATTGACTGTAGTACTTGGTCCATAATAATGGGATAGATGATGTGGAATGATTTATATGTGTCATCAGGTGTTGTTGTTGTAATGATGTTTAGCTGAACAACTGCTAAGGACAATAGAGTCCGTCCTTGCGGGTAGTGGGCCATACCAGTCAACTGTGCAGAGCAACACTGACTGACAAGATGTAAGCCATCATAGTGTGTGTTGTGTAATGGGAAATATGTATATTACTGTGGCCAATAGCTGGTGGTGGAAGTAATGCCTTAATGACGGACACGTGAGTTCTACAGCCCACCTCTTGCAAGATACTCAGGTTAACCTGCATTGTAGCATGCAGGAATGCCATAGGTGTGTAATAGGGTTATCTGCAATCTGGCCCTACATATACCCACCTAATGTCAGGCTGTGTCCATATGTGACACCTGTCTGTGTTGTAGCAAGGCAGAACAGTGCAGCTGTGCAGGAAGGTGTTGTGAGATTGGGACTTGATGTTTGAATTTACCCTATATATATATATATATATATATATATATATATATATATGTATATATACATATATATATATATATATATATATATATATATATATATATATATATATATATATATATATATATATATATATGTATATATATATATATATATATATATATATATATATATATATATATATATATATATATATATATATATATATAGATACACATGTATGTCCACAAATATACAGATTCCCATGTGCAGACATATATATAAACATATACAGACAACATCATATATATCTACACATATACAGATATATTCCTATATGCACATGTCTACACATAAATAAACACACACACACAAACATGTATGTATATAAATACATGTCCCCTATATTACCACCACAGTGCTGCATACTAAGTGTGAGGGAGCAGCACACATAGCAATACACACAGATATCTACAGCTGTCAGTGTGTGCAACATGGACGGGTATGTCCCATGTGAATCCCCTTGTTGGGACCACATTGCCCTTGTCTGTGAAGTATGGAATGGGAATATGGGAAAGTATGGCAGGTATAGTTGTGGAGGTGGTCAGGGTTAGTAGATATAGAGGACAGCCTACAGGGGTGGTATGTGACACATGTGGTGGGTAAACACCCTGGATGGTGTGTGTGTTGTCTGTGATGTGGAAGCCCCATGGGCCCCAATATGGACACAATGGGAACAAGCCTCTCACTCACTGATACTTACAACAGCAGTCCACGTTCCTAAGGGGCCTGGCCTGGAGGCTGAGCAGGAGGAGCATGTGGACCCTGTGAATGTTTACTGGTTGCCTCAAGGTGATGTAGCACATCCCATATGTGTCTGTGGAAACTGTTATGAAACATACCCTGGACCTGACCTCGGGGACAAGATCATGCCTATGTGTGCCCCCCGGGGGGGGGGCAACATCCCCTAAGTTGGTTCCACCTGAAGGTATTGTTGGATCAGTACATGAGGAGGCCCCAGGGTGGGTCCCACATGTGATGTGGCCTGTTAACATGGGCGGATGAGTTTGGAGAGGTGGTTCTGCTGGCCAATAGTTCATAAACATGCTATTGTGTTACTGTTATAGAACATACGTGGGTAATAATAGTCTACACAATCCTAGAACATGTCCAACAGCATGCATAGATATCCCCAATAACACAGAATGTCAGATGTGCAGCAACCACATAGCAAGCATACCACAGGCATATATGGAACCATAGTGGCCCTGACAATGACATGCAGGTGAAGAGTCTGTAACGGGCAGCAATGATAGTGTCCACACAGTAAACATGGCTACAAACACATTGCACAAAGTGGGGTACAATACAATATTTGCCGCACTGGTAGGTAAGCTGTAGCCATACCTATTGAGTTGTGTATACAGTTTGTTGTCATTGATATGGTGGGGAGGTGACAGTGATGTGTACTAAGAGCTGTGGTAACCTTGCTGCATGATTTGCTCACACCTGTGCCCATCTTTATGTCTTTCAGGCAAGATGTCACATGGAAGGCTTCTGGCTTACTCGGCAGCTGAGAATGACATTGTGGTAAACCACCTAATCCAGCACTACCCTGTCTTGTTTGTCCGGGCCGCCCATGATCAGCACGAGTGGCCCATCCTGTGTAACGACCTAGTCCACAAAGTCAATGTCAGACTGCACAACTGCAGTTATGAGCAAGTCCAGAATAATTTTTCTGACCTGCTTCACAATGCCCGTCAGCATACTGCTGCAGTCCGGGGGATAACCTCGCAACAGGGGTTGGGGCCATGCCATCCATCCCCCTCTACATGTGTGGAGGAGCTCTTAGCCAGCCACATGGCACCTGCCCATCCACATAGCCAACAACTGCCAGACATCATTGTGAAGGTGGGTGCTGCCCACACGCCGGCTGAGGAGCGTGCAGGTAAGGCCACAGGGCACATCAATAGACCACTGCTACGTATATATATATATCCACATCTGTACAGGTAGATCATGCATATCTGACATTTCATAGATATAGTTTGTTGCTGCATAGTAGTGATAAACAGATGTGCATATGTGGTAGTATTGTGGACATGTACTGTTGATGTATTGTAATGCTGCACCCACCCTGTAGCAATGCCACAGGTGTGGCCACTGACTTTGCATCTCTCAACTTCTTATGTAGGTCCCTCCGGTATACCACCAAGGCAGCAGCCTGTAGCTGGTGAGTATGGTTTATGTTGATGCTTAACGAAGTAAAAAACGAACTAAGTCCCACAAAGCCAAGAAAATATGTGCGCAAGCACTGAAGCCCAATAAACTCTCCTTTAACTGGAACAAAATATTCCTCAATTTGTAGATAAAAAGTTCTTTATTACTTTACCAGTAGTTAAAAAGTGCACGAACAGTTGATAAAAGAAAAAGTAAATCCAACTTGCAAACTCAAGTAAATCAAGCGCTTTCACCTGTTACCATGACAGGCTTTTTCAAGATGAACCACCTACAAAACCTGCTATGCTTATATACAAGCTTTTGAAACCAATTAACCAATTAAAGCAAGCACAAAGTAAATTACACCAATTTGAAAGACAAAACTTTGCTTGCTACTTCGATTGCTTGTGGTAACATCATTTTACTGTATTCTAAATTAAAGCTTACAGTGAGCGTATTTCCACTCCTGAAGCGCAATAAAATACGCTTAAAATGAAATACTTATTCAACATTGATGTATTGCCTCAATCATTTAAAACCATATAACAAGTGAGCATTGATAATAAAAAACCCCTAGATATCTAATACATGGTTAACAGTATTCATTGAATTATTTACGTTCCCCATGGTTGTTGTAATATACAACTGTTTACTCCTTCCAAATAGATCGTCGTTATTAGTATATTAACAAAAAAATATATATCCTATAGATGTGTGTATACAATAATTTTTATTTTATTTTGCTAAACTTGGACAATTTCGTAGGAAATATTATAAATAAAACCTTTTTAGAGGTTTCATTGTCAAAAAAGTATAAACCGAATCTTATTTAGGACTACGATGTATACTGACAGTACATTGCTTTACTAATGTTGTAATTTAATACACTTGTAAAAACAATTTAATTAAACATGTTAAGTGTAAATTTATGAAATAAATAAAATAAAAATGTAAACATTATAAATACAATTATTACATATTAATGTATCTTAAATTTTATATTTTATGGACATCTGTTAAATAGGTAATTAAATGGAATAATAATAAATATATAAATATATAAATATAATATTAATTTTAAGACTCTGTTTAAATATAAATATAAATATATGGGTGTAAATATTATATTATAAATATATTAAAAATGTCTTAAAAGTATATCCGTTGCTGTACATAATAAAGACATAATAAAGGCAAGATGTGTTTAGCTCATATTGATCGGGACCAAAGTCTCGTCCAAAAAAAGGGGCTCAAAAAACAAATGAGCCTTAAATGTATGTAATTACATTAACATAAAATGACAATTTATTTAAAATTAAATAAACAGATGTTTTAAGTCATATAAAACAACATATCTTTATCTACACGTTATTTAAATGTACCAAAAAAATTATTGTTAACGGTCCTGTGTTAAAATCTACTATATTTGTAGTACTGACTTTGCATCTCTCACCTTCTTATGTAGGTCCCTCCGGTATACCACCAAGGCAGCAGCCTGTAGCTGGTGAGTATGGTTTATGTTGATGCTTGCCAATACACCGGGCATGTAATGGCTATGGTATATTCCATGCACACATCTAACACACCTACTCAGAATGCATGCTGTACATGTGCAAGTTTTATTGCTGTTAAATGCACGGCATTACAGTGGTGACCATGATGGAGTATTGAAAGGGTATGTCAGACACCTGTAAGATAACTAACATCCTGTCATTGTGGAATGTGTCCACAGGGTTGGAGACATGGCCTACAGTAGGGACATGTTGGAAACATCACCCATATATAGTGCAACACCAGTGTATATGCCTGTAGGACAATGGCAACTGTTCCAGAGTTACACTATGGCATAACTTATTACTGTGGTCCACATTATCAGCCGGGACTAGGCTGTAACCTGTGGTGTCCAGTGTATGGGACACTGCCAACTGACACACATGTGTAGGCCTTTACTTGTCAAGCATCTGCAAAAAGGCTAAAGGTGTGGGGGGTGTCAGCATGACACACCAGTGCACTGCAACAGGGATCCTAAAAATGGCTGTATCTGCACAAAGTCAGGTTCAGGAACTGTGACAGATGTAACCCTACCCCCACAGCAATAGTGACGGCAGTGTGTGAACACCAAGGGATGTGCACATGAGTAGACCTTGCAATCATGCAGATTAGGGGGACATGTGTAGGACAGATGAACATACACTGTCAAATGCAGATGGCCCATGCTAGTATACCCCTGCCAGGAGTAGTGACTGCTGTAGTACACATAACAATAGGTGCAACAAACTGTCATGATAAGGGTGTGCACACATATGCCCACATGGAGTGTATGCATCGCGGCCTGCATCCGCACACATAACACATTCTGTAGACACTGCATGTGAAAGTACAGGATATATGTCACATATCGGGCTCATGTACTGTTAATATATGCAGTGATATGGTCCCATGGCAGATCAAGGAAGGGTGTGTCATATCAGTAAGGGTGTGTACACTCCCAATAGCCACTGTAGGCTCTGACGGCTGCCAGTGTAATAGTATTGAATTGGTCATACATGGTCTGCTGATGTTGAGAGATGTAAATCAGACATCAAGCATTCACAAATGGAATCTGTCTACATATCATCCCAGGTATGTGTTGCTGAAAAACATAGGGGCTGTGAGCATTAAAGCTGCCATAACTGACACAGTACTACACATTCAGCAATGGGTTGTACACCTGTGAGGTAGGGTGCACAATACATGGCAAGATTCAGAACAGGTGCACAGCAATACTGCGTACATGGGTGCAGTGGTATCCAGGGGAAGGGGCATCACCTAGTAACACAGCACATGCATCACACACATGTATACTGTTGCTAGCATGGATTGACTATAGCTGCACTGCATGCTGTTGTGTATCATATGTTATGCATGTTGACAGATGGGTAATAGGAGGACTGTGTGCACTATCATTGTGCAACCTCACCTGTGTGTGTGTGTGTGTGTGTGTGTGTGTGTGTGTGTGTGTGTGTGTGTGTGTGTGTGTGTGTGTGTGTGTGTGTGTGCATCCTGGTGGGTGGTTAGTTTGTCTGTAGGGTCACTCTGGTGAAGTAGAGGGAGGTCGATGCATGTAGGATGCGTGTGTGCATGTGTGTGTATTTGTGTGGGTATCCATGTATGCACATGTGTTACTGTGGAGTTGTTCATGCAGCAGTACCTCCCTTTGGGATCATGCAATACAAGGTCATGGACTGCCACATGACACACCAGGAATACTTGTCATGTATGTAACCACAGGACAGCTGATAGCATAATAAGGTCTGTAGCATGGAACAGGCATTGAGAGGGAAGGTAGACACCAGGTATACCCTTAATATCGCAGTCAGCAAAGAGATGGCTGACAACCCACATATTCAGCACTACAGATGCATTGGGGAATTACTAGTCAACACCAGGGAGTGTATCCATATATTACAGTTGTCACATGATAGGCTGATTGAGCAGCATATCTGGCATGTACTGAGCAATACATACACATGACACTCCAGTGCATGTTATTATGGAGTAAACATTATAGCCCCCACATACAGGAGCCATGCCCATGATGTCTGGACATACAAAGAGTGAACACTGAATGATAGCAGTGAGGCCATATAAAACCAATCCACTCAGGTCAGGCAGGTAATGGAATAAAAGGTCTTATGTTGTGATCACTTGTCTAGACATTTAGAGGACTGATACGTTAATGAGTGGTATCAATGAGTGTATGTTACCAAGCATGATGCAGGATGGGGAATGGATGTGAATATACATGGGACTGTCTGTAAAGTCACAGACGAGTAGGTATTAAGGTGGTGTGTGTGTTTGTGTGTGTGTGTGTGTGTGTGTGTGTGTGTGTGTGTGTGTGTGTGTGTGTGTGTGTGTGCACTGTTATGCAGTGCTGTACAGGTCTTAAAGTGCATTTATTGCTTTCCCCCACAGGTGGTGAGGTGGGTCAGGGTCCCTCCAGCATGCAATCTGATGTTGTTGTCCATACAGACACCGAAGATGACGATAGTACTGTTGAGGCACAGGTGGGGTTGTCAGGGGCCGAAACAGCACCATCATTTCACATCCCTCTTTTAGCTACCCCAACCCTGCACATAGTTTCAATGCCTATACATACCCCATCACCAGAGGCCATAACGCAGGGACAGCTGGCATTTGGTGGCAGTGCACAGGAAAGTGTGGTAACCATGCCTACTGTGTCTGGTCACAGCAGGCATAGCCGGATGTCTAGCAGGGCACCACATAGGCAGATGTCCCAGGGTGCTCGTGGTAGGGCTGATGGTCATCATGCCCCTGGCAGATGTGACTCAGCTGATACTAGCAGGTGCATGTTTCAGGCTGTCATGGTGGCACAGGCTTGTATGGAACGTTACACCAGACAGGGCCAGAGGCTACAGAGGGCTGATCTCACATTTGCAAGTGACAACTTCCCTGAACTGTCTGATGCCATCTGTGCATTTACTGAGCTCATAGATAGATGGTCTGGTGAAATGATGGCCCTCAATCAACTGTGGTTTGTCCGTGCTTGCACATGTGGTGGGAGTGCAGTGATGGCCACGTGGACATAGGCTAGCAATGCCAACAGCTAGCAGTCAATGTGGACATGCTAGGACACCAAGGGGCCCCCATAGTAGCAGTACCAGCCCCGGAACTATGGGGGGTGTGGTCCACACCACACCACAGCAGACCACGAGCACGTGGTCCTGGCTAGTCCCAGGAGGGACCTGGTTCTAGCAGACATTTATCATCATCAGGTGAGAGTAGCACATCAAGGTCTGTACCTTTATTTTTATTTTTATTTTATTTTTTTTTATTTTACATTTGTTGACCGGGCTAGTCTAACTGGATACATGTCCATTTTCAGTAGAGGCCCGGGGAGGAAAGCTCCATAGAGGGTAGTTATGACAAAAAAACAACAGGAGATCAGAATACAAAGTATTACATTCAAAGTCAAATGAGCAATTAAAATGGTTATACAGATAATTTAAATAGGTAAAACATTCTTAGGTAGTTGGAGTATCCTAACTACAAATGAAGACCCTTGCATGATGGATTGGATGGATATTAGGTAGTAGTGGGCTGTTTGCTATTAATCAGGATTAGAACATGGGCATAACCATTCAGATTTTAGTCGATCTTTGAGTTGTTTTTTGAATTGGTGGAGTGAGGTCTCGTGTCTTAGGTTGTTTGGGAGGGCATTCCAGGATTTTCCAATGGAATTAGCATAGAGTGCTTCACCTCCTGAATTCTTAGATTTAATAGTTTGAATTTGTAAGCTTTTGGAAGATCTAAGGAATGTAAGGTTAGAGTAGGGAGTGAATATTTTGGTCATTGCGGGGGTTTTGTCAGGATGGTGGATTGTTTTAAATGCCTCAATGAGTTGATTGAGTTTGAGAATGTTAGGAAGTTCTAACCAATCTAATGTTCTGAGATTGTTACAGTGGTGTATACGATAGGGCATTCCTGTTATAAATCTAGCTATGTGGTTATAGGTTGTGGATAGTTTGTTGAGTTCTCTTTTATTAAGGAAGGAGAATATCGGGGAGGCATAGAGCAGTGTGGAAAGGAGGTGAGTCCGGGCAATGGTTAATTTAGTGTGTGGGGTTAGGAAGTTCTTAATTCTATACATGGACCCGAGTTTCTTGTTTACCGACTTAATGGTCAGGTTGATATGAGTATCAAATTTAAGCTTGTGGTCTATGGTCACACCTAGTAGTTTGGTGTGGGAGACAGGGTCAATTATGGTCCCATTATTGGATGTCACGTGAAAGATGGGGTGGTTGGAGCTAGGAGATTGATTTCCTTGAGGGGTGGAAGTAGTGGGGAAAAACAGAAGTAATTTGGTTTTGGATGGGTTAAGTAAGAGTTTTAGTTCCAAGAACCATTTTTCAACTAGGGAAAAACAGTTTTGGGTGGCAACTTGGAGTTTGTCGAGGGAGCTGTCGGAGCAGATCAGGGTGGAGTCGTCTGCATATTGTATGCAGGTGGCTTTGGGAATGATAGAGTGCAGATCATTAATAAATATGGAGAAAAGAAGAGGACCAAGGATAGATCCTTGGGGAACACCGATATTTGTGGGGAGTAGGTCGGATAAGCTATTTTCCCATAGAACAGCCTGATTTCTATGAGAAAGGTAGTCATTAAACCAGTCTATGGTAGTCTTGCTAAGGTAGTATGCCTCCAGTGTGTGGATCAACTGTTGGTGATTGACCATGTCGAAGGCTTTAGATAGGTCAAGAAAGAGCACCAAGGTTATTAATTTATTGTTTCGATTGTGGTTAACTGAGTCAATAAAGGAAAGGAGAGCAGTAGTTGTGCTGTGATGGGGGCGAAAGCCGTGCTGGGTGTGAGACAGGAGATTGTTTCGAGTAAGATGGGTAATGAGCTGCTTGTGAATGCAGCGTTCCATGATTTTGGCTAGAGGAGATAGTATAGCTATGGGTCTGTAGTTTGATGTGTCAGTGGAAGATCCACCTTTATGTAGAGGGATGATGTGGGAGATTTTCCAAATATAGGGAATAGAAGCTTCTGAAATGGTCTGGTTAACCAAGATAGAAACAGGGTAGGCTATGGCATCAGATGCAATTTGTAGGTAGTTGGCTGGGAGTAAGTCAGCCGCTAAGGTGGTTGGTTTGAGTTTATTTAGGAGGGTTCTAATATAGGAGGTAGGTACGGGTTGGAGGTTGAAGGCGGGTTGAGTTGGGACTTTGGTTGAGGGTGTAGCCAAGGGAGAAGTAGTAAGTTGGTTGGCGAGGGACTGAATGGTTTCTGTGAAAAATGAATTAAAGGTGTTGGCTATTTCTCTAGAATCTTTACCAATGAGTTTTTGAGGGGTAGGGGTGGTGGGTTTACCTGGATGAAGGAGGTGATTAAAACCGGCCCAGACGAGCCCATGGGACCCCTGGCTGGCACAGTCCATGTGTCCATGGCTGGAGGCAGTGAACTGCACACCATGCCAGGTATGGTCTGCAGCTGTCCATAAACACCTGTTTAGGGCAGCCACATAGCAGAACTGTGTGCATGCATACCCACATACTATACAAACACACCTAGAGCAACCCCATACCTACACACACCACATCACCATGCCCAGTTCACCTCATTACACCTCTCACCCACACACATGGTGTCAAATGTATGGCCCACTCTCGGCCTCTGGCAAACCAACAACACACCCTGTGCATATGATGATACCTGTGCCACATCCCTGCCATCCATACCATCGATGCAGGGACAGGCTAATATGGTTCTGATGCACAGTGACTGTATTACAGTGTACCAAAGTACTGCAGTGTAACATGTTGTAAGGAGTAAAGTGTAATGCATATATGTCCGGTAGTGTAGCCATTCAGCAATGATGCATTATAGCTGTTAGTGGCACTGGTTGATTGTGGTCTCTATAATGTTATCCATTTGTGTTGTAGATGTACATTTGTCAGCATGAGGATGGTCTACAGTCATATTCCACAACAGGGTATAGCACTGTGGTGACACCATGGCTGTGACATATCTGGGGTACAGTTGAACACGTCACAGGTTTGTATAACAGTTATTGCCTGTGCCACATGGATAGGTGACCCACTGGGACATGTATAATCTGCAACCTGATGTAGACCCATCCACATACATGCACATTCTTACATGGCAACACTGGGACTAGACCCCTACCTAGGTATGTAGTAATACTGAAGTGTGTGGCTTTCATTGCACACACCACACAGCATTTAGGGTAAGGTGTGTTCCAGGTTACATGCTACATGCAGAACATCCCCAGACATGTACAGTATGCTGATGGGGGATGTAATGGGTGTATATGGACAACGCATAGTGTGACATACCTTCATATACACATTAACATAACAGGCAGACACATGTCCAAGAGACCTGGGCCTATCGCTGCTAACTAACTTGACCATGTGTCCAATGTGTTACAGGTAGGCTGAACACAGTGCATGCATAACTGGCCTGGATTGTAGTGTCAGTTACCTGTATGGTTGATGGTGACAGTGGTAACCATAATGTGGTACATGGGACATATACCGGGTGTACCTTGGGGTAATGACATTATACACAGCACCCACATCCCCCATTGGATATTGTACTCCCTGAAACCCATGATGACACTCTGACATAACCACCATCACACATTGCCCAAGAATGCGATATAACCCATTGTATATCCCAATAGTGGTACTATAGGTATATGCATCTAATGCACATGCAACAGGCATAGTAGGGTGTTGCATTGTCATGCCTCACCTATGGGCAGCAGCAGCACTATCTGTACTACTGTGTGGCAATGGGTATTGTAATAGGAGTATGTGGCCTTGGAATGCTGTGCCCTACACATATACAGACATGCATACATGCACACACTTGCCAGAACTCAATGGGTATCCCATGCCTATCAACCCATTTGTAAAACACTGTTGTGCTGGTACTGCAAGGCTCATGTAGCCAGTATGGAGAGGAGCTTAACCGGGTACATGTAATATCCCATACAGCAGCAGCCACAACTGACTATGGCAATGGGTGTTGCAGTGGTTGTGAAGGCCTTCATGGAATTCCCAAGTACAGGTGTGCTAACACACAGACACTGCTATACTCAGTAATGCATAGGTACATGTGTCAGTACTGGGGTGCATCGCTGCAGGTGGTCATGCCTGTGTATCTAGCTATTGTCCAAGGAGAGATGGTTTTTGTAGGGGATGTGTGTATAGTGGTATCCTGCCAACTGCCATGTGGCAGCAGGCAATCTATTGACAGATACTACTGTAGGGACTTCAGGGTGAGAGTGAAATGAATCAGCCAATCCTCCAGGTGCCTCCTGCACATGGCCACTGAGGTGATCAAGTTAACATGTATGAAACATGCATTACAACATATGGTTAATATCTGTGACGGAGACATGTACCCAAGCATGTTCTGTTGACTGTGGTAGTGTAGTGGAGGTAACCATGGCATGTGGTGCATACAGGGTGTTATCTCCTATATGTGCCAGTCCTTACACACCTGGGCAGACATGTCAGTGTCAATCAAGCTTAGGTTGCCTGTACATATCCCAGCTGGATACCTGCCATCTGCACATCTGTGCAGGGACTGACAGTCATCAGCTTGGCAAGTAGCTATGCAGCAGGAATAATGTGTTGACAAATAGATGTTTGACAATGTGTATGCCATAACTACATGTCAGAAGCCGTTGCTAACATGTGCTGTACAGGCAATAGTCTGCAGTTACATTCCACATGTTGGATCATTATTCAGTAGGGGTTATATACTGTGACACAACTCACACACCAAGGATACAACAGAGAGGCCTCAGAGTCCAGCTATACCTACAGGTGTGCCTGTTGTCAGTACTACATTTAGCACTTTACTCTGGCCTGGGTAAGCACTATCAACAGTAGTACCGCCATGATACACTACATGCCAGTGTGACAGCACGTACCCTGGGCTACTACCCCTGTATGTAATACTTTCACATGGATAACTGTGCTGTACAGGCCTCATATACGTCTGTGTCCCAGACATGACACTCACACACCTTGCTACTGTAATGACAGCACATAGGCGCATGTATTGTACATGGCATTACATAAACTTATTACAGATGTAATTACCCTGCTATGTTATTAGACTGGGTTGTGTGAACTGGTTACCAGGGCTACACCATGCTTGGCAGGTGTCAGCATTGTTGCAATATAACACCTAAGCTGATTTGCACACTGGTAGGCAAAGCCTACAATGTGTAAGCAACGTACATTTACCTGTAGGTTAGCACCGCTTAGCTTTGAGCAAACCCATGCAAACATGCTTAAAGCTGCTCAAAACTGCCTTAACCACTTTGTATCCAACAGCCCTTGTTCTGCCCAGCAGCAAAATGAACGGACCTTGCAAGTCTTGAATCCAGGACCCTATACACTATAGTCACAACACTTAACCACTACGCCATGACCACTGTGAAAACAGCTATTGTTTTTCCAATATACCTGTCAATACATATATTGATTAGTATTGAACAATTACCTTTACTTCAATAATTGTGTAGTACTTGTTATCAATATGACTGTTGCATCACATATGTCATCTTATCATAATGTACACATAGCAGATACATATGGTGAGATACATCTGGGAGGGTATACACAACCATGAGGTTTACACATGACAGGAATATGGATATATACATATAATAGGTTGATATATGTCCACATGTACATACACATGTATAATCATACATGTGTCTGTATATACATCTGCATAGTGCAACATATATATGGCCATGTGTACATCTCTTTGTATATATATATATATATATATATATATATATATATATATATATATATATATATATATATATATATATATATATATATATATATATATATGTGTGTGTGTGTGTGTGTGTGTGTGTGTGTGTGTATAGATATATGTATATATAGCTATATATGTATGCACATCCTATTTGTACAGATATGCCTATTTATGTAGATACATATGTAGATATCTATAACTATATGTGCATACATATCTATTCTGATATACCTATTATTGTCAATATATATGCAGATATCCATATGTATATGTGCATATGTATCTCTATCTGTAAATGTGTAGAAATATATTGCTGTGTAAATGTATATATCTGGGTGTTTATATGTATTTATATATATATATATATATATATATATATATATATATATATATATATGTGTGTGTGTGTGTGTGTGTGTGTGTGTGTGTGTGTGTACATATACATATCCATCTATGTATGTCTATATGTATATGTGTATATATCTATATAGATATATGGATAATTGCATATACATACATGTTCACCATATGCCCAGACCATGGAGTGGAGTCCTACCTTAGCCCCAATAATCCCAACCTCTTAGTACAAGAGGATGTCAGGTATGCATTGCAGGTATATATGTAGACTATTGCTACTGTAATATAGGTTGTCTTCACAAACATGCTGTGTGTGGGGGGTCACATCTGCTTTTAACATGTGCACCATTGGCTACTGACAGACATCCTAAGGACATCATAGTACAGTGCCACTGCTAGCAGAGTAATGATCCTGTGGACTACAGCAGAGATACAGCCAATAAATGCGGACAGTCAGACACACTCTGGTTAGTCCAGAGGTATACACAGAACCCCTTAGTGAAAGACATGTGGACCAAGCCTGTCAAAGTGGATGTTAAGAGCCATGTAGATGGGTATATCACATAAATACTGGTATACATTTGCCTCATAGGTTATGCATTCACACACCCCTGTCTGTCCTGACACAGAATAACCACTGGTACAGAGGTGACATGGCCACATACTACCCACTAGTTAGTTACATACATCTGTACAGCATCCCACTGCTTTGTCTGAAATACATGACTGTTATGGTGGCCTGGCAGCAGTACATCTGGCAGGTATCTGGACATAACATCACACTGGATAAGTACACTAAGCTGCTAGGCATGTAACCAAGCATTGTGCAGGCTACAGATAGACTGCCACAACACTGGCCTGCATTTCTTATGGGGGAATACACATGTACCTGCATAAATAGCAGGATCTACAGGCATAGCACAGAGTAACAGACACCTGTGTGAAAGTGCATAACCGCAACCAATGTAAACACAGCCACAGCCACACATGGTAAGCTAGCATAATATTACAGTATGTAGACTATCTGATCAACACCATCCTCATATATGCCACTCACACACTAACCCTACATATACTGGCCCACTACACAATGTGGTCCAATGTCTATCTGTGGTATGGGACATTTGTGTATTTGGCCCTACAAACATGTAAGCTAATAGGGTAACAGACACTGGAGCAGCATGTAACATCAGATAGAACAGGACCAAGAACAATTACATCTACCACAGTCTGTACACAGGCCAAGGTACATATCCACAATACACACACTGTCAACAATCACCATAAGTACACAGACCTCAGTACTGCACATACAACCACAGAATGCCCAGCTTATGTCCTCAAATATAACCCCTACTATACATAACATGTGTTACTGTTGTAACAGAGTTTGTTGTGACATCGTCCTATGAGGGATATGAAGTCAGTAGCTCTCATGGTTGTCACCATGACTAACTGCAATCCTCACACTATGCTTCTGCAGTTCTCAGATAGGTGCTCTGTGAGTAACACATGAAACAAAAGGTACCACACACTGCCCAGTCTGCAGATGATCCTACAGATGGGGGTTGCCTCAGAAACATAGCACTGTCATGACAGGTATTAAAAACATGTAGACCAGCCATATCCATACACGCCCTTTTAAACCAACATTACTCCAAATGCAAAATAGCAACACTTACAGTCTGTAGTCATATCAGGCACATCCCCCTCCTGTGTGTTGGCCTGTTTCCACAGTGTATGTTGTTAGAGGTAAATCCCCATTCCATATTCCATCTCTGATGCTGTTTGCCAAACACCACATCTAGGTCCTGCTCACAGTGAACGAAAAGGCCCAACACCAACATGATGTTCCTAGATATTGGAGTGTGTTTCCATGCAAATGGCTATGGGAATGTTACCACAGCTGTTCTACATGCAATCAGCTAGAGGAGGGCTGCAATTGCTGCAAAAGCCATCAGCTGATCATGAGCATCATTTACAAAACACACATCCGCCAGAGAGGAGTAAGAGAGGCAGGCAGAGACAAAGTAAATCAGGGAGGGGGTGGAAGAGTAAAACCTAAGAATGTTTGTGTCACACACCTACTAGTACAGGGTATCAATCCCCTGACTGACTATGTACTGCTAGCACATGTCTATGTAGTTATTGCATGCACCACATAGCTTCTATGTTGAGGAGCTGTCCAAACGTATATGTGATGGTGAGTGACATCTGCAACAGTGATATAGTAGCATTACAGTAGGTGTTGTACACATGCCTGTCCACATGAACAGTTACCAGTATCAACACAGCCGCACTCTCTCAGGGACTTACACATGTTGACACACTTGACAGGGTCAGGAATACACTTTGTAACTAGTTAGTTTGCCACAATACAGTACTGTGCAGGTATCACATGCACCACAGGAGTTATCCAGAGGTTATATGGGCAAAGGGTATGTGGAAGTGTCTGACATCAGACAGCATGCTTCAGTATGCCAATGGGGGTTGCAATGAGCTTGAATGTGGTCAAAAGCATCATACACAACACACACAGACACAGGGTGCCAGTACTGACATACATGCGTGCATTGCTTCACAGGTTTGTAGTGGTTGACTGTGCCAGAAGGCTATACAAGGCTAGGTGAAGGGTATACCTTGGCATCAGGCCACATGACAATGGTCTTCAGTGTGGCTCAGGGTTGTAGTGTCTGGATTGGCCTACACGGGTGGGTATTGTATTCACCATCCAGCCACCTGGGTAACTATTTTGTGTGGCCATTGCTGTTCAATGCTTGCCATGTATGTGTTCTTTAGTCCATGACATGGACACTGTCTGGCATGTGCACACGTCCCACATGCATGTACAGTGACATGTAGAACTCTACCTGGGGTGTCTGGCCCAAGTTGTGTACACAGGTTGTTATAATCAGAAGTGCCTGTCCTGGCCTCATGTGCTGGAAACAGGTAATGGACAGCAGGTTTACCCTGCACCTACATTGATAGCATGATACAGGTATTCCCTGGTGTCAGTGGTATCTGTCCATACAGAGCATGTGTATAAGGTATGGTATGTCCTTTGTGGGTCACATTTGATGGCACCAAATGTGTTGCAAGTGTCCAGTGGGAAGCATAGTGAAGGCATCCTGTCTGCATGTATGTGCATATTGTACTGATGGACAGGGTGCCATGCCCTCTGTAGTCCACTGCAATCACACCATGGTTGCTATCTGTGGGAAATATGCAGGGTACTACCAACATAGAAGTTGTTGCCTAGGCAAGTGTGTTTGTGTATGAGACATGGGTTGAGAGTGTTCTCTGTGTAATACAAGGGTTGCTAACTTTGTTCACCAGGCCTTGATGCCACATGTAGGGGTATGGAGTGCCACCCCAGCCTGTCGGCTATTTCACATCTGTTATCCTTGTAAGGTGGACATTGTGACATATAATAGGGCCACCATATAAGAAATTTCCAAAACCCACTCCACAATGAGTCCAGTTGTTACACACTCACAGTCACCTCCACACAGGATATGAATGACAAACACAGACACACACCTGCCATGTCTGGGATTAGAACGCCTACCTAACTAGTTTATTACACTACAGCATTACACAGTTATAGGATGCGCCTCAGAGATTACTGGGCTATACTTATTCCAAAGGTGTATTTCACAGTGAATGACATCAGCAGGCTTGCCAAAGTAGGGCATTTGATTTGTAGTGAGTGTGACTAGCCTAAAAAGCATTACTCCCTACACAGACAATACACACACATAAGCATCCACACTGGCCATGTGTGGGAATAGTACCCCTACCAAAGTACTATATCACGGTACAGCATTATGCTGTTATAGGACGCAACACATAAATTACTGGGTTACAAATTTCCCAAAGGTGCATTTCACAGTGAATGACATCAGCAGCCTTGACAAAGTAGGGCATTTGTATTGTAGTGAGTGTGTCTAGCCTAAAAAGCATCACTCCCTACATAAACAGAGACACACACACACACAAAACACAGTTGCCATGTCTGGGATTAGAACTCCTACCTAACTAGTTTATCAGACCATAGCATTACACAGTTATAGGATGATAAACAGAGATTAATGGTCTACACTTTTCCCAAATATGTATTTCACAGTGAATGACATCAGCAGCTTTGCCAAAGTAGGGTATTTGAATTGTAGTGTGTGTGACTAGCTTAAAAAGCATTGCTCTCTACACAGACAGATACACACACACACAATTGCCATGTCTGGGATTAGAACACCTACCTAACTAGTTTATCACACTACAGCATTATGTGCCATGTCTGGGATTAGAACTCCTACCTAACTAGTTTATCACACTACAGCATTGCGCAGTTTTAGGACACACCATAGAAATTACTGGGGTACTCCATTCCCAAAGGTGTATTTCACAGTGGATGACATCAGCAGGCTTGTCAAAGTAGGGATATGGGGAGGGCAGTGTGTGCATGGGCCATAACCTATTCATCTAGAGGATGACACACCACATGCAGGTACACGCAGGGTTATATTCCACAGGTATGTGTATACAGCTGCTAGATGACTACTGCCTTGTACAGTCATGTTGCACAGCTAGCACTTGTACCACATAGTCTGTAATGTTGACCGATACCAGTGGCTCATTTCTACAGTGAGTGACATTTACACATTGTGTAGTTGTAGCCATTTGGCTGTGTGCTGGGTGGGACAGGCCTCATGATGTACGGCTCTTTGTCACAGTCACTCTTTTCTGCACATCTATGTATGTCTAATTTTTTTAATTATAGTGTGTTGTCCTTGGATATATGTCTGTATTCCTATCCAATGTGTCTGCAAAGCATGACTAGTGCATACTGAGGAGTGTATGTACTAACATCTGCAACTATCTGATATATATGGTCCACTGTTGTATGCAGACATGGGCTTCATTTGTTTAAGTGTGTGAGCATGCCCAGTATGACCTTTCAGTATGCTGTTGTCTGACATTGCCTTCATTTCTGTGTGTTTGTGAACATGCCCAGTATGACCTTCTGTATTGAATGTGTGGATCCATTCCAGGTAGTTTGTACTCCAATGCAGACCTTTGTGTTGTACACCTACAGGTAGAAAATTGTTTCCGCAGGGTATCTGTAGATCATTTGGCAACATGGGGAAAACTGTACAAGGGATAGTGTAGATGATTGCGTCTGTGCTGATTCTGCTACATGGTACTGGTGTTAGCAGATATATTCAGACATGTGTACTGTTATACACTGTGATGTTTTATGTCCTCAAGTACTGTCAAGTGGACATTCTTGCTCACAGTGATGTACTGGGGAACAAGGGTGAATGCAGCTGTGTCTGGTATTGTGGGCAAATGCCTACATATTCATGGGACATTATGACATTCTGGAGGGGGAGTTGCAGATACTTGCTGCTGGGTCAGTGTATCCCGTTCAGCACCTTGGTACAGTGCTGGTAGAGGATCCCGTACTTGTATATCCATCAACATGACAGTATGGCCTTATCTTGCTGTGGCAATACCTCACAGCTGTACAGATTCACACAGATTACCCAGAGGCAGGGGTTATAAATCAGGACATTACCCCTATTGTGGTGTACGGGCAGGTTTGTAGGCACACAATTATGTTTTTGCAGCCAGGGATAGCATGTGCATACAGCTGTGTGTTGGACCTTGCACATTCCATGCTGCCCATGCCCCCCTCTATTATTCTATCCTCTTCCATACATTATGCATACATTCTCTGATACCTTCCCTAAGGTTATCACCTCATCACAGCTGTGTTTAGGTGTTGCTCCACAGTTCAGGCAGTTGGACATGGTGGACATGTTACTGTGGTTTGTCCACATGGCCTTGCATATGGCTTATGTGGAGTGTGTTATGTTGTTATTTGGGTATCCATGATATAACATGCATTGGCAGTACGTGTGAGACACAGGCCTTGGCATAGGCCTGTAGGCCATTTAGTGGTGATGCAGGCCAGCTGTGGCAGGCCATTGCATCCTGTCAGTCCTACAGTCCCAGACCACCATACAGTATATTCCCCTGGGGTGACAGGTTAGGTGTGCTATGTGTTCACGCCAATACTTTCAATTAGTATTGATCAGGTGGTGTGGATGCTGGCAGGGTGCTACCTACCTCTAGGGACACACCTGCATGGGACACCTGCATTGCATGTTGCATTCTTTCACCATTGCCATACACAGGTGGGGGTCATATTGTACCCATTCCCAACAGCAGGGATACGACCAGAGAGGTACCCGTGGTTGGTGTTTGGGTGAGCTGGGTGCATGTGTGCTATGGACAGTACTTGCATCTGACTCAGAGATATGCATGGGGTATTCCAGTTTTGCTGTATGTGCAGGTACATCAGCTGTTTCCCAAGACATCATCCTATCACCTTTGTGATCTGCAAGTGTTCAGCCAGACAACACCAGTATTCCCTACTATAGGCCCAGATAATGTGATGCATACCTGTATATAAAATTCCAAGGGTATGTCCATATCACAGTTACACATTATATACTGTATGTCTGGGGTACTTTCCCCTGTGTACTGCTTGTATATTTAGGCCAACAGCCATGCCATGTCCATCTTTCAGATGGTGACACATATTACCACCCTACATTTACAATGGCTTACTGCTAGCATGTGTTATACTGGTGGAAATTGTCTTTGCCACTGCAGTTGTGAGGACTTGGCCCTGTCATCAGCAGTAGTGGGCAATGGCCACCAGGTCAAACCTCAATATGCATACATAGTGACCACTGTCACACAATATGAATCACACACCAACCTAACACACACATACCTGCATATTTTACAAATGCTACAATCTATCCTGCTACCTTGGCCACCTCTGGGCATCTGTGCTCCAACAGTATTATACCTACACATGCATGTTACTACATTTCTACATAGGATTGGGGGGGCACACCTGACTGTTAGTACATGTCTACATAGGACTGGCAGGGCACACCTGCCTGTTACTACATGTCTACATAGGATTGTGGGTGCACACCTGTCTGTTACTACATGTATACAACAGACTGGGGGGTACACCAGACTGTTTCTACTTTTCTACATAGGATTGGGGGGCACACCTGACTGTTTCTACATTGCGGTACACCAGACTGTTTCTACTTTTCTACATAGGATTGGGGGGCACACCTGACTGTTTCTACATTGCTACACAGGATTGGGGGGGCACACCTGACACTTGTACACATTTGCTATGACTGTACTGGTATATCAGGTACTCCATTTCATTCTGTTTTCTAACCTATCATGCTGACTAGATGCATATCAGTATACTACAGGTCTTAGGTTTGATTGACCTACATATTAGTTTCTGACTTTCTACCCTTCAGAACTAATATCCCACTGCCTGACCTGATGTAATCTGTCTGTGTAGGCCTGGCGGGGGGGTACCCATAGGCATCATTCAGAGGCCTTAACACAGCCTTTGTTTGTGTTTGTCTACACCTGTCCTGCTGGCTGAGACTGTTGTTGGGTTTGTGAACCTCCCTGACTGACATGTGTGTGTCATATGGACACACATGTGATCCAGAACATTTCCTGCAGTGGGTTTTGTCACCATGTGTAGTACTGGCTACTATGATGACACCAGTATTTGTTACAGATCCCATGCTGCCACTATAGGTGTCTACCATCTGCTGGCATCCCATTCAGCCACCCGATTCCCTTGCATGCTCACATCCATACCATAGATATAGGTAACAACACATCTACTCCATTCGGCAATAGGTAAGGAGAGTGACTTACCTTGTGTGTGTGCCAGTATTGAGGATGGTGCTGGAGGGCTTCCTATGTCAGATACACATAGTACACTCCCTACACATGGTTGAGCACTGGTAGTGTCATGTTTGGCATCCCTTTTACTGTATGTGTGGGTCAGAGAGAGAGGTGTCATTCCCTGGGTCCCTCCTTTGTCAGTGTATCTACAATCCATTGCCTCTTTACTAAGGCCAGGGCATACTTGGCATGCCTCCTTCTGTCTACTGTGGCAGGCTCAGGTTGCTCCTCCTCTGAATCACTATGTGCCTGTGCAGGCCTTGGCATTGGTGGGGGGGTTGTTTGGTCCTGCCCCATGCTGTTCCTGCTGCAGCTGTTTCCACAAGATTATATTGTGTAGCATGGTACATACAATGACAATTTGAGTACATATAGCTGGTGAGTACTGCAAAGCTCCACCGGATATGTCCAGGCACTGGAACCATGACTTGAGCATCCCAAACACATGCTCTATTATAATTCTGGTCTGTGCGTCTGCCTCATTATGGAGTTCTTGTTCAGGTGTGGGTGCATTTCGGATGGGTGTCATCAGCCACGGCACCAGTCCGTAACCAGCATCCCCCACTAGGTGAGCATAAAGGATGTCCCATTGGCAAATCTCTGGTACAGCTGCATCAGATGCCAGATGTGGGAATCGTGATAGCTTCCAGGGCAGCCAGCACACACATTCATTATTATGCCCTTGGCATCGCATACAACCGGGAAGTTGATAGAGGAGAAGACCTTGTGGTTGATGTAGACCCTACCCCACTTATCGGGTGGTCCTTTGATGTGTATGTGCATGCAGTCTATAGCACCCACTACCTCAGAGTATCCTGCTATTTAGTGGAAGAGATGCATATTGCTGGCCAACGACTCATGGGTGTTGGGGAAATATACATGCTCACTGGCATGTGCTGACATGGCATCCAGGAACTAGTGGAGTACCCTGGATGCTGATGCCTGTGAAATCCCCATCATATCCCCAGTTTGCCATTGGAATATACCTGTAGCTAGTATTCTTAGGCTTACACATACCTTGGTATCCACTGGGATGGGGTCCCCTCTGTTAGTTCTGTGTGTGAGGCATGGCCGGCGCAGCTCAACAATTTGCTGTAGGTGGTCCCTGTCCACCCTATAGCACTGCACTATCTCCAGCTCATGTAGCCCCTGGTAGGTTACCCTAGGTCTGTACACTCTTTGTTGTCTCCTCACTGTGGGTTGGTCGACAGCATTCTCGTCCTCACCACCCTCAGCCTCTTCCACATGTTGTATGATAGCTATTGCAGCCCCTATCATTTTGTTGTTTTTGTTCATTAAAATTCCCCCTCTTGTATACACTGGTGGTGTAGAGTATGTGGGAAAACCAGAGGGAAAGGTGTTTGCATAGTTTATAGTAGTGTTCTGGGCTGGGATGGCTGCTGCCTGTGTAATTGGCTTATTCTGATACATTTCACCTGCCAGCTATGCAACTCCTCCCTGATTACCTTCCTACTACTGTTTTTCTTTCCCTTTACCTTCCTTTTTAAGCCTGGGGGCACACTGCACAAACACAGTGCTCAAATGTGCACAGGGCTGCTATTATCTGGTTTACTTTTTTTCCCCTTTAAACCCGATGTGCGGTGTGCACACCTACTTAGGCAATGTAAAGAGTGCTAGGCAGCTTCAGACACACCCCCTTGCTTAGCTCTGCTAAGCTAAAAGCAAACCCAAGCCACAGTGCTCCAATCTGCTTACAGTATGCCTGACACCCCCCCATGATGTCAACTAACTCCTAGACTTGCACCAAGCTATTCCTGCTCTTACATTGTTGGGTGCTGACGAGCAAGCAGGGGAAATCTGGGATTCAGTATTATTTCCCTCATTTGCATAGGATTGCCTGCTGATGCATAGTTACAGATCCCACACTGAGCCTCCCCCTTAGCAACCACTATTCACTGGCCATGTTGTCTTCTGCCTGCCATTGAGTATAATGGCAAAATAGTGATTTTGGTTAGAATGCTTATTTTAGATTTTTTTCCTTATTTTTCTCCCAATCCCATGTGTGTGCCGCTGCCCTACACTTAAACAAAATAAAAGTCGATTTTGTTATTTTTTGCAAATGTTTTCCATGCCAATGGCCTTATATTTGGCCATTGGCATACTTTCTACATAATATCCACCCTTTATTTGGAGCAGTCATAACTCCGTTTTGTAGTTTGCAGAAATGTACTCAGTTACTGGCGGAGTACATTTCTGCAGATTACACTAGTCCTGCACAGCCAGCTTCCAGCTTCCTGGATTGCAAATTCCCCTCATTTGCATGAATTTCACCTGCAAATGGGGTGATTTGCAAACAGGGGTTGAGTCCATGCAGGACTAGTGCAGGAACACTCGTGCACGTCCCTACAGCTTATTCCTGGATCACACGGCAGACATATTGCCTGCTGGAGCTCCTGTACAAGTCCTGCACACTGTGCAGAGCTTGCTGACTACGGGGAATATGTAAATATGTGTTTAGTTTTTTAACTTTTCAGGAGATGGTCAAGAACTATGAAAAACTAATACATAAAGGGGTTACACTAAATTATTTTAGTCATGAAGATGCTAAAAATAAGTTCTTAAATAAAAGCAATAAGTTAGCAAAGTTTTTTTCTGTGCCTAAAATACATAAAAGCATGGTTAATCCTTGAGGTGGTCCCATTGTATCTGTCTGCAATTATGTAACCCATAATTTGGGATGTTTTTTGCATCCAATTTTTTTAAAAAAAGGTGAAACAATTACCTTCATATATCAAAGACAGTTTTGATTTTTTGGATAAAGTAAAGAAAATAACATTGCAGAAGAACATGCTTTTTATAGTAAGAGATGTAGTCAGCCTATACACTAGCATTAAACATAGTGATGGCATAGAAGCTATAGAATTTTTTTTCTGGGAAAGAGCCCCAGTACACAATATATCATAGAACTGACATTGTTCTGTTTGGAAAATAGTATATTTGAATTTGACGGCTCTCTGTATCATTAGAAGTGTGGAACAGCTATGGGGGCAGCTTTTGCCCCCACATATGATAACTTATTCATGGGTTTCTATGAAAATGCATATGTGTATAAGAATGACTTTTTTAGAAAACATGTTGTTCATTTTTATAGATTCATTGATTATTTGATTTTTGTTTGCAAGGGGGACTATGGAGAAGTGGAAAAGTTTGTTCAAGAACTGCAAGTGAACAAGTTTGAGATCAAGTTTGATGGGTTACGAAAAGGAAAGACAGTAAATTATCTGGATATTACAACAGAAGGGCAAGAATATGGCAAACTTAAAAGTAAAATATTTAGAAAAATGGAATAACCAAGCTTCATCTTGCATGGAACTACTTGTCACTCCCCATACTATTTCTTCCATTCATTATGGGGAAATGGTCAGGGTTAAATGTTTATGTAGTGACAGGAAGGAATGTGAGAAGGAAGTTCAAAAATGCAGCTAATATGTTCATAGAAAGGGGCTATAAGCCAGAGAAAGTATGGTTGGGGTATAATAAAGTAATGAACAAAAAAGTGAATAAATCACAGAACATAATAATGCAGAAAAAGAATGCTGAAGAAAAAGAAATTGAGTTATATTTTGTGTCCAAGTATACTAAATTTTCTAATATTTTACAGAAAATAGTTAGGTATTATTGGTTTTGTATACAGAAAGAAAAATCCTGCCTAAAAATGTCAAACTTTGTTTTTCATATAAAAGAGACAGGAGTCTAAAAGATATGTTAGTACATGGAAGATTTGAGAGACCAAAAAATATAAAAAAATAATATAGTGAGATATGGAACATTTCAATGTGACAGTTGCACAGTATGCAAACATATAGTGGATAGTTTTAAAAGTATTAATGGAAAAAAAATTGACAAAAGAGGCCGCTTCACTTGCAGTAGTAAAATATTATATATAGTTTAAAATGTCCTTGTGGATTATTTTATATTGGGGAAAGCAAGAGAGGTTTGCTGTAAGATTAAAAGAGCATATAAGGGACATCAAGAAGCAAAGATTTCAGAGTCCTGTAGCTATGCACTTTAAGGGACAGCATAATGGAGACCCACAGGGGTTACAGGCAACTGTTTTGGAGCAAGTGAATAGTAGGTTCAGTACTGATGAAAAAAATAAGTACACTTGAGAAGCAAGGAAGCAATATTTATTTTAAAACATGATACAATGTTTCCAAGAGGTTTTAATAGGGAATTCTCTTGGAAGCATTTAATATAAGAAGGTTAAAAAAAGAATATTAAAAGTTAACTTTTTTAGTTGACTTTTTTAGTGAATTTTTAATTAGATGATTATTTAATTGATTAAATACATGTATTTAAGTGTATGCTTACTAGCAGAAATATGTACTTTGAAAAGGCTTTTCTGAAAGCCGAGGCACCCGACAAGTGTTATTTGTTCTTAATGGTATTTGAGTTTGAAGTTTTGCTGTTAACTTTTACCGCAGTGGTTATATTTTTTTTATTTTAATAAATCAATCTGTGTACTAAACTGAGTGAATTCATCTGGCCTGGAACTTGTGGTGTGAGGTCTGGTTTGTTCTATAGTGTGGTGCTTTATTTACAGCAGAACCATGTTACAAGGCTATCAAATGCTTTCAATATATGTTGTTATGTCACAGATGTACCTTTGGCAGTTGAATGCTGGCTTGGGAGCACTCTGACCTCCCTGCTAATTTATTTAATTTCAGAATCCCCTAGGATTACCAGGCAGTGACTCTTGGTCCTGTTTTAGGAAATCTGATTTAGCTTTATTGGTTATTCCATTGCACATATTTTTTAGTGAGAAGTATTAGTAATGATCAGTTTGCAGTAAAGAGATGTTACATTTCAATCAAGCTGTCTTGCATGAGGCAGGGGGTTACTTATGATCGGAAGTAACCCATTCATGAGCACTATTAACATGTTTCTTTTTTCTTTCTTTTGTTTTTCTTTTTCATAGACAGACCCTGGGATTCAATAAGGTTCTGTGCAGGAATAGCTTATTCCTGCACAGAAATGACCGTTTAAGAGCAGCACGGCAGTGAGTCATGCATGGTTATGAAAGTGCGCTGCCTCTGCTTCTAAATGGACACGGAGCATGGATGAGTGCAAGGGGGGTATCTGAGAGCAGAGCTCTCACAATATACATGCCCCTGCACTCAAGAATTGCCGTTCGGCAATTACAATGAGCGAGAAGGCTCATATGGGGTTGCATATCTCTCAACTGTACAGATCTTCATAGAATGTCCACATTTTTCACTCATACTTTTTGGCCTGTACCTCATTTGTCCTGGCAAATCACAGGGATTATCTCAGGATTTAAGTCATTAAATAATGGCGTACAATTGAGTTTCAGACTCCAAATCCTACAGAAAAGTTATATTAAAACAAATCCTGTTACCCTAACAACTTTCTTAAGTTTATAAGAGCAATATTTAAAATATGTCCCTAGTTGTACCTCATTTTGTCAAGCTCTGTCCAGATATTTTGCATGAAGAGGTTGAGAGGTATGGGAGGTTGCTAGGATGTCTGCCAAATGTGCAGATGCACTCAGAAATCCACAGCAATAAGTGAAACCTGTCCCTTCCTAGAGAAAATAACACTAGAATTTTTTTTTTATTAAACAGATTAAATTTAACCATAGCTGAGCGGGCTTGCCCATTGCTTAGCTATGCATACTGTAACTTAAATAGCTAAAGAATATAATAAGCAAGATACAGTTAGTTGAAAAGTAATGCATTAGTGTAGTGGTCAGAGTGTTTGCTTTGTGAGCAGTCATTCCTGGTTTGATCCTCACTGTAGTAAATTCCATTTTCCATGTGAAAGCAATTTATGAACATTTTTTTTCTGCATAACCTACTAAATAACATATATTTGCAAACTGGAGTACTGCATTAAGTGCAGATGTGAAGTGTTGTAATGTGGAAAAATCCACAGATAAACACAATTTCCCCATGCAGTATACATACACATGAATGAGGGATACTAAACAAAGTTATAATGTGCAATGAATGATACATTCATGCCATACAGCAAATAGTATAAAATATGTATAAAGTGTCCAAATCTACCACTTTCCCAAGACCCATGTTTCATTTCTTTCTAAATTAGTGTGGGGTAAGTGGGAGTAAGCACTTTTAAGCAATAGTAAGCGGGTTTAATCCTGTTTGTGCATGGGGTAAGCAATGCGCACACAGGTTAAGCAATCATGAAGCTAACTCTCTGTAAGCATATTTAACTGGAAATTAGCATTGCTTACTGTCGCACAAACCTGCTTACAACTGCTTAAAAGTGCCTTAATCACTTTGTATCCAACAGCCACTGTTCTGCCCAGCAACAACAACAACATAAACAGCCCTTGCAGGTCTTGAACCCAGGACTCTGTACATTACAGTCACAGTATTTAACCAGTAAGCCATCACAGCTGTACATCAAAATAAGGTATACCCAAACAGATCCTCACTATAGCAAAAGCACAATTTACATGTTAAAGGAATCTATAAACAGTTGTATGTTGTATAACCTACTAAATAACATATATATGTGAACTGGAGTACTGCATTAAGTCCAGATCGGAGGTGTCATTGTAATAAAGTGGTGAAATCCCCCAGGAAACACAAGTAACCCATACAGCGCACGTACACATGACTCATGGATACTAAACAAATATATAACATGTAATGAATGATAAATCAATGCCAAACAGCAAATAGTGTGTAAATTTAAAAATAAGCAATGCTAAGCATTGCAGACCTCTGCTTACTAGGTGTAAGCAATGCATAGCCCAGCTAAATTGATTTGCCCATTGGTATGCCCCTTTAAGCAATGCCAACCTTAGGTAAGTAGGTTTGCCCATAGCTTAGCATTTTCAAAACTGTCCAATCATGACAAAGTGTGTGGAATAAGCCCTTTTTAAACCACACAGACAGGAATACATCTCATAACTGGTTGCAGCTTCCTACTGTAGGCACTATGGCTGGTGTTGGAGAAGGATCATGCTTCTGAGTGCAGTGTTGGGGCATCCAGGAGTCCAAGGTTATGGCAGGATTCCTGGTAAAAGACCATGAAGAGAGACTGCTGCAGGGCCAGTACCAGGGTTCCCAATATAAAGCAGAAGCCTGGGACCGTCTCACCCGTGACCTCACCAGTGCCACTGGCATTCCTCGAACTGGTGAGCAGGTCAGGCATCACTATGCTGACCTGAAATAGAGGAAGAGGGAGCTCTTGGATCAGTGGATACAAGAAGCTAGGCAGGGTGATGTCCCAGCAGTGTGTAAGTACTCATTCTACTACCTGTTTAATAATTGCCAGCTCATGTATATTATGGATAGGTATGGCTAAATATTCCTCTTATGCCTTTGACAGTGGCAGTGGAGTAGGCTGTGAATCAGGAAGTTCATGCATGTAGAATGTAGAGGCTGCATTGCAAGGCAGGTTAGTAATAATCTTGCATGTACTGTCATAAGGAATAAATCTAAAAGTAGTAGAAAATTAATTACCATTATAAAACCTGTATTGTGTATGGGATGTACTGAATAAACCAGACAATATGGCAGGAAGAGTCTCATATAGGTTGTATGTAAATAAAAGGGTAACAGCCTGGCAATAATGGTCTAACTCCTGGACTGCTTGTGTTTACTCTGGTATCATATGGTAATATAGTGTTGCATTCTCTTAATAGTAATGTTGTATTAAGCACTATTAACCACACTGTGCTACATAAATAAAATGTATAGGAATGTCTGTATATGACTGTTGTAATAACAAGGTCATATTGTACAACTGAGGGAGACTTAGACAGAAAACAATGAAAAGATACACAACAAAATCCTGATAGTGCACTCAACTGAGACATAAACTGTTGTACTTTTAGCACACACAGCCATGGTTCAAATCCTGGGAATGGTAGTAAGCTGTATGCAGAATCATGCCCCTCAACTGTACAGATTTTGTCAGAAAGTTCAGATAATTGGCTTACATTTCCTGCCTGTCAAGGTGTCCCACTGGCAAATTAGTGGGATGATCCCAGAAGTTTAGGCAGCAAATAATGGCATACAACTGATTGTCAGACATCATAACTGTCAGAAATATATCTATAAGAACAAATGTGTCACTCTAGCAACTCATAAAATGTTATGAGAGTAATATGCAAAGTATGTCCCATCTCTACCTCATGTTGTGAAGCTGACCAGAGTGTGTGCAGTAACAGATTGAGACGCATGTGCATAATAATAACGTGGAATCTGGTAGTATGTGTAACAACATTCAGATACTGTAAACAAACATTCTCTCCACAGGTCTGACAGATAAGAAAACTGTGCCTGGAAATAAAAGATTGAAATCCTGGACTGGTACTTTTTAGTCTGGTATTGTATGGCATTGTTAGTGTTGCAATTTCTCTGAATAATAATGTATTACTCATCACAGTCACCCACACTGTGCTACATAATAAAACTGTCTAGGAATCCGTGTATAAGACTATTGTAATTACAAGGTCAGATTGTAAAACCACAGGAGACTTATAGATAGAAATCAGTGAAGAGGTACACAGCAATATCTAAATACCCCTCAACTGTGATATACACTGTTTTCTTTTTAGTAGACAAAGCCATGGTTTGAATTCTGGGAGAGGTAGTATGCTTTATGCAGAATCATACCCCTCAGCTGTACAGATTTGTTCAGAATGTCCAGATAAATGGCCCATATCTGCTGACTGTTACCCTGTCCCCCTGGCAAATCAGTGTGATGATCTCTGACATTTAGGCAGCATTTAATGACATATAACTGACTGTCATACCTGTAAATATTCAGAAACTGTATATGAAAACAAACCTGTCATTGTAGCAGCTCACCAAAGGTTTATGAGGGCAATTATCAAAATACGTCCCAGTTTCACCTGCATGTTGTCAAGTCCTAACCAGATTGTCTGCAATAAAAGACTGAAAGGTATGTGCATAACATCAACCTGGAATCTGGGAATATACGTAGAAACAGTCAGGCAGTGTTAACAAATAATACCACCACAGGTATACCAGGTAAGAGGTGTATACTGCAGGTAAAACACAGTTCACGTATATAGTTGTCTACAACCATACCACAGTCCAAACTAAGGCCATAGGGTAGTGTAATAATACCTATAAGGTACAGATTACAATACTGACTAAGAAAGTATTGAGAACTACAGGGATATACAAGTTGTTAATTGACATCTCTCCCCACCCCACCATATCTGCAACAATAATCTAAATACACAACTAAATGGGTATGTGTACAATTAAATCTACTGTTGGGACATATGTCCTATTGTTTGATAAATATTGAAGTTTGTTTCTAAGCATGTGCCATGTTGAAATGCTCCCACATTGGTGGCATGCTGCCATCAATGTAACCTGCATGTTGTTGTAATGGTCACTGTGGTTCCATATATGCATGTGTTCTGTTTGCTATGCAACTGTTCCATATCTGATGTTTTGGGTTAATGGGAATATCTATGCATGCTATTATACCTAATCCTGGAATGTGTTTCCTATTACTAACACACATATGTTTTACAATTAAAACACCGTAGCACATTTGGGAAGGCCGGTCCCAGCAGACCCACCTCACCCACCTCATCTGGCCATGGCATCGGGCACATGCAAGTCTGGGGCCCACCCAGGGACCTCCTTATCCACTGGTCCTGCACCAACTTTGGGTGGAACTGCCTCAGGGGATGGGGCTCACTCCCCCAGGGAGTGAGGGCAGACAGGAAACTGTCACCCATCATCAGGTCCAGGGTCTGGTGTTGTACAATATGATACATGTCCCAATGGTAGGTCTTCTGTAGACATACCCATTGAGTAGTATGATCAGATTGTTGTTGCAGATATGGTGGGGAGGAGACAGAGATGTGTATTAGCAACTATGATATCCTTCAAGTATGAGGTCCTCAGACCTGTTTCTCTCTTTATGTTTTTCAGGCAAAATATCCAGGAAGAAACTTCCGATGTACACAGCACAGAAGAATGATGCCTTCATCACATACCTGGTGCAGCACTACCACACCCTGTTCGGATGTACAGCCCATGATCTGCAGGAGAGGACCGTCCTGTGGAACGATCTTGTCCACAGGGTAAATGATTTCAGCCTGCATAACCGCAGTTATGAGCAGTTCCGACATTGATGCACTGATCTACTCTGCCATACCCATTGGCGTGCTGTTGAGGTTAGGAGGACCAGCTTGCAACAGGGATGGGTATGCCATCCAGCCCTCCCCTGACACATGTTGAGGAGCTCCTCACCAGCCTCGGGGCACCTGCTGGCTTGCAAACACAAGACCTGGCAGAGAACATATTGGAGGTGGGTGCTACCCACACAATGGCTGAGGAGCATGCAGTTAAGGCCACATGGCACATCAGTAGACCACTGTTGCGTATCCATCTGCATCAGTACAGTTTAATCATGCATATGTGAGATGAAATGTATATATATATATATATATATATATATATATATATATATATAGTTTGTTGCTGCGTTGTAGTAATAAACAGATGTGCATAATCTGTAGTATTGTGGGTTTGTACTACTGTTGATGTACTGTAATGCTGCCCCCACCCTGTACCAATGCCACAGGTGTGGCTACTGACATCACATCTCTTACACAATTATGTAGGACCCTCTTGTATACCTCTGGGGCAGCAGCCTGTAGCTGGTGAGAGAACATCACAAATATCAATACACACACACACACACACACACACACACACACACACATATATATATATATATATACAGCAGTAAGTGGGTGTAAAATTGACAGTTATGTCAGGTGTGAGTGCCATGTTGGGAACACATTGCCCTTGTTTGTGAAGGTGGGATTGGTATTTTGGGGATGGATAGTAGGTATATTTGGGGAGGTAGGTTGGGTTGGAAGACAGACAAGACAGCATACAGGGGCAGTATATGACACATGTGGTGGGTAAACACCTTGGATGGGGAGTGTTGTCTGGAATGTGGAAGCCCATGAGCCCCCAGATGAAACCAGTGGGACTAAGGTCTCCACCCATGGGTTGTCACCACAGCACCTTCATCGCCCCAAAGTTGGCTGTGCTGGGGATGAGTAAGAGGGGCAGGCTGACCCTCTAGATGTGCCACTCGGCACTCAAGCTGATGTAGCTGACCTCCAAAGTCCCTGTGGAGCTCACTACGCACTAGTGAGTATGGTGTTTGTTCAGGTTTGCTAATACACCAGTCATGTTATGGCCATGGTATATTCCATGTGCACATTTAACACACCTACCCATAATGCATGCTGTACTTGTTCACTATTGTTGCTGTTAACTGCTTTGCATCACAGTGGTCATCATGGTGGTGTATCTGAAGGGTATGTAAGAGTCCTGAACTATAACTAACAACCTGTCATTGCAAGATGTGTGCACAGAGATGAACATAATGGTGGGACAATTGGCCTACAGTAGGGACATGTCTGTAACATCACCCTCATACAGTGCTACAACAGTGTTTATACCACTATTACAATGGCATCTGTTACAGATCTACACTATGGCATATCACAATACTGCATTCCACAAATTTGGTCCTAACATGAGCAATGAATGTGTAATATGGAATCCTATGTCAGGACAACAAATATGGGGAATATATACCTTCACAAATACTGAAAGCATATGTGTGCATACACTCCAGATAACATATTGCGGAAGCAGCTTTTGAGGTACTGACAGCATGCATTCTTCATAAGTATGGACTTTCCAGCAAGTACAGGTCCTCAATGACACACCAAAAATGGTCTGCTGTCCAAGACATTTGGCCATCAAATGTGCCCACTTACCTGCAACAGAGGCAGCGGTGGCTTGCACACATCTTACAAGCCATGGAATGGATCCCATACCCAGCAGGTAGCACCCAAGAGTTGGACATGTAGCCTTACCTCACCATTGCATATACCATGGCAAACAGTGCAGATGGCCATGTATGTGGTGAGGATGCATGGGACAGGATTAATGTAGAAAATAAACAGATGGCCATCCAAGACAGATGACACATGTTGCAAAGTGGTCATGCAGGCTGCCTAGTAATATGCCACAACACTGAAGGAGTTGCAGGAACATCTAGAAAGTACTGGCTGTGCAGTACCTGTGTCAGCAATTACCTGGACTCTGCATAAGTGTGGCCCATGGGTTAGGGTAATCAGATGGGACAGTTGTACCACAGGAAACAGCCAGGCCTCTCTACGCGTAGCATATGCATAACAGCAAAAGTCCTCCAAAGGCATGCATTGCAATGTGTACTGGTGTATCAAGATAACATTGGAAACCTACAGATAGTATCAAATAAGATACATTTGCTGCACATCCAACACCTCACCCCACCTCACACCCACCATCCCCATCTCTACCTTGCTGGTGCCAGTGTACACCTATATGTTTGCCATTCATTAGCAGGGACTAGGATGGTACACATGGTGTTCAGAGTTTGGGACACTGCAAAATGACACACATGTGTAGGCCATAGTTGTCAAGCATCTACAACAAGGCTGAGGGTGGGGAGGGGGTGTCATCCAGAAACACAACAGTGCACTGAAGCAGAGATCCAAAGCTCGCTAAGAATGGCTGTATCTGCACACAGTCAAGGTCATGAATTTTGGCAGACATAACCATGACTCCACAACAATAGTGACTGCACTGTGTGACCTCCAAGGGATGTGCACACAAGTTGACCTTGCAATCATGCAGAGTTGAAGGACATTTGTAGGGCAGAGTGACCAAATACTGGCAAATGCAGATGGCCCATGCTAGTATACCCCCTTCCTGGAATTGTGACTGCTGTAATACACATAACAGTGGGTGCAACAAACCATCATATGGGTGTGCACACATATGCACCCACAAATTGTATGCATCTCAATCAGCATCTGCACAACTAACACATTTGTTTGATACTGCATTTGATTGCACAGGTCATATGTCACATATCAGGTTTGTGTAATGTTAACATATGCAGTAATGTGGCCCCATGGCATATCAGGGAAGAAGGCACCATATCAATAAGAGTGTGTACAATCCCCATAGCCATGGTAAGGTTTGAAGGTTGTCAGTGTAATTGTATTTTATTGGCCATGCATGCACCACTGATGATGAGATCTGTAAATTAGACATCAGGCATTCACAAATTACATCTGTCCACATATCATCCCAGGTATGTGTCAGACAAACACATAGGGGCTGTGCACAGCAGAACAAACATAGCTGGCACACATATACACATTCATCAAGGGTGTGAACACCTGTGAGGTATGGTGCACAGTATGTGCCAGGGTGCCGAACAGGTGCACATCAATACTGTGTACATGGGTGCAGTGTGTTCCAGGGGAAGAGGCATCCCTACTAACACAATCCATGCATCACAGAGATGTATAATGTTGCAAGCAGGGATTAACTATAGATGCACTGCATGTTGTTGTGCGCCATATGTCATGCATGTTGACTGATGGGTAATGAGAGGTCTAGGTGTAATATCTTTGTGCAAGCTCACCTGTAAGTGTGTGTGTGTAGGGGGGTTAATTTGTCTGTAAGTGCTATCTGGTGGAGTGGAGGGGGATTGATGTTTGTAGAATGTGTGTGTGTGTGTGTGTGTGTGTGTGTGTGTGTGTGTGTGTGTGTGTGTGCGTCCATGTATGCACATGTGTGAGTGTGGGGATGTTCCTACCTCTCAACTTCCCTTAGAAATTGTGCAGTACATGGACATGGGCAGACACATGAGACACCAGGAATACTTTTCTGACATGTAATCTCAGGACAGCTGATAGTATAATAAAGTCTGCAGCAGCTTTTAGGATGAGGTGTGTTCCAGGTTACATGTTACATGAAGAACATCCCCAGGGCTGTACAGTATGGTAATGGGGGATGTACTGGTTGTTTATGGATAATACGCAGTGTGACATACTGTCATATACACAGTGACAAACACACAGCAGTCATACACACATCTGAGAGACCTGGGCTTATCAGTGCTAACTACCTTGTCAGTGTGTCCATTCTGTTACAGATAAGTTGCACACAGCACATGCATAACTGGGCTGGATAGTGTTATCAGTTACCTATATGGTTGATGGTGACAGTGGTCCCCATACAGTGGAACATGGGACATGCACTGGGGGGGTACCATGGTGTAAATACAGTATAGTCCCAATGTTCCTTTGCAGGTATGACAACTGCAAGGTCACAAATTCCTCAATGCAAAATCAAAATCCAACCAGCAGACGGTGGCAGCAACCTATTATTTATTAATGTATACACATAAACATTCAAGAACAAGCTAAACAGACCAGTTTTGGCTAGTATGCTACATAGCCTTCATCAGTGTAATGAAATACAATAAGCTCATCCATTATATACTCTGGGTAATGCCATTGTGTGACTAATTAAAGATGCTCATTTAAGCCAGGTGCAAATAGACCACCTAATTTAATTATCCATTTCTTTTCTTTTGTGTTTAATAATTCATGCCAGCCTGATTTATTAGATTTGATGCCTGGGATACGTTCAATTATGATGAAATTAAATGAAGCATTTTTATGTAACAGAGTGTGTTTATATAGGACATTAGTATTTCCTTGATATTTAATGTCACTAAAGTGTTCTGATATCTTATATTTTACTGGTCTTGAAGTCTGACCTATATAGAAAGCTGAGCATTTACAGACAGCAAGATATATAACCCAATCTGAGTTACAATTTGCAAAAAGGGAATGTCATATACCTGGCTTGTATTCTTATTGCTGAAACTTTTCATTTTCAATATTCTGGGACAATATGTACAGTGAAAATGCAATGACAAACAGAAGTGAAGCTGATGAATTATTTTGCTGCACAATCAATCTGGTACCTCTGCAGTTTTGCCTTCAGTTCTGGCCCAGCCATTATTTTCCTGAGGTGGAGATGTGGTTAGAAAATTATTACATTTGGAAAGTAAGTTAATTTTGAACTACAGGACTCTTTTGCCCAGGGGACTTAATTTGGAAGTCAATTTTGTGTTTTAAGGTGGTGAATTTCATTGGGGGATTAACTGCATTGGTTGGTTTCTTGAATGTATTTATTAAGGTTTTTAGAATGTATTAAGTTTTATAAGGTCAAGCATCTTGTATTTAGATAAGATTGACAAGGCACCCTGTATAAATTTATTAAGATTGTTCAGCTATGATTTGAGTGCACATTTGTGATTACTGTTTGTATTAAATTCTGTTTAATGTGCAGTTTACTCACCTGCAAAGGTAAAAGAAATGAATTTGTTTCTTGATACAAAAGTATTAGAAAAGTATCTTAGCCTTAACATCACTCCAAGGGGGCTTAGAGTTGACAAACTTCCTGCTTTTGATTTCACCTGTGATGAGCAGGATTTTTTATTGCAGTGGAGGCAGGTCTCGCTGGAGTGTACGTTAGTTTGGCTACGTATACTTATAAAAAGAAATCAATGGCAGGCAAAGAAACTGCAGCAGCAAATTATTGATTTATAAAGTAAGTTGAAGGATTCTGTATTGACAGAGTCATTCTCTAAGAAAATGTGCGAACTGGGCAGGAAACTTGATGAGAATGAAAAAACTGTGCTGGAACGTAAAAAAAAGCAAGTTGTTCCGGGACATAAATGATTTTAAAAGTGGCTTGGTCTATGGATTAAATCATTCCAAATGTTTTGGGAGGAGCCATGTTAAAGGTAAACCTGATGGGGCCCAGAGAAGTACTCGTGAATCTTCAGTGTCTTCGGTAGATACGACGGCATCAAGAAAGAGTGTATCTTTTGAAAATATAGAAGTGGATTTAACAAAAGAGTTTTCTCAGAACTCTAATATGGTTGAGGGGGTCTTCTTCAGGCACCTCACAGCAGGGAAAGGCCAATCAAAATTGTCAGAGGGGCAGCAAGGTTCATTAAGGTTTAGTAATACCCAGATATTGGATGAGGTGAAGAGCAAATGGACTGTGAATAGGGACTTTCTTTCCAATGCTTTTTTTCTAAAAAGTACTGTTGCCCCCTGTAATTTGAATGTTAATGATTCTTTGAAAATTGTGAATTTGTGTGACTTTGAATTGAATAAAACACTGTTAGGCCTATTGTCAAAAGGTATGAAGTTTGTGCCAGTTAAGACTCCAATGCTTGCAGATTTATTATTGGATGTCAAAAAATTCTGTAGGAAATTACACTTGTTAGTGTATTTTGACAAAAAAGTTAAATACAGGAGCTGAAAATATAAATGTGGAAATGTTTGATGAAGATGGCAGTTTGTTGAATATTTCTATTTATGAATATGATGTAGAAGTGGAAAATGTGCAAGAAATGGATATTAATATTGAGGAGTCATGTGATGTCTTTGATAATGGCTATGGTAAACTGTTTGTGCCGACTTTAACCACACCTAGTAATTTTATGCCGCCTAAATTGTCATCAGCTGTCTCATTGTTTGAGCAAGTAGTTTGTAGAAAAGTGGAATGTGAATTTTTTTAATTTGTAAAGAAAGAAAAAAAGTTTAATATTTCAAAAGAAGAATGGCTTGAATTAAATTCTGTAAGGGCTCAACTTTTGAATGTTGTGTTTAAACAAGCAGACAAAGGGGGGAAATTGGACGATTATGTCAAAAATTCAATACTATAAAACGGTGTTTGATTTGTTATTGCAACATGAAGATTATGAGAAGTTAAGGGTGAATCCAGTGCAAGAATATAATGAATTACTGCTGGAATTGTTAGAGCGTGGAGAAAGGTTGGGCTTCTTTAGTAAGGATAATGTGAAAAAATTATTCAGTGCGAGGCATGTAAATCCTTTCTTTTACGCCCTGCCTAAATTGCATAAAAGTCTTCTAGACCCCCCAGGGAGACCGATAATGTCTGGGATAGGATCATATTTAGAGACTGTAGGGATTTTTCTTGAATCTTTTTTTAAGAAATTCCTAAATAGGGTCCCGGCGCATGTTAAAAATACAATGGAGGTCTGTAATGAGGTGAAAAACATAACATGGCAGGAGGATTACTACTGGGTGGTAGTAGATGTAAATTCATTGTATACCAACATTCATTTGAAATGGGGTATTGAGGCAATTTATGACATCATGGGTGAGGGGCCTAAGACAGCATACGTGACCAGGTTGCTGGAATTTTGTTTGACTCATAGTTATTTTGAATTTGAAGGTAATTTCTTTTTGCATCTCAGGGAGACAGCGATGGGAGCTCGCTATTCAGTATAGACCATACAGAAAGGCCACTGCAGTTAATAATTTCTTACATGCATCTAGTATGCATCCCCCCACCTGTTGGATTCTTTACCCCTGAGAGAATTTAAATAAATTTCCCGGAATACCTCTGATGATTCATGTAGGTTGGAATTTTTATCAAATGCAAAAAAGAGATTAAGTATGAGAGGCTATGAAGAAGAATTATTGGATAAAGCATTGATTCAGGTGGTTAATAATAAGAAGGTGGACAGGGGTAGAAGATGTAAGAGGATAGTGGACTTGTGAACGTGAACAATAGGAAAATCATTTTCGTCTCTAAATATTCTGGCTTTTCAGATAGGATGAAAAGAATAATTTTGGATTCTTGGCATTTGGTAAGTGGTGATGCACAGTTTGGGCAATTATTTCCCAGATATGTGAATTTCTCTTATGGACGTTATGCCAGTCTTAAAGAGCTTCTGAACATGGTTCAGTGTGGGGCTGGTCCCGGCTCCTAAGGCATGTTCAGATGTGGCCATTGCAAAGTTTGTAATCATGTCAAAAGTTTGGGGGGAGAACGCATCAATAGGAGGAGATTCATGTATAGGGGTAGGTTCAGCTGTCTCTCATGCACAGTAGTGTATATTATTGGGTGCAATTGTGTTAAAACTAAATGGTATATAGGCCAGACTAAAAGGGCTGTGAAGACTAGGATTTTGGAGCACCTTTGAGATGTTTGTAATGGCAATTTAAAGAGTCCTGCGGCTGAGCATTTTCTCAAGGTTCATCAGGGCAACACCTCAGGTGTATTTTATTCAGTTCTGGCCCAGACATTATTTTCCCGTGGTGGAGATGTGGTTAGAAAATTATTACATTTGGAAAGTAAGTTAATTTTAAACTACAGGACTCTTTCGCCCAGGGGACATAATTTGGAAGTCAATTTTGTGTTTTAAGTTGATGACTTTCATTGGGGGATTCACTGCATTGGTTGGTTTCTTGAATATATTTATTAAGTTTTTTAGAATGTATTAAGTTTTATAAGGTCAAGCATCTTGTATTTAGATAAGATTGACCAGGCATCCTGTATAAATTTATTAAGATTGTTCAGCTATGATTTGAGTGCACATTTGTGATTACTGTTTCTATTAAATTCTGTTTTATGAATTTGATGAAATATTAATGAATTTTATATTGAATATTGAATGTTTTCAGTATGAATAGATTTTTTATTGAATATGCTATTTTTGTTTGATTAAATAATATTAGTGGTAAAGTTATTAAATGTTAAAAAATATTTTGATAATTTTTACTTAGTTAAAACTTTGTAAGTTTGATATTTTTACTTAACTATGTAATTTTTGAATAGTCATCAAAGGGTTAAGCACGGCTGAATGTATGTGAATATATTTGATTAGATGTTGGGGTTTTTTGAAATGTATTTAAGTGAATTGCACTTTGCACTAAAATGTCCGTTGAAGGCAAAACTGCCGAGGTACCAGATTGATTGTGCAATAAAAGAATTTATCAGCTTCACTTCTGTTTGTCATTGCGTTTTCATTTTGTACTAGTGGTATTTTCTGTACAATATGTACAGTGGCCACAGGGGAAACAACCAGTAGCAATCTGTCCTTCAAGTGTACATTGTAGACTTTCTTTTTTCTTATAGGATCCTTGCTTGTAACGATTAAAGTAAGACGCCAGATTTTTTCCTTTCCTAAAGGAGAATTGGCATCTATTCCCTATTAATCCAGAAAGTTTACTTTCCGCAAGCCAAAAATTCCAGTTGTGCTGGACACTGTCCATTAATGCCCCAGTGTTCCTTCCAAAGGTCGTAACAAACCATAAGGTACATTCCTGTCTAACTTCCTGGCTTTAATATTGAAGAAGATTTTCTCTCTTTATATTTTCTACCTTATTTTTAGCTTGATAAACATAGCCTGCTTTGTAACCCCTTTCTTTAAACCCAAGGGTAAGGTCATCCCTGAAATGCTTATATGTGTCATTATCCAAGCATATACATTTAATCCTCAAGTATTGTGACTTTGGTATATTTTTACAGATATGTGGAGGTTGATAGCTGGTGGCATGGAGAAGGGAATTATATTCTGGGAATTTGCAGTAAACCTTGGTAATCAAGGTGTTATCAGGAGCTTTGATGACCATTACATCCAGAAAAGTTATCTGTTCCTTATCTTGGTTTACCGTAAACTCAATTCCCCATTTATTTTCATTCAAATAACTAACAAGTTCATAAAGATGTTCCACATTCAATCTCCATACCATCCAGCAATCATCCAAATATCTTTTCCAAATGTCTATTTCATCCATGTACAGATTATGGGAGGTGTCGTATATAATTTGCTCCTCTATATATGCCATAAATAGGTTAGCATATATGGGGACAAGGATGCCCCCATTGTTGTACCTTGAATCTGTAGATAACATTTGTCTTGATAGAAAAAGACATTTTTGATGAGTACATGCTCGGTAAGACAGATGAGAAGTGTACTGAAGTCTGTTATACATATTCTAAGGTAGGTAGGATTTGTCCCCTTAGATGTACTGAATAATGAAACGTGGATAGATTTTTGCCTATCCATATGGGAAACTGGCTTCGCAATTCTATTTATCAAGTATAGTCTCATGAAAGTGGATCAAGATATTACACTTTTCTGTTCACTAATTGTTATCATAGGAAATTGGATATCCAAGTACACTACCTTCCAGCAAAGAGTAATTTTGAAGGAATAAGCAGTTTGATTTATTAACCTGGGCCTTTGGTGCCTAAATCTTTTCACAGATTTGATCTTCATGTGTGTGGTGTGGTCTCACCTTCTGAATTTGTATGCCATACCTATCTGCAGAAGCCTTTTGGCTTAAATAAAATACAGGTGCATGACAAAAATATATAAAACAGTAGCTTAAAATATTAGAATATCTCCCTAATTCATGACATTAATCTATAGAGACTGAACTCTGCAGTAGGTTGAATACTGGACTCAACACTGGGAATTAAAATGATGGGCAACTGATATTAACATTTGGACTCAGCAAGGCACAATATACTTTAGTCTTTAGACTAGGCTGATATTGTCCATAAAATATATCAGTAGCTCAATTAAGGGGCTGAAATATTATTAACAGGCTAATGCAGACTCAACATTTGTGATTGCCTAGGCTGATATGGTCAGTGTATGAATTCCAGGGGCTGATATTGTCCATTACAAAATATAATTAGATTTCTGACCTTTTATTAATCATCAGGATTCCTATATGGAGATTTCCAATTTGCTTTGGGGGCTTTCCTCCAATCGTGACTATCTGGCTATTGTTGGTATAGGGACTGGCAATCAATCAGAAAGTGGGACCACTCTACCCAATATGGAGGACACCTGTGAATCACTTTTTACTAAACTTACCAAACATATGAGGTCACTTCGGAATAATGTTTGGCATTATAAGTTACTTAAAGCTTATATAATTGAGGGCATCACACCAAGGGGCTTAAGAATACGAACACAGCCTTTGGTTAATCATCCAGATGATATTCTACTAAAACAGTGGAGGGAAGTACAACATCAAGCCACAATGAATTTTGTGGAAATTTTGGCAGGGCATTATGACAGGACAATAGATACTGAAATTGTATCCATCACTAAATTGTGTGAGAGTATTAAAGGATATGTGGGACAATCTGTATATACCTCTAGTCTTAAAAAACTTAGTCTAGATTTAATGACAATGGAAACACAATTGAAGGAGTGAAAGTAAAAGAAATATCTTAGGGACTTGGAAGATTTTGATGGGGGACCCCTTCACTAGAGATAAGGACAAACATGTCCGATTTCTACAACCATATAGAAACACACCTAAAAGAAAATGTTCTAGATCGATACTCAAGAAAACCCTTACTTCTAGTACAGATACTTCAGGGGAAGATTCTTCCTCCGGATTTGAGGTAGATACATTGGCATCCACAGGCTCCCCAGCACAGAAGAGAAGAAATTCCAGAAGCTCTTTAGATTTAAACCAAAAAGGAGGGGGGGCATAAAACATAGGAAATGTGGATAATATGGAGGGATTACTTCAAATTTATGTATGAAAACAGTAAATGAAAATGTGCTGAATATATCTTCCCACCCACTCTCCTCCTTGGAGGAGGATATTCTTAATAAAGGATTGTGATTCATACCTGGCTGTTTTGTGTCTGAGGAAAGCTTTGCTAAAGATGTGATTGCTTTTTGTAGAAACCTTAACTTGAAATTATTTTTTCAGGATAGAGAATCTACGGGTGTAAATGAAGAATTTAGATATCATAAATCCACCTTTACAATCCCCTAATGAATCATAGTATATTTATGTTCCAAAATTCCATTCTTAATTACCTGCATTTCTGTTCTAGGGACAGCCAGGTTAAGACTAGTAATGTTTCCAAGTCTGAGATGACTGCAGTTTCCAGACTAGCAAACAATCATAAACGAGTCATTCTAAGGGCAGACAAAGGAGGGGAGGTGCTGGTGCAAGACTGGATACAATAAGATCAGGAAGCTAATAAACAACTTGTAGGTGGGAGATATTATGTACATCTTACATATAATCTCACCCCACATTTCAAAAAGCAGATTGATGACTTCTTAGCCTTAGCAGTGGAAGAGGGTATTATTACAGATACTACTAGGAAACATCTGATGATATCAGACCCTAATAATCAATCTATATTTTTTTTGCTGAAAATTCATAAAAATCTTTGTAACCCTCCAGGAAGACCTATAGTATCTGGGAAGGGCTCCCTAATAGAACTTTTGTCTCAATATCTTACAAAGTATCTAAAACCACTTCTTAAATGGGATACTACATAATTTCTTCAGATCATCTCTGAAATGCAGTTGGGGCAGGTTGGTTACTCTGAACCCTAGATGTTAAAGCCCTGTATGCCAACATTCCAAATGGGGTGATATTGAAGCATTAGAATATTGGTTATATAGATCAGGGTTATACCAACCTGGCTTCAATACACTTCTCATCTGTCTTATTGAGCATGTACTCACCAGAAATGTCTTTTTCTATCAAGACAAATGTTATCTACAGATTCAAGATACAGCAATGGGGGCATCCTTTGCGCCCATATATGCTGACCTATTTATGGCATATATAGAGAAGCAAATTATATACGACAGCTCCCATAATCTGTACAGGGATGAAATAGACATTTGGAAAAGATATTTGGATTATTGCTGGATGGTATGGAGATCGGATGTGGAACATCTTTATGAATTTGTTAGTTATTTGAATGAAAATAAATGGGGGATTGAGTTTACGGTAAACCAAGATAAGGAACGGATAACTTTTCTGGATGTAATGGTCATCAAAGCTTCTGATAACTCCTTGATTACCGAGGTTTACTGCAAATTCCCAGAATATAATTTCCTTCTCCATGCCACCAGCTATCATCCTCCACATATCTGCAAAAATATACCAAAGTTACAATACATGAGGATTAAAAGTATATGCTTGGATAATGACACATGTAAGCAGTTCAGGGATGACATTACCCTTAGGTTTAAAGAAAGGGGTTACAAAGCAGTCTATGTTTATCAAGCTAAAAATAAGGTTGAAAGCATAAAGAGAGAAAATCTTCTTCAATATAAAAGCCAGGAAGATAGACAGGAATATACCTTACAGTTTGTTACAATTTTTGGAAGGAACACTGGGGCATTAATGGACAGTGTCTAGCACAACTGGAATTTCCTGCTTGCGGAAAGTAAACTTCCTGGATTAATAGGGAATATATGCCAATTCTCCTTTAGTAAAGGAAAAAATTTGGTGTCTTACTTTAATCATTACAAGCAAGGATCCTATAAGAAAAAAGAAGTCTGCAATGTACACTTGAAGGACAGATTGTTACTGGTTGTTTCCCCTGTGGCCACTGTACATATTGTCCCAGAATATTGAAAATGAAAAGTTTCAGCAGTAAGAATACAAGTCAGGTATATGACATTCCCTATTTTGAAAATTGTAACTCAGATTGGGTTATATATCTTGCTGTCTGTAAATGCTCTGCTTTCTATATAGGTCAGACTTCAAGACCAGTAAAATATAGGATATCAGAACACTTTAGTGACATTAAACATCAAAGAAATACTAATGCCCTATATAAACACACTCTATTACATAAAAATGCTTAATTTAATTTCATCATAATTGATCGTACCCTAGGCATCAAATCTAATAAATCAGGCTGGCATGAATTACTAAACGCAAAAGAAAAGAAATGGATAATTAAACTAGGTGGTCTATTTGCATCTGGCTTAAATGAGCATCTTTAATTAGTCACACAGTGGCATTACCCAGAGTATATAATGGATGAACTTATTGTATTTCATTACACTGATAAAGGCTATGTAGCATACTAGCCAAAACCGATGTGTTTAGCTTGTTCTTGAATGTGCAATTATATACATTAATAAATAATAGGTTGCTGCCACTGTCTGCTGGTCAGATTTTGATTTTGTAAAGACAGTATACCCAGCACCCACACCCCACAGTGGATATTGTATGCACTGAAACCCATGATAACACTCTGACATACCCACCATCACACATTGACCAGGACTGCAATACAACCCCTTGTCTATCCCAAGAGTGCTACTACAGGGATATGCATCTAATGCACATGCCACAGGGATAGTAGGGTGATGCATTGTCATGGCTCTCCTATGGTCAGCAGCATCACTATCCCTAATACTGTGTGGCAAGGTGCATTGTATTAGGAGAATGTGGCCTCAGAATGCTGTATCCTATAAATTTCAACACGTACACATACACACACTCTTGCCAGAACTCAGAGGGTATCCCATGCCTTTCAACCCATTTGTACAACAGTGTTGTGCTGGTACTGCAAGCCCCAGGTAGCCCTTAGGGAGAAAAGTGTAACAAGGTACATGTAATGTCCGGTACAGCAGCAGCTACATCTAACTATGGCAATGGGGAGTGAGGTGGGTGTGAAGGGCCTCAAGGTATTCTCAACTACAGGTCTACAAACACACAGACACTATTATTCTCAGTAATGCTCACGTACACATTTGCCAGTACTCGGTGCAGGTGTTCATAGGTGTGTACCAGATTATTGCCCATGGAGACATGGGAAGTGCAGGGGATGTTTGGACAGTGGTACCATGCCATCTGTCATGTGCCAGCAGGCCATCTATCAACAGATACCACATGGGTGATCCTCAGGGTGAGAGTTACATGCAACATCCAATCATCTGGTTGCCTCTTGCAAATGGCCAGTGAGGTGCTCCAGTTGACATGTATGCAACATGTATTACATAACATTGCCAGTGTCTGTCTTGGAGACCTGTACCCAAGCATGTTCTGTTGACTGTGGTAGTGTAGTTGAGGTATCCATGGCATGTGGTGCATACAGGGTTGGATTCCTAGCTGTGGCATTCATAACATCTCAGTGTCAGTCAAGCATAGATTGCCTGTAAGTAGCCAGAATGGATACCTGACATCTGCATATCTGTACAGATGACAGACAGATATCAGCTAGCCAACTGGCTATGCATTAAGATGAATGTGTTGACAGATAAACATCTGACACTGATTGGTATGCCATTACTACATGACAGCAGCTGTCACTGACATGTGCTATACACACAGTAGTCTACAGTTAATATCCACATGTCAGATCAATATCCAGTAGAAAATATTTAATAAGACACAGCTCACACACCAAGAACATGACAATGAGGACTCAGAATCCATCTTTGCATGCAGGAGTGTTTGGTTCCACTACTACAATCTGCAATCTAATCTTACTTGGGAAAGCACTGTCAACAGTAGTAACATAATGATACACTACATGCCAGTGTGACTGCATATAACCTGGGATGCTACCCATGTATGTAACACATTCAAATGGAAAATAGTGTTGTACAAGCTATATATACTCAGGTGTCCCAGACAGTAGACTCACACCCCTTGCTACTGTAATGATAGCACATAGACACATGTTATGTACATGGAATGAAATACCCTTATTAAAGATGTCATTACCCTGCTATTTTACCAGACCAGAATGTAAACAATGGTTACCAAGGCTGAACCATACTTAGCAAGTTTCAGCATTGCTGCAATATAAATGCTAAGCTCATTTGTGCACTGGTAAGCGATTCCTACATGGTGTAAGCACCTGTATGTTTAACCATACATTAGCAGGGCTTACCATCGCTCAAACCCATGCAAACCTGCTTAAAGCTGCTCAAAATTGCTTTAACCACCCTGTGTCCAACAGCGTTTGTTCTGCCCAACAACAAAATAAACAGATTTTGCAGGTCTTGAACCCTGTATATTAAATTCACAGCAGTCAACCACTAAGACATCACAGCTGTGACGACAGTCGTTTTTTCCTATATATCTGTCAGTACACATACATACAAAGAGCTAATAATGGGCAAAATAGTGCTCTGGATTTTCAACAAGTCCCCCTTCCCATAGCTATGGAGAAGGGGGTCAGGAGAGACCACTCAATGAGTTGAGGACAGCAGAAACGGAAACTCTCAGTGGAGAGGGGGCCCAACCAAACTCTGAAAAAGATGTGGAATCAAATGAAGACTGTTTGATTTGGAATATTTCACATAGGAGATTGGACAAAGATTAAATTAATGTACTAAATAAGGGTCTGAGTTTTATTCCAACTACACACAGTCAACATACAAATGTGTTAACTGATGTTAAATTGTTTACTAGAAATGTTACGTTGAGATATCAATATGGAAACAGTGAAAGTAGCAAGACATGCATCTATCCACTCTGAAGATCGAAATTCACTCAATGCAATGAAGTGATTTGAACTCTTGCGCAGTATATTTCCATTACTAAGAAGCAAATTTAACTCCTGACTCAAACGCAAAAAAACTCTTGTGCAGTACTGTAACTGGCCCTAGCTCCATCCTGCCAAACACACAAGTACTAGCCCACCAATCTCTCCACTCCAAGGACTAAAATTCGCTCATAATACAATTGAGCGATTGTAACTCTTGCACAGTATATCTCCCTTACTAAGAAGCAAATCTGCCTCCTGACTCAAATGCAAAGGAACTATAATACTATGTGCAGCGTATTATTTCTCTTATGGATATATTGACATAGCACGCTAAAGATTTGCCCACTCCACCTTCAGCTTTATCCTTGGTGCATCTGTTATTCTTGCATTTAGGAGGAATGATGCCTCGTGTGCTTGCTTGTTACTAATGCTTATGACTCAGTCCTTGATATTACATTAATGGGACCTGGTTTCACTTTAATATGAACAGCATTTTAATAATTATTTCACATATGCTTGTCTGACATTATTAGCATTATAATAGCATTTTAATATTTATTTCATAAGTGCTTGCCTGATGTTAATGCTTATGCCTTAGGCTTTGAAATTATATAAATGAGTCCTGCCTTCACTTTAATACGAATAGCATTCTTAATATTTATTTTCAGAAATGCTTACTCCCTAATTGCAATGTTCTTAAAGTAATCTACTTTATTACCTAATGATTACTGTTCTTGTCTCTGTGACTGCAATGTTTTATTTTAATCTGTATTGTTCAAACTGTTGTAGTAACTGTTCTAATCATTGTGCCTAATTTAAGAATATATTTCTCCTGTTGTTGACATCTTTTATTTTGCATCAGCACTGCTCCTAAGTTGTTGACTAGCCTAGACATTTTCCAGTTATTTACTGTGCGTTCCTCATTACAGTCTTCTCCCTCTATTTTGTCTTTCCCAGCTATTATCACTACTTCTACCTAATATTTTTGCTACTGGTCATACCCTGCTGGACTTCTAAGACCAACTACTGTCGACTACCATACCCTGTGTGTCCTACTCCATCCCGGGAAACCAAAGCATTCCTTGAACTGTACTCCAAGATAACTAAAGAAAGTATGTCAAACAAGGTTCTACCTCCCATAACATGCATTTGATATTGTTGACTAACTTGCTAAGTCTGTAGTGTACCTACCAGAAAAGCCAGCAGCCATACCCCCCTCATTTCGCTTTCTTCCTCTCTGAACCCCATATCTACACTATCCTAGTCTGTTAGTAGCCTTTCTGATTTTCCAATTACCTCCAGCCTTCTTCCTATGGTTACCTCACTGTGCTATGTCAGCTCTTGACCACTAGATGGCAGTCTTTACCTGTCTCTTACACTTCATCTCACTATTTTTTATTCTTCACCTATAGAATTATAACCTCAAGTCTGTCACTCTCCTCTTCCTCTACTCTCATATCCTAGTCCATATTCATCCTACAGCCTCTCTCTCTTTGTTACTAAACTTCTACACTAGTCTTACTCTACCACCCTGCTTACTTTCCTTAATACTTACTCCCGACTTCACTGATTGTTTCTCTCTCCATCCTGCTGTGTCTGTCCTTTGGGTCTGCCCTGCTCCGCTTCCCTACCCTACCCCTAAATTTCACCCACCCCCAGTGCCCTCACCTTTATACTGCACTATATCTCCTCCCCTTCCCCTAAACAAATCCAGTCTCTTTTCTTCCCCTCTTAGCTTTCTTCAATTAACCAATCCCTCCCCTAACTGTATCCCTCACACTCCTATACTCTCACCTATATTCCTATACCATCTTCACTCAACCACTCCCCAATCTTCCTGCAGCCTCCTACTAACTTGCCCCACCCTAATTAACAATGTCTCCTCCACTTCCACATTCTCTTCTAATGTCTTCTATAAGCATTCTTCTCCTAACTACTGTCTTCTATGCCACCTCCTACTCCTCTTTCAAATTAACCCCCTTCTTTCCCTCCCACACCTCCACCACTCCCCCCATCCCAACCTCATCATATCCCACTTTCATAGCATCTCCCCCTCACTAGTACAATGTAATCCACTTCACCATTTTAATCTAAAACATCTAGCCTACTCTACAAAACCCCTTACTCCAAAAATGATACATGTCTTCCTACATATGATAAATTGCAAACCAAAGTTCATGCCTCTCTCTTCATCTAACTGGCTTATCCTAGCTGGAGACATTCACCCCAATCCTGGACCAGTGACTAATAGTAACCACTCTCCTCCGATCTCTTCAAATACTACCAACCACAAATTCCTCAAACTAATTACCGCTAACACCCATAGTGTAAAAAACAAAATATCACCCTTTCATGTTTGACTAAATCTTACTACAACAGATGTTGTAGCAGTCTCAGAGACATGGCTGCAACCTAACATCTCTGACTCTGAGTTTTTACCCCCTGGATTTCAAGCACTCAGGTGTGACCAACAAAATAAAAAAGGAGGAGGAGTAGCCTTAATCTATACTAGCCTACTGAATATCTCTCTCTACCAAAACCCTATTCCTCAGTTCTGCAACGCTGAACTAGTCATAGGAATTCTCAAACTGAATAACTATAAAAGTATCTGTATTATGGACATCTATATCCCCCCTGGAAATAACATTACCACTCTAGAAAACATTCTCCTATGGTCCTCAACTAACATTAAGCTTGAGACATATATATTAGGAGATGTGAATATTGACTGGAACAAAATCAACAACAACAATCCCTCCCTATCTATCAATCACCTAAACTTCACTCAACTAATAAGTGGTATTACAAGACCTAACAGAAACAACCCCCCAGGATCAACTCTGGACTGGATCTTAGTCTCCCACCCTAATAAAATCTCTTACTCTGGTTTACTACCTGACACTATAAGTGATCATCTCCCAACCATCATTCACCGAGCTACCCACTCCTCCCCCCACAAACACCAATATACCTACACTCGTAATCTCACAAATTGTAACCCCTCTATAGTCTCCAAAACCCTTAAACTGACAAACTGGGACAACCTAAAAACTCTCCCACTAGATGAAGCCATAGATTTCTTCAATTCCACCTTCCTGAGCATCCTAAACACTCAAGCCCCACCCAGATTTAAACGAATAAAATCCAACTCTACGCCTTGGCTAACTAAAGACACCAAAACTCTTATGCGACAAATAGACAAAACCTGGAAACTTTACGAAAAAAATAAACATCCTGTTACCCTCCAAAAATATAAACAACTCTGCAACCTAGCCAAAAAACATGTCATAAAATACAAAAAAAATCATATTATATCAAACTTCAGTCAACCCACTCTAAAAATCCCAAACAATTCTGGAACTCCATAAACTCTCTTTTGCATCCAGGTACCAAAAGTAATCCCTGTCCTGACAACAAAATATCTGATACAGAAATTGCTTCCCTCTTCAACTCCTTTTTCACAAACTCTATAGCTGAACTCACTAAGACCTTCCCCAACCACACCTCCTCCCCTAGACGCAATCCAACCCCCCCTCTACTCCACCATCCTCCCCCAATCCTCCCCCCACTTTCTATCTAAAAACTGTCCTGACCTCCTACATAAAAAAGCTTCTCTATAAACTAAAGCCATGCTCCAGTGCCCCTGACAATATTCCCTCACTCTTCTTAAAGCTTGCAGCCAACGGTATTGCCATCCCTATCAGCATTTTCATTAACAGATCCATGCAGGAATCCTACGTCCCCAAATTGTGGTGTACAGCCTTTATCCTGCCACTGAACAAAAAAGACAAAAACAATAGCATTTCTAACTTCCGACCCATAGCCATTCTTTCACCAATCTCAAAAATCCTTAAAAAATGCATCCTTATCCAACTCATGTCCTTCCTCATCAATAACCAACTCCTTACCCCCACCCAATATGGCTTCCATCCTGGCCATAGCACAATAACCACTCTCCTCTCCTTTCTAGACAAAATAAACCTTGCTCGTGACTCGGGAGAAATTGTTTCCACCATTGCCCTAGACCTATCTAAGGCATTTGATACCATCTCCCATACCCACCTTCTAAATCATCTCTCCAACCTCAGTCTATCTCAAAACTGCCTTACCTGGTTCCAAAGTTATCTCTCTAACAGATCCCAGGCCATAAAATGGCAAAATGGCACCTCCACCTTCCTTCATACCCCTACCAGGGTTCCCCAAGGGTCCATTCTTGGACCAATGCCCTTTATTATATTTATCAATGATCTTCACACCGTCATTCCCAACACACAAATTGTGCAATATGCAGATGACTCTACTTTAATCTGTTCTGCTCCTAATCTTTCTGAACTCCAGGCTAAAACCCAATTAGACTTCTCAACCACTGAGCACTGGATGCTTCAAAACCATCTCTCACTCAATGCCAATAAATCCATAATCCTTCTTTTCTCTCCCTCTAAAACTATTACACTTGATAAGCAGTCCTTCAATATCCTCAGCCATGCCAACTCCACTATAGAAGTTGTCCCCTTTGCTAAACTTCTAGGGGTCACAATTGATGAACACCTGAAATTCGATACTCATGTCCAACTTAATATCAAAAAAACCCACCAGAAGCTAGGCATGTTATATAGAAATGCTAACTTTCTCTCTCCATCTACAAGGCAAACTCTAGCTTCTACCTATCTTCTTCCATCACTACTGTATGGGTGCTCCATTTCTAACCAATCTATCTATTACCACCTCCTCAAAGCTAGAAATGTGCTACAACAAAATTGCTCAATTCTCAGCCAAATCTAAACACTCCTCTCATCACTGCACCTCTCTTCACAAGCTCACCTGGCTAGAGTTTCCTAACCACCTCCTCTTCCTTCAACTTACTACAGCCCACAAATGAATCTTAAAGCCCACTGCATGCCCTGCTCTTTCTAATATTTTACCATTCTACACCCCACACCGACCCTTTAGATCTGCTCAACAAAATCTACTTTCTGTATATAAACCAAAACGCGCCCCTGGACAATTTCTCCTTTCCTATTCTCTTGACAAAAAATGGAACTCCCTCCCATCCCTGCATAGAACCACTTCAAACTCTGAACTCTTCAAATCTCAGGTCCACTCCCACCTCTCACAAAATTGGAAATGTAACTGCATTCTTCCCACCTAACTCCTCCTAATTTCACCTATGCATGTACTCCCTCTTGCTCATACTCATTATTTTATATAATTATTTATTTTTCCACCACAGCTTCCTTGCTCTGAATCCAACGATTGATTACCTTGTAAATATTGTACATACTAGAATGTGTGTTTATTAGTTAGGTGTTGCCATAGGTGGAGGGGATGACATTTACATAAGCACCATGCTCTTCAATACCCACTCTCTCTGTTAACTTGTTCCCCATTTTTTTCTCTCTTTCTTTGTTGACTTTTTAACATGATACAACTCCTTATATAAGAATTTTTCATTTGTTTGCTAATAACATTTATAATTGTATCTATAATTGTATGCTTGTTGAAATATTTGTAATGCGGGGCTTTTCTCCCCAGGCCTAAATGTAAAACTCTATGACTGTTTTAACTGTATGCATTGCAGAGTTTTTCTCCCCGGGCCTCCACTGAAAACGGACCCTCTGGGCCCAGTGGACCTCCCCGGTTATCAAACTGGAAATAAATAAATAAATAAATCTAGGAAGAATAATAAGTACAATCTGAAATATAATGAAAGGAAAGCATTACAAAGATTACAGCAGGATGACACAGTGGTTTTTAGACCAGCCGATAAAGGTGGACCTTTAGTAGTCAAGGATAAGATAAAATATCATAAAAACATGACTGATATGCTTAGTAATGATGAATACTATGGTGCTTTAGACAAACAGAGACTAGATAAAATCAAGTCTAATATACATGAAACAATAGTTGAATTGGTTAATAGTCACATTACAATATTATTTGGAAGTTGAATATCCAATGATACCAAGCATACAAGGAATACCTAAGATACATAAAGATGGTGCAAATCCCCCTATGAAACCTATAGTCTCTGGTAGGGGATGGAGCACTGAACCTTTTTCACTGTATGTGGAAAAACACCTTAGACCTGTAATAGATAGAAATAAATATATACTTAAGGATACAAAGCAATTTTTATCAGATTTATATGAATGTTTCAATCAAATTGAAATGAAACCTAACATGCTGTTTGTAACCTTGGATGTGCAATCCCTGTTTACTATTATACCCAATGCATTAGGTGTTGTTACCATCAAGAAGTACTTAGTCAAGCATAGTGAATACACCGAACAAAAAATAGATCTCATAAGTATGTTTTTGGAAATTATATTGGAGAATAACATCTTTGTTTATGACAATAATACGTATATTCAACGTGATGGCATGGCTATAGGCACATCTTGTGCCAATAGCTACGCCAACATGTTTTTAGCTATGTGGGAAGAAGAGGAACTTTTTAAGAATATATGGCATCAGGAAAGGATCCAGTTCTATCGACGTTTTGTCGACAATGTCTTTTTTGTATGGGAAGGTAATGTAGAAGAGCTGGAAAGATATATTGCAATTATGAATAACATGACCACATATTTAAAATTAACATCTAACTACTCAGATACTAGAATTGAATATTTAGACATCTTCGTAGCAAGGGTAATGAATACCTACGTTAACACAGGAGTTTATAGGAAACAATGTTATAGGAGCACGCTCCTTCATCGACGCAGCATGCACCCTCTATATATATTTAATAACATTGTTAAGGGACAAAGTATGAGAATATCACATTTAAAAGCAACAGAAGGATACCAACAAAAAATCAATGCCTTTAAACATAGGCTTCTCAAACGTGGCTATAAAGAATTTGAGATTGAAGCAGGGTTACAGAATATTAACCAGTTGAGGGAAAACAGAGCAGCTCTATATTACTCAGCCCAGGTACACTGTCCCAACCAGCAGAAGGATAGCATGCCTCAATTAAAAATACCAATGTATTATACCAGTGATAATAAAGATCTAATGGAATTAATTAGTAGTCATTGGCATATCCTTATGATTGATGAGGATCTAAGGAATATAGTTGGGGAAAAGACAAAGTTCCAATATAAGAACAAACCCAATCTTAAAAGACTACTAGGTCACCCAGTAGTAAATACTAGCAATTATACTTATACTGGTACTCACTGTTGTGGCAAGTGCAATTTCTGTGTATGCATTGAAAGAGAAGATAATTTTGTACATCCAGACACAGGACAACATTATAAATTTCATGTGTCTGCAGATTGTGGCACTGACCATGTGGTATATTTGGCCATATGTCAGAGATGTGAATCTTTCTACGTCGGTAAAACCAACAGAGCATTCCGGACTAGGATTAGAGAACACCTATATGCTATTAGGATAGGCTATATTACCAATGCTCTGTCCAAACATACTATGGCACAAGGACAGGAGCATGACTTCCATTTTATGGTTATAGATCACATTATTCCCATAATGAGATTGGGTAACATACGAAATAATACAGAAAAGAAAGAAATTAATTGGATCATGAGAATGAGGGCAGACAAAGGTAGAGGCCTAAATGAGACAGCCTCAATTTAAACCTGTCTTAAGAGCTAGACCATTAGTTATAAGATAGCCATCCCACATAGGAAGGTCAGGATATGAATTTTACTTATATACCGACTGGTATATATATATATATATATATATATATATATATATATATATATATATATATATATATATATATATATATCTATATATATATACACACACACACATTAAAATAATTATAAATTTAATTATTTGAAAGCAGTACTAAACAGAAAAATGTATATATACATATTACCTGACCTTTAACTCCATTATGAATGTTCACTGATATATAGTAATGGATATATTCAGCACCATCACAGATCTAAATGTTTTTATACCATACAAAATTTCCATCTTTAATGAGAAAGCTTTGTAAATATAATTTGTAAAATGTGGTCACAAATATTTTTTTATATGAATGTCCCATACATATCCAGTAATGTATCAATTTTGTACCATTGTTTATTTGCACATGTCTATGATGTAGGACTTTATAAATAGTTTAGATACCATTGTATCATCTGCCTTTAAATTGTTTTTATCTTAAGGCAGAACCACTAAGTAGATAGGAATGTGCATATTTCCTGTCTTTATGAATTCCAACTTGAAGGCATGCATCACTGTATAGCTGCATATTGCTATACTATTTTGCATTATATTCTGTGCCTAGATATCATCTGGCATATTGAGTAATATAATCAGAATGTTTTTTACATTAAATACATAAGCCATTAAAGATTAGGATGCTATACAAGGAAACAGATAGCAGGTTATATGCATATTAAACATAGACATGTTGCATATAATTTTATATCATATATTTTTTACATAATTTTTAATGAGAAGGCATTGCAAATATAATTTGCAAGAAATTCTTGTTTTATAAATATTTCATATATGCATGTCTCACTGACATTCAGTAATGTATTATCATGTACTATTGCCTATTTGTGCGTTTTTATGTCATTAGACTCCGTAAATATTTCAAACATTGTTGTACAATCATATGCCTTCACATTGCGTTAATTTAAAGCAGTTTCATATATTAAATAGTAATGCACATATTCTCTGTTTTTATGGATTCTAATTTGAGAGTGTATATTACTATAAAATTGTATAAAACACTGCATTAAATTAGAGTAGTTTCACAGATTGGATAGTGATGCACATATTTCTTGTCTTTATGAATTTTAACTTGAAAGTGCATATCACTATTAAACCGTATGTTGTTATATCAGTATATAACATACTTTGTATTTAGATATTGTTTGCTATATAGAGCATCATTATTAAAATGTTTTTATATAAATGACATAAGCCTCTAAAGATCAGGACGCTGCATAAAGGAGCAGATAGTAGGTTATATGCACACTATACATAGATACGCTACATATAAGTTTCGTAGGCATTTTTTGCACACACACAATTAGTATAATGTATAGAAATTCTTGAGTTTGATTATTTTAAGTATTATTTATGAACTGACTATATATATATTTCAGTAGTAGGATAGTCAACTTGCATTACAGAAGTAAGATTATTTGTGGGAGTAAATCCCACAGCTTTTTTTTTCAAATAATTTTATTAAATAATTATTAAAATGAACAAATATTTCCATGAAATTGTAAATTTTTTTCTTTAAAGTTAAAAAAAAAAAAAAAAAAACTTCTAATATATAAATCAATGTAACTAAACTATGTACAAAGACATTCATCATGTAAAAAATGTCTTAATGTAGCTGTAGGATTAATAAAAATCATCTGTTTACAAAAATTAATAAACTATTTTTCTAGATGTTCTTAGATGATATTCCATGAATTATATAATGCAGTATTCCTAGATGATCTAGATTTAATAGTTAACATTTCCAAATTACATGTTTCAAGGAGTATATTTTTAAATTCCAAAAATGTAGGTGCTGTACTAGATTTATAATTCTTAGTGATTGTTTTTCTAGCTATGGTTAATATAGACCAAACCAATGGGTACTTATTCTCTTTTACACAATCAGGAACAGGAGTATTAAATAAAACAAGTGATTTAGATATAAAGAAATTATCAGTAAAAATTGTTTGCAACAAATTATTGATATCATCCCAAAATTTTCTTAAATATATGCAATTATAAAACATATGAGACCAGTCAGCATTCAATTCAATATTACATCTCTAACATGTTATATTCTTCTTAGAAAATATACTTATATTATGAGGAGTGATAAATGATCTATTTAAAAATCTCCATGTGAATAATTTCCATTTTAAAGAAGAAGTAGTCATACTTGCTGATTGTAAAATATTCAATTTGTCTTTCTCAGAAGGGGGATTATTATTAATTAAAGAAAAATATTTCCAATAATTATCTGAATGTGTATCTAAATCACATTTAATTGCCCTATAAATGTTTGATAACTTGTTATTAGCAGGAGATTTATGCAAAACTGATAAAATCATATATTGTATTAGCTTGGGATTTTTTTTTCCTAATTATATGAGACATAGAATCCAATTTATTTAATACATATTGTCTGGCTTCTTGAAGCTCTAACCATGAACATGTATCAAGTTTATACTCTTCCAAGAGTAAACTATTGGATTTTATCTCATTATTTATCATCATTTGGTGCCAAAATATTAAATGCTTTTGCTGAAATATAGACATTTTGTATAATCTGAAGAGAAAATAGATCTGTGTGTGTAGGCTATATGGAAGAGTAAAAAAGCCAAACTTTATAGATATTATATTTAAATATATAATTTTTAAATGATTTTAAGAGAAAAACTATATACTTAGAGTTAAAACTCAGAGAAGAAATTTCAGAAATATAATCTTTTAACCTTCAAATAAATGGATTATTAATTATATTTAGCTTATAGGAACGGTTTATATCTTTGGTATTTTGTGACAATACCTCTATAAACTCTTTTCACTTAGCAGTGTATTTCACATCAATGAGATGAGAGATTGTATTGAATACTTATGAAATTGAATACATTTCTAAATTTGGTAAGGCAATACCCCTATTATTCCAAGTATACATATGGTATATTAATGCAATCCTTGGCTTATTTGGTAACCACAAAAATGTCTGAATCATTGAATTAATTTTTTTAATTATTTGGTAAGAAGGAGGTATAGATAAAGACTGAATTATATATAAGATTTTGTGGAGAAGGATCATCTTTATTATTAAACGTTTATCGTCTATAGAAAAGGGTAATTTGTTCCATTTATTTATTAAATTTTCTATCTGTAATAGACTTTTATTATAATTTATTTGAATGGTATCTTTAATATTGTTAGTAATAATTATACCTAAATATGCTATTTGTTGAGTCTGAGCTATATATTCATTATATTCATCGGGTATATTGTATTTTTTGAACATGTTAAAAGAATTTGTGTTTTATTATTATTAAAAGTAAGGCATGAATGTTTTTGAAAATATTCCATGTTTTTAAAAAGTTTTTGTATAGATTCCCTTCTACTCCCAAGAGTAATCAATATGTCATCTGCAAACATTTGTATTGTAGATGACATAGTGAGCTTTAATTGTATCCTTCAATATCTGTATCATGTCTTCTTAAATTTGCCCATGGTTCCATAACTAATGAAAATAAAAGAGTGGATAAAGGACACCCTTGCTTAGTACCTTTTACTATTGGTATATTTTGAGATATACTAGTACCAATTTTAACATAAGCTTGGCTACCTTCATATAACAGAGTGATAAGATTGATAAAATTATTGGAGAAATTTAATTCCTTTAATAGAGTGAACAGATATTCCCATGAAACTGAGTTGAAGGCACAATTTATATCTAAACTAACTAAGGTTACATTTGTTTTAAGATTTTTCACCGAATCAATTAAAGTTACCGAATCAATTAAAGTTAATATTCTTTTAATGTTATCCTTTGAAGTTTTCTTTATTATAAACCCTGTTTTATCACTATCAACTAATTTGGGTAAAAGTGTTTTAAGCCTTTTTGCATAAATGGACATAAATATTTTATAATCAGTGTTTAATAGGGAGATGGGTCTATAGGGGGGTACACTTAGAAGGATCTTTGTTAGATTTTAAAATAGGAGAAATAAAAGTGTATTTCCAAGAAGGTGGAATTATGTTTTTGTCCTGAACAAGATTAAATACTTTATAAAGCAATTTTAGAGCATTTATAGGTAGTAATTTGTAAATTTCAGGAATTATGCTGTCATTACTCGGTGCTTTATTTTGCTTTAATTTGGTAATGTGAGTTTGAAGTTCTTTGAAAGATATTTGTTTATCAATAGAAATCCCTTGTTCCTCTGAAAGTCTTAAGTGCATTTATTAATAAATGTTTTTATTTCCTCTTTAGAGTTAATTTCAGTAGTTGTTTGGTTGATGTTTATAAAAAACTCTCTAAATTCAGTCAATATATTATGAATTCTCTATACCATTTTTCCTTTTTTTAGGGGAGAATATTTCATTAACATGATTAAATCTATTTAACCTTTTCATTTTATTAGCAATAATGTTTAATGATTTAGGGTTAGAAGAGAAATTTATAAACTTGAAATTTTCTATATTGATCATAGTTTTATGTTTTAATATTTGTAGATGTTTATTATTTATTTATTTTATTTTATCTGATATATCTTTATCACCCATATTACTAGGTTTTAAAGTGTCTAATTTACATTGTATATCTTGCAGCTCTTTATCCCAAGCTTTCTTTTTTGTTGTAGCAATTCAATATCCTACCATATAGATAAGCTTTTAGGGCATCCCATATGTAAATTTCTGATATATCATTAGTATTGTTAAGTTCTACAAAATTCTGTACTTCTGTAGAAATGAAATCATTAAAATCTTTTAATTTTGTAATATAAGCTGGGATCCTTTTTATATGAATATTAAAATTTGGATTGACTACCACTTCAAAAATTATAGAATTATGATCTGATAAAGGACATGAAATCACTGCTGATTTGTTTAAGGAATCTGTTAAATTATTAGAAATAAAAACTCTATCTATCCTTGAGTATGAGTTATGTCTATGAGAAAAAAAGATGTAAAACAAAGAAGTAGTATCTGCAAAATAATTTATATCTTTCAAAAAATAAGTATCTGAAAAGTCTTTTAATAATTTAGATTATGCAGATATTCTTTGCTTCCCATTAGTGCTAGAGTCTTTGTAATCTAAAATGCAATTGAAATCTCCTGCCAAAATAATGTTCCCTTTAGAGAATAGTGCAATTTGATCTAGATGTTGTTTCACTGTGTTTATCCCTATCCCTGGGATCCAATATATGTTAATCAATGTGAAAATTTGACTGTTTATTTATATGGTGACTGCACAAAACATTCCTTTATTATCCTTATAGGTATCTATTATTTTAGGAAAGGGCATTATGCTGTTCCGTAGGATAGCTACTCCTTTCTTTTTCTTAGTATGTTCAGAACTTACTAAAATCTTATATGTTTTAGATTCAAGTCTAAATATATCCTCTGTTGTTAAGTGAGTTTCTTGTAAAAATACTAACTGGGATTTATATAACTTAAGATATCTAGTCAAATTCCTCCTTTTATTAGGATTATTTAAAACATTAATGTTAACTGAAATACCTTTTAGTGTAGTCATTGAAAATTAAATGATGTAAATATAAACATACTGATCTAAGAAATACAAAAGAATATATCTAATAGAAATACTATTATGATCATTAGAACAAACATAGTGTAAGATTATCATATTCTTAAAATTAAGGTTGTTTCCTACTACATAAGATATGAACATCTGAAAAGTTATTAGAAAATATTTATAACATAAACATGAAACAAAATAACCAACCCGAACCCCTCTGGAGTTTAAAACTCCTAACTCAAATGACATCAGTCACTCAAATCAACCTCCTATCAAAAGCAGCATCCAATCAGCACCTGCCTAAATGTCTATAGTCATAACTATAAAAATAAGGCTTCTCATCAATATCATAAACAATTTTTTGTATGAGCCAAATATATAGATATAATGCTGCGTCTATTAGTAAATTGATGACAGCTACATCTTAGGAATAAAGTACAGAATTTTCTTACATTAGTTAGTAGGTTATTAAGAACTGCTATGAACTATTAGGTCACTTTTCTGTTTTAAAGTAATCACATTTGATAAGAACGTTAAAAAGAGACTATGGCATTCTTTTATTACCAAAACATGACTAATAAAGGCTGAAGTGTGATATATAGTACTGCCATAGGTGATCAGCTAAATGAAATATATTTGTAAATGAATCACCAAAGGGCCTTCAATAACCACTAACATTGGCAGCTAATAAATAAGATGCTAATAAAAGTGATTTTACTAACAATCAACTAACATACTGATTGTTCTGAAAGAAATGAACACTGCATTTCCTTGCCAGAAACCAGATATAGTGATTACTCATCAAGAAGTAAAACCAACAACATCCTGCTAGTTTTTTTATAACCAAACACCCCAATGCAGTCTCTCATAGAAGAGTGACTAATAAACCTTAAAAGTCTGATCTTTCATTCATTGCATTAATTTGAGTTACCTCAAAGGGTCCATCACCATACTGAAAACTAATGAAAAGGTCATATTAGTTCAAAGAAGCAAAGTGTTTAAATAGCTCCTGTAAACTATATAAAAGCCTTATTTAAATATAATGAGCTTTTTATTACTCAATTATAGCTTATACTATCTTTGAATTTTGAAAAGCTATTTCATTAACAAAACAAAAGATGAAAATTTCACATTTTCTAATGATAAACAGATCTAACTATTTTTAATGCACCTGTCCTTGCAATATTATTGCTGCCTATGTGATACATCCCTATCAGCCTATTACACAAATGCATTCATAAAATAACTGAGATAACCTGTTATATACATCTATACATTTAACATTTTGTTAAATGCTTCATGAATATTTTCTCAGCAAGTCAATAGTTATAAAAAATGTACATGTAACACAAGTATATAAACAGCTTGTAGCGTTATTAAATCTTCCAAAAATGCAGAAATCACAACTAGTATTACTCATCAATATATTGGCACCCTTGTCATACATAAAGCAAATATTTTTTGAGAAAAATTATTTAGGCTACATGCATAGTATAATCCCTATTTATTTAAGAAATGATTGCATATAATGTTTTACAATAAGTTGAAAGTAGTAATCTAGTTATATCTTCTTTCTGTATGCTGTATGAGGAAACAAATTTGATTCAGTAGCTTCCCGGTGAAGATCAGAAGATCAATTTACTTCCGACACTTTTAATGATGACGATTTAAGAAAGCTCTGCGCTTTCCAGCCATGATGGATACCACAGTCTCGAGCTCATCATGAAGATAAAGCTTTTAAAGAAATAGTAAGTAAAACATTACTTAACTACATATAAGGCAATGTCTCAAGACTCTCTCTATACCGAGAGAGATGAGAAAAAAAAAACTTGCATATACAACACAAAGCAATGACAGCTATCAAGCAAAGCTTCACCACACTATCAACCAGACTCTCTGGTTAATCTCCGACCAAAGCACACAGGCACCAAAACATACAATTAACAGAAACAACACCACACATGTCTCTACAGTGCTAGAGCACCAAACCCAAGCCTCCAAATAAACACACCAACAACTCAGAAATAACAACAAAGCCATACCATTACTCCAGCCTCACTACCATTCACATCCCATGTCAGAAGTACCATCACTAGCACAGCAATTCTGCAACTATACATCGGGCCATCATACAAGATTCCTTTATCAAACAATTAACCATAAATCAACTAAAATACAAATACAGCAATTATAACTAAATAAAAGTTTTCCAACCACTGTAAGAACCCAAATCAAGATAAACAAATATACCCCCTAATTATAAGCACCACTACAAGAAATCCGGAAGCATAGATATCTGAGACAGGAGAATCACTGCATCCATGGGAATCAAACCAATAAACATTAAGATAATTAATCTTAAACAAATAATACAAATGAAAAAAAAAAGTACCAACAAACGACTATTCTACAAAACAAAATAAACGACTATTTAGTTAACCAATTTACATTACATTATATTAAATATAATACCAAAAGCTCACCTAGATGTCCAGTTTCATTTCCCCAACTGAGTGAATCAAGTGCAAATATGTACTTGTTATGATTCATCTTTTGATTTTTTTTTTTTTTTTTAGGGTCAAATGTTTTCCAAGTGTTCTCAGCATTTCTTTTAAGACTAGGACTGGCCCACTCTATTTCATCTACTTTTTCCAGTATGTTATTAGATTTTATATAAGTTATTGCATTGTCTAGGTCATTAACAATTTTAAAACCATCTTGATAAAATATTTCAGTCTTGCAGGAAAAAGCAAATGGGTTTTTATTTTATTCTTTTTTAGTTTTCTGACTAAAGGCAAGAAAAGTTTCCTTTTTGATAATACTGAAGAATAGTCATTATCAAAGCGTATAATATTGTCCTTCAGTTTGATTGGGGATTTTGCCCACGCAGTCTTTAGTACCATTTCCTTATCATGGGCTGATAGGAACTTTACAATAACAGATTTAGTATAATTACTCTTGGTGTTTTTAGATGTCACCATTGATCTATGGGCTCTTTCAATACCATATGAAAGAGCCTCCGGCGGTTCAAGTATGTCAGGCAACCAGGAAGATACAAATTTTTCCATATTATTTCCCCTCTATGTTATCCAGTAAGCCAAAAATTCTCACATTATTCCTATGGGACCTGTTCTCAAGGTCATCAGCCTTTGTCTGAAGAAGAGAATTTTGCTTTAACAGGAACTCAGCATTATGTTCACTCTCCTGAATTCTATCAATATCACTTAATGCAGTTTCTATTCCTGAAATCTGCTTCCTTTGTTGCAATAAATCTTTATGTAGAATGTCCATTTGGTGAGAACACTTTTCTTTGAAATTGTCAATTTTTATATCCATTTTGTCTATTTTGACATTTAGTTTTTGAATAGTAGTTAGTAATGACTGTAGTTCTTTTTTGATAGTTGTCTCCTGATGAGCAGATTTAGTGAAGCTCATCCTGCTCTTTTACTGTAGTACTTCCAAGCGTAACTTTTTCAGGAAAACTTAAAATCTACTTTAATTTTTTTATATACTACCCTAATATATAATTTAAAGAATTAATTAAAATAAAAAAAATATTATTAGGGAAGGTTATATAAATATTTCCTGTCAATAAAGTTCTGTAAAGGCAGAGCTGATAAGAAAAGCTCCTACTCTGAGCTCATCTTGGCCACGCCCCTCAATCCAACAGCTTTTGAGTGTTTAGTTTTATGTGAAAGAAAGGAAGTTTCAGCAATGCTTTTAACTTGAGCGTATATGTTTAAATGTCTAATTGACTAATGGGCCTTAACATGTGATGATTATATAAAGAATTTTTAAAAACTTTTGAATTTTAACGGTCTGATGAAGCTTTATGTGAAAGCGCTTACCTGATGCATGCGAATTAAAATCAGAGCTCTTTTTTCTAAAAACGAAGTATCTCGTATTTTGTATACAGTTTTTTTATACTGGATCTGTTGCTGAGCTGTGGTTGCTGGTTTATTTGGAATTATACATACTGAATAGTATTGAACAACTGCTATGACTACTACAATTGTGTAGTACTTGTTAATGATATTACTGTTGAATCACATATGTAGTTATATCTAAATATACACATAGATAAATACGGTGTGATAGAGCTGAGAAGGTATATACAACAGTCATGTTTACACATATGGATATGGATATATATATATATGTGTGTGTGTATATATATATATATATATATATATATATATATATATATATATATATATATACATATGTAGATATAAGTGTACATATACATACACATATATATTCATATATATATGTATGTATTTGGTTTCTGTGTTCCTCCATTTTCTTGTGTGGCCAGAGGTAGTTTCTTTACTCACCAGTGGGAGTGGGGAGTACTGAGCTGCTTGTTTGTCCTCAGAGGAGTGGTTAGAAGCAGCAACTAGTAATTTGTTGGCCATTTTGGGTCATTTCCTGTTTTTTCCAGCCCCCTGCTATAAAGCACGTGTTAGCGCACTTTAGCGCGATTTAGCGCAGAGCTGCTACCCTTGCACACTAGGGCAGTGCCGGTTAATCAGATTTAAACTATTAGGGCTACCTAAAGTCCACTCTTCAAATTTTCCCTTAAAACTACCTTCCTCAAAGTATACTACTGTTCTATTTAGTGTATCCTACAACTATAAATTATCTCTACTTGACTCCCAAGTAGACTATTCTCTATCTGTATAGCGAAGCACTTGCTCCTACAGTACTTATCACCTCGATACAGCACTCTTGTTATAGAAAGTACCCCAAAAAAGCAAACCCCTTTTCTCGGTCACCCACATCCCCCAGAACCTTTTCTTAAGTTTTTCTGTCTATTCCTTCTAGCATGTCGAGGGATCAGTTGCTAATGTCCTCTCCTGCTCAGCTGGTGAACCTGGGAATATTGAGGCAATGTTACAATTGCCTCATGTACACAGACAACCCTCTCCTCCTCCCACAAAACACAAATACATGCGAGATGCAACTATACGGCCAAACTGGAGGCTGAGCTCTCTCAACATAGGACTGGCATGACCAGACAGGAGGAGAAGGTAACCACACACACTATAGACCCAGTCTCACATAATACCATCACAACCTCAAATCATACACATAAACACACAAAGACATACTCGGAGGCTCTGATCAAAAATCTACCAAAACAACAGAGGCCACCAAAGCAGACACCCAAACAACTACCACCTCAGAACACAACACCTGCAACACATAGACCACACAGTCAGAGTGTCAAGCAGTCACAGCCCTTAAGGCCAAACACAATGCCAGACACACTAGTCATTGGTGACTCCATAGTCAGACACACTGGCGTCCCGCTCACCAGACTGAGTAAGGAGAAGGTCACAGTAAGCTGCCTGTCGGGTGCTAAAATCCGCCACATAACGCATGCACTCAGGTCTCTCAACAGCAGGTACAAGTATGACTCAATCATTGTCCACGCTGGTGTTAACGACCTGAGACGTACCTCCTTGGACTACATGAAAAGAGACATAGAGGAGCTCTCTGATTATGTAGCCCAAGCAGGTATGACCCTGACCTTGAGCAGTATCCTACCTTCACCAAGAATGATGCCACAATACAGAGATAAGATGATCAGCTTTAACAATTGGCTTAAACTCTGGTGTCATTCAAAGGGGATCCAATGTCTGTCTGCCTGGGATGACATGCTGGACAAGCCACGCTGCTTCGCAGGGATGGCTTGCACTTGTCACCCCTGGGATTCCGGATTTTGGTAAAGGCTCTTGCCACCCCCATAGTGCCTTTTTTAGGCAAGGCTCAAATTCTAATCCTACCACCCTAGAACAAAACAAAGAAAAAAAGTAAGGGTAATGCTGCTCAATGCCAGAAGTCTCAACCTCAAGATGCACGCACTCGAGGCCCTTCTCAGTATGGAGAACATCGATGTCTGTGCTGTGACAGAAACCTGGTTCAAGGCTCCTGAGAGCACCCCAGCACTATCAGGTTTTACCTCATATCATGCGTTTCGGCCCCAAAACCCGGACAATACCAAGAAAGGAGGAGGGGTATCCATATTCATCAAGGACACCCACACCTCAAGATTGGTGGCATCGCACGATGCATCGGAAACCATCCAGGTGCAATTAACCATAGGCAAGATTGCTCTGCAATTTGTAGCATGTTACAGGCCACCCTCGCAAACTCAGGAACCTCATATGGCCTTCCTGAAAACACTGGAGGATAATTGTATCTCTGAACACCATCATACTAGGTGACTTCAACTACCCTAATATAGACTGGGAACACTACTCAAGCCCAAACACTCTAGCCCAAAAGTTCCTGGAATTCATAAACTCAAATGCCATGGAACAACTAGTCACCATCCCCACAAGAGGAGAAAACATACTTGATCTCATCATCACGAACATGGGAGCACAATGTTCAACGCCGAAGTATACCCCTCACTGGTGAGATCTGATCACAAACTAATCTCGCTGGAGGTCCTCATCCCGCCCCACCCAAAATAAAAAAGACCACAGTAAAGAACTTCTCGAAAGCCGACTTCACACTTCTAAAGACTCGTGTGGTCTCCTTTAAGGCCCCTGAGCGGCGGTTAACATTACTCAAACCGCTGAATCACTTACAAATGCCTTCTACCAGCACCTGCAGGCTGCATGGATCAGGCAATCCCAAGCAAAACAAAGACTCTTTGTACCAAAGGCAAGCGTCCAGTATGGTGGACCCCAGCCATAAACAAACTCTACAACAAAAGGAGAAAGCTACTACAGGACAGAGCAAAATCCTTAAAAGGTAAGACACGCTGATAACTATAAGTAAAAAGCTAAGAGCTCTCATAAAATCATCCAAAGCTAATTTTGAGAAAAAAATAGCTAAGGACTCTAAAGACAACCATAAGGCATTCTTTAGCTATGTCAGAAACCTAGGAGGAAACTCCCAGATATGCTCAGAATTAGTTCAAAATGATGTGAAGATTACTGATCCTACAGACATTGCCAACATACTGGCTGACAGGTTCAGTGCAAACTTCTCCCCCCCTCCCCCCTAAAGGAGAGATATCTATACCAAATGATTGTAGCCCCCCAAACATCTCTAATGCCCAGGTGAAAACTGCTCTCTCCAAGGCAAAGAACACAGCATCCATTGGGACCTGATGGTGTCCCCGGCTGTGTGCTCCATGAACTCAACGAGGAATTAAACCCACAGCTAGGACAGCTGTTTAATCTTAGTCTCACCTCCGGATACGTACCCAGGGAGTGGCGCACAGTGACCGTGGTCCCACTCCACAAAGGCGGTGCCTCCACCGACCCTGGAAATTACCGTCCCATTAGCTTGACAAGCCTTATCTGCAAAGCCATGGAGAGGATCATAATGGATCTCATAAATAAAGACATAGGGAACTTGCAGACTTTGGATCCAACCCAGTTTGGCTTTGTCAAAGGCAGATCATGCCTTTTAAACTTGGTTGACTTTTTCGAAACAGTCACCAAGGCCATTGACGAGGGAAAGGCAGTCCATACAGCCTACCTAGACCTGGCGAAGGCTTTTTATACAATACCTCACTTGGGTATCATTGAAAAACTCATCTACTTAAATGTAAACCCATACATTACAAGATGGGTTGCAAACTGGCTGAGTGACAGAACCCACAGGGTCAGAGTTGCTGGCGCTATGTCAGACTCAAAGCCTGTCACAAGTGGTGTCCCACAGGGCTCAGTCCTGGCCCACTCTTGTTTGGCATCTACTTTTCTGAAGTACAAGCAAACACAGGAGGGTTATGGCTGACAAAGTTTGCAGATGACTGCAAACTGGGCGCCGTAGTTGAAAACACATCCAACACAGATATCCTTCAGAAGGGTCTCACAGAAACGGATAACTGGTGCCAGAGCCATGGCCTAAAGTTAAATGCCAAGAAATGCATAGTCATACCCTTCGGGAAAAATAAGGTTACCCCTAGCTACCATATAGGTGGCAATCCCCTGAACACAGAAGAAGTTATTAGGGACCTGGGAACCCAGGTTGACAGTAGCCTTTCATTCGACACTCATATTGCTAAAGTAGTTAGGAAGACCTTCTACATTGCCCACCTTATCATGAAGGGATTCACATCTAGATCAAGGGAAGTCATAGTCTCCCTATACTCATCACTCATCAAACCAATGATCGAGTACAATGCCCCATTCGGAATGTATCTGACCCGACACTTGTAGCAGCTGGAGAGGCCACAAAAGTTCCTCACCAAAAGGATAAAGGGTCTCAAAAATCTGTCTTATGCTGCCCGACTGGAAGAACTCCAGTTATATTCAATTGCTTACCGCTTGCTCAGAGGTGACCTATGCCTGACATACAAGGCCATGTCAAACCCAGATTTGATGAACATGCTTCATCTCAAAAAATCTAGATCCCTCAGAGCCACAAGGGCGGGAGACTTAAACCTCGACACGGTTATTAATAGAACGTGCTGGAGGGATAGATTCATCACCCAAAGACTCCCTATGCTGTGGAACAAAATCCCAGTTTATGTGAGGCAGAGCACATCACAGGCCTTGTTCAAGAGGAAACTTGACCAATGGATGGGAGATCACAGATACACCCCAGGGGTTACCTCAGTGTCACTGCTCGACAGAGGCACAGCAAAATAATGGGCATAGTTTCTCCAAACTAAAGGGGTGGCGTAAGCCATAAAACTGTGGGCTAGGCTTATAAATGCCCTCGGGCAGATAGCCTAGTATGAACCTATGAACCTATGAACCTATATACATCTGTATATTGCGTTATATATATGGTCATATATAGATCTATCTGTATATATATATATATATATATATATATATATATATATATATATATATATATGAATATATATAAATATATGTGCATATATCTGTATATATATATATATATATATATATATATATATATATATATATATATGTGTAGATGGGAGCCCTTCATTTGTTCGAACTTTCAAATGTTCGAAACTCATATGACAGACACCATATGAGCGAACATTTGAAAGGCTGACAAAGGAAAGCAGAGATCCCGCTACAGTGCGGGACTAAGATATTCCCCTTTCCTGCACTGTAGTGCAATCTTGGAGTGAGAATATTTAAGTAGCAGGTAGGTAAATGGTGCTATTTCGGGATGTCGGTCTTTCGGAATGTCGATCATATGGTGTCGGCCATATGAAAGTCGGCATTCTGAAGTAGACCCATGTAGACATATATAACATTATATATATATATATCTATATATATATATATATATATATATATATATATATATATATACATATTTATATATATGTGTGTATGTATATGAATATATATGTGTGTGTGTGTGTGTGTGTGTGTGTGTGTGTGTGTATATACATATATATATATATATATATATATATATATATATATATATATATATATATATACCTATATATATATATACATATATATATATACCTATATATAGGTTCATAGGTTCATACTAGGCTATCTGCCCTAGGGCATTTACAAGCCTAGCCAGAGTGTGTTTGGCTTTCGCCACCCATTTTAAAATGAATTTTACTATGCCCTTTTTCGAGGTTAGTATACTGTGCATCTGTCTAACAGTGACACAGAAGTGATATCCGGAGTAAATCTATGATCTCCCATCCACTCATCAAGATTCCTCTTGTAGAGAGTCAATGAGGGACTCTGCCTAACCTGGGCTGGGATTTTATTCCAGAGTGAAGGGAGCCTCTGGGTTATGAATCTGTCCCTCTAGTATGTCCTATTTATTTCAGTGCTGAGGTTCAAGTCTCTCGAGCGCGTAGCTCGATGGGATTTTGATTTTCTGAGGTGCAGCATGTCCATTAATTCCGGGTTGGACATGGCTTTATACGTCAGGCACAGATCGCCTCTGAGCAGGTGGTATGCCACTGAGTAGAGCTGGAGTTTCTTTAACCGGGCAGCATATGGCATCTGTTTGAGCCCTTTGATCCATTTGGTGAGGTACTTTTGGGGGTCTTTCCAGTTGCTGCAGGTGTCTTGTAAGTTTCATCCCAAAAGGGGCATTGTACTCAATTATGGGCCTGATGAGGGATGAGTAAAGAGGTACGATGACCTCCCCTGATCTAGATGTGAATCACTTCATGATTAGGTGGGCTATATAAAATGATTTTCTAACCACTTTGGCCATGTGGTTGTCGAATGAGAAATTGCTATCAACTTGGGTCCTCAGGTCCCTAATTACTTCTTCCATACTTAATGGATTACCATCTATGTGGTAATTTGTGGGCACTTTGTTTTTGCTGAAGGGGATGACTATACACTTTGTGACGTTTAGCTTGAGGCCATGGCTCTGGCACCAGTTGTCTGTTTCTATGAGGCCCTTTTGTAGGATGCTTGTGTCGGCTGCAGAGTCGATTATGGTGCCCAGTTTGCAGTCAACTGCGTACCTGGTCGGCCACAGTCCTTCTGTGTTGGCCTGTACCTCCAAGAAATATATACCAAACAAGAGAGGTCCCAGGACTGAGCCTTGTGGGATGCCACTTGTAACTGGTTTGGAGTCTGACATGGCTCCCGCAATTCTAACCATGTGGGTTCTGTCCTTGAGCCAGTTTGCAACCCATCTAGTGACATAGGGGTTTATATTTAAGCTGGTGAGCTTATCTATAATGCCCGAGTGGGGTATTGTATCAAAGGCTTTTGCCAGGTCCAGGTAGGCTGTGTGGACCACCTTCCCCTCGTCAGTGGCCTTGGTGACTGTTTCAAATAAATTGACCAGGTTTTGCAGGTTTCTGCCCTTAACAAAGCTGAACTGGGTAGGATCCAGTGTCTCTAGGTCCCCAATATCTTTATTTATGAGGTCCATGATGATCCTTTCCATAGCTTTGCAGACCAAGCTAGTCAGGCTTATGGGGCGATAGTTTCCAGGATCCGTTGAGGCACCACCTTTGTGGAGAGGGACCACTATTGCTGTACACCACTCTTTGGGTACTTATCCTGTAGTAAGGCTGAGACTGAACAGTAGTTTTATGTTTGGGTTTAGTTCTTCTTGGAGTTCATGTAGGACATAGCCCGGGACACCGTCTGGTCCCATTGATGCTGTGTTTTTTGCTTTGGAGAGGGCGGCTCTTACCTGAGTATCTGAGATGTCAGGGGGGCAGCTCTCTGCTGGGATAGATATTTGCCCTTTTGGTGGGGAAGGGGGGGAGAAGTTTGCGCTGAACCTGTCAGCTAGGATGCTGGCAATGTCTGTGGGTTTGGTGTATTTTTTGTCATTTTGGACTAATTCTGAGCATATCTGGGAATTCCTACCCAGGTTTCTAACATAACTAAAGAAAGCCTTGTGATTATCCTTAGTGTTCTGTGTAATTTTTCTCTTGAAGCTGGCCTTAGACGATTTTATGAGTGCCCGTAGTTTTTTGCTAATACTGATCAGAGATGCCTTCCCTTTTTGGGATTTTGCTCTATCATGTAGTAGCTTCCTCCTTCTATTGTATAGTTTGTTTATGGCTGGGGTCCACCAGACAGGATGCCTGCCTTTGGAGGATTGGGTCTTGGTTTTGTTTGGGATTGCATGATCCATGCATTCCTGAAGGTGTTCATAGAATGCGTTTATAAAGGATTCTGCGGTCTGGGCTGTATTTTCCACAGGCCCAGTGGCTTTGAAGGATTCCACCACGGTTTTGAGGAGTGTGAAATTTGCTTTCGAGAAGTTTTTCACTGTGGTTTTCTGGGCAGGGGCTGGGGTCGGGATGTGAATATCTAGTGAGATTAGTTTATGGTCTGGTCTTACCAATGAGGGATACACTTCTGGTCTGGAGCATAGAGTTCCCATGTTGGTGATGATCAGGTCCAGTATGTTTTGCCCTCTTGTGGGAGTGGTAATAAGCTGTTCCATAGCATTTGAGTTTATAAATTCCAGGTACCTTTGGGCTAGGGTGTTGGAGCTAGAGTAATGCTCCCAGTCTATGTTTGGGTAGTTGAAGTCGCCCAATATAATGGTGTTTGGAGAGACCTTCATATTTTCCAGTGTTCTCAGGAAGGCCGAGTGGGGTTCCTGGGTTTGGGAGTGTGTTCTGTAGCAGGCTGTAAACTGGGAGGCAGTTTTACCTACTGTTAGTTGTACATGGATAGTCTCTGATGCTTCATGCTGTGCCACCAACCTGGAGGTGTGGGTATCTTTAACAAATATTGATAATCCCCCTCCTTTTGTGGTTCGGTCCAAGTTTTGGGGCCGAAAAACATGGTATGAGGTATAGCCTGGTAGTGCTGGTGTGCTCTCGGGAACCTTGAACCAGGTTTCTGTTACTGCACAGATATCGTTGTTCTCCATGCTGAAGAGAGTTTCGAGTGCATGCATCTTGAGGTTTAGACTTCTGGCATTGAGTAGCATTACTCTTAGTTTCTTATCCCTTGTGATACCTATGAACGTGGGTTTGTCTTTTGAGCCTTGCCTAAAAGAGGCACTATGGGGGTGGCAAGAGCCTTTGCCAATATCCGAAAGCCCATGGGTGACAGGTGCAAGCCATCCCTAGCGAAGCATCATGGCTTGTCGAGCATGTCATCCCAGGCTGACAGGCATTGGATCCGATTTGAATGACACCAGTACTTAAGCCAATCATTGAAATTGATCATCTTGTCTTCATATTGTGGCATCATTCTTGGTAAGGGTAAGATGCTACTCAAGGTCAGGGTCATACCGGCCTGGGCTACATGCTCAGAGAGCTCCTCTATGTCTCTTTTCATGTAGTCCAGGGAGGTACATTTCAGGTCATTCACACCAGCATGGACAATGACTGAGTCATATTTGTACTTGCCTTGGAGTGACCTGAGTGCTTGTGTTATGTGGTGGATCCTAGCGCCTGACAGGCAGCTCACCGGGGCCTTCTCCTTGTTCAGCCTGGTGAGCGGGGCGTCAGTGTGCCTGACGATAGAGTCACCTATTACAAGTGTATCAGGTGTGTTGTTTAGCCTTAAGGGCTGTGACTGTTCGGCACACTGGCTTTGTGAGCTATGTATTGTACGTGTTTTGTTTTGGGGTAGCGGTTGCTTGGGTGTCTGCTTTGGAGGTCTCTGTTGCTTAAGCAGATTTTTATTTAGAGCCTCCGAGTATGTTTTTGTGTGTTTATGTGTTTGGTTTGCTGTCATGGTAGGTCTATGTGAGACTGGAATTGTAGTGAGTGTGGTTTCCTTCTCCTCCTGACTGGTTATGCCAGTACTGAGGTGAGAGAGCTTAGCCTCCAGTTTGGCTATATGGTTGCATCTCTCACATGTGTTGGAATTTGTTGGGAGGAGGAGAGGGTTGTCTGTGTACATGAGACAGTTGTAACATTGCCTCAAGATTCCCAGATTCACCAGCTGGACCGGAGAGGAGATTGATAACTGACCTTTGGACATGCTAGAAAAGTATTGGGAATTCCTTTATAATTGAAAAAAGGGCCAATGGGGAACAAGGTACTCAAGGGGAGTTTGTGAGGGTGTAGTGCTTTTAATTTTTTAGTGCTGACTTATATAATTGCTTTAGTGTGCAAGTGCCAGGCTTTAGAGTAAGAATAGGGTGTTTATTATAAGAACTAGATCAGTTCTAAGGGAAAAAGTGAAGATCAGACTTTGTGGAGCTGAGAATGGTTTAAACCCAATTAAGCGGCGTTGCACAATGCTGCGCTATGCACAAAATCGCGCAAAGCTGCGCTAAAGCGCGTTTTATACAGGGGGGACTTGAAAGAGCTAGAAATTGGCCCAAAATGGCCAATAGACTACCAGATTCTTGTGCTGGGAACACTCCTCCAGGGACAGATAGGCTGCTCTAAGCTCCCCACTGCCACTGGTGAACAAAGAAGCCTCCCTTTATCCAAGAAAGGAAATGGGCAACACAGGAACTTTCCAAAAGTCCAGAATACAGCAAAGCCTGTATCTGGACTACTCTTGGTCAGGAAAGACGGGAAACAAGGATAATTTTTTTTTTTTTCTTTTTTTGCAACAAACAGCAGGAAAATGCAATAAATATGTAACACAGGCTAGCGCACCTGAGTGTGTAGCCTCAACAGGTAAATGCAACAAACAGGGCAAACTTTAAAAGTGCAGGTGCAAAAACAACTTTAAACAGTTTAAAACAGTTCAAAAAGCAGAAATACTTGCAGTTTAGCTAGATCGGACAGTCGCCCAGGTAGTAACAGGAAAACACTTTTATCAGGTTAGCAGTTGCTCTTTTAGCCTCTCTGCTGCTAGCACCACACTGCAGGACCACGAGGAGCTTGGCTGAGTAGTAACAAGCACAAAAATGCGCCAAAGTGGGTTTTATACAGGGTGACTTGAAAGAGCTAGAAATTGGCCCAAAACGGCCAATAGACTACCAGATTCTTGTGCTGGGAACACTCCTCCAGGGATAGATAGGCTGCTCTAAGCTCCCCACTGCCACTGGTGAACAAAGAAGCCTCCTTTTATCAAAGAAAGGAAATGGGCAATACAGGAACTTTCCAAAAGTCCAGAATACAGCAAAGCCTGTATTTGGACTACTCTAGGTCAGGAAAGACGGGAAACAAGGATATTTTTTTTTCTTTTTTCCAACAAACAGCAGGAAAATGCAATAAATATGTAACTCAGACTAGCGCACTTGAGTGTGTAGCCTCAACCGGTAAATGCAACAAACAGGACAAACTTTAAATTACAAGCGCAAAAGCACACTAAAGCTGGCTTTAAAGCAGGGGGTTAGAAAGAGATAAGAAATGGCCCAAAACGGCCAATAAGCTACAAGTTACTGGGCTGGAACCACTCCTCAAGGGACAGATAGGCTGCTCAGAGCTCCCCACTCTCACTGGTGAACAAAGAAGCTTCCTCCTATCCAAATAAGGATAAGGGTAACACAGGAACTATGACACAGCCCAGAGATCAGCAATACCTGAAGACTGGACTATTCTACTTCAGTAAAGGCGGGAAACAAGGATATATGTATTTTTTTTTTTAAGTAGCAAAAATTAGGTACAGAAACACAGTAAATGCTTTAATTCGGCTAGCGCACTAGAGTGTGTAGCCTACCAGTTGCCTATATCACTCTTCAGGACACCACGAGGAGCTGTGCGGAGTTGTATACAATAACAAACTTTTTAAATCACAGATTCGCTAAGAAAAAAAACTGGCGTTTTAGGCAGAATTAGTTAAGACAGCAAGAAAAGCAGAAAACTGATACTTAATCACTCCAGAGTCACTCTTTTGTCTCTCTGCTGCTGTAGACTCTGCAGAACACCTGGAAGGCACTTGCTGAGTGGAATACAAGCGTAAAAACTGTGCAAATTAGGTTTTTATAGCAGGGAAGTGAAAGAGATAAAAATTATCCCAAAATGGCCAATAAACTACTAACTTCTGGGCTGAAACCACTCCCCCAGGGACAGATAGGCTGCACAAAGCTCCCCTCTCTCACAGGTGAGCAGAGAAACTTCCTTCTATCCAAGTAAGGTAATGGCAACACAGAAACTTGTAACACAGCCCTGGATTCAGCAATAACCTGAAAACTGGACTATACTAGTTCAGAAAGGTGGGAAACAAGTATATCATTTTTTTTCAGAAAATAGAGCAGATACAATCGAAATTAGCCCAAAAAGGCCAATAAACTACCAACTTCTGGGCTGAAACCACTCCTCCAGGGACAGATAGCCTGCTCAAAGCTCCCCTCTCTCACAGGTGAACAGAGAAACTTCTTTCTATCCAAGTAAGGTATGGCAACACAGAAACTT